>NC_091235.1:17906431-17961431 GCF_040958095.1 Procambarus clarkii
GAATCCACTCCAGTGGTACCTGAAGAACTAACCTAAACAGTTACATCTCTCTTACTTTTATCCATCTCTCTCCTCGCCCCTTACTTCTCTTCCCTTTCTTTGCTCATTTTTCCGGTCTCCCATCTTTTCCACTTCCATCTCTCCTCTTCTGAGTGGAGATGCATATTTGAGGTGAATTATGATGGCAGCTGTTGCTGACATGAGGGAGGGAGGCAGAAAAGTGAGGGGGGTAGAAAGAAATGGTGAGAGTCAGGGAGAGAGTATGAGGAGTAAGGTGAGGTGCAGAGAGGGTGTGGGAGAGGGAGGGAGGGAGGGAGGGGGGAAACAATGGACAGACTGGTGGCTTGTTTTGGACAGACAGAAGACGTACAGGTATTATGATACAAGATGTTCAACAAGGTTCAATCTGGTGGTGTCTGTCTCAAGGCTTCGACTCCTCCAGCAATCATCCATTCCTCGAACGTCCTGCAGTTGGAACATTCTCTCTAATAAATGTTCGGTAAATGAAGCTAACTCGTCACATAAATGCCCTCGCCTTCCAGGCTGCTTCAACTTCACCTTGTCCCTGATGTGACTGTAAACTGACATTAAATACAGTATAAACCAATAATATTAAAACAGCAAATTGCTTAGGAAAGGATTTACAATGGTGAATGCATGTAATAACTGTACTGATTATCCTATGTGTTAAAGGTAGTGAAAGAGAGACAGACAGAGCGGAGAAAGAACAGAGATGGATGGATGTAGAGGGAAAAGGGATGGAGACTGGGTCAGAAGAAGAGATGGATAGAGAAGAGGAATAGTAGGGGCTAAGGATTGGAAATCTGACTCTGTGGATTAGGATCGTGTTCCGCCGTGGAGGAGGAGCAGATATGACAGTATGTGGATTCAGATGGTGAATGTGTGTGACGTGTCCAGTGAGGTGAGACGAGGAGATTTGATGAAAAGGAGAAGGGAGATGGGTGTGGGGGGGGGGGAAGAGGAGAACGAGGATGTAAGAGAGACGAAGAGGAACGTATATGCGAGATAGAGCAAAATAGGATGAGTGAAATTCATTCGTGAGAATGGAAAGCCAGTTATGGAGATAAAAAAAGAGAGGATGGGAAAGAGAGGCTTGTGGAAAAGGAAGGGAGAGAAGGTCTTGGGACGTTAATTGGAGAGAGATTGGTATTGAGATGATGGTAAGAGAAGGTCAAGGCTGGAGAGGGGCTAATGAAGTGGAAAGGTCTGTGAAGGGGAAGTGACTGAGGGGAGACGGCTGGGTTGTGGAGAGGGCAGGTCTGAGGAGAGGGCAGGTCTGAGGAGAAAGCAGGTCTGAGGAGAGGGCAGGTCTGGGGAGAGGGCAGGTCTGAGGAGAGGGGCAGGTCTGAGGAGAGGGCAGGTCTGGGGAGAGGGCAGGTCTGAGGAGAGGGCAGGTCTGAGGAGAGGGCAGGTCTGGGGAGAGGGCAGGTCTGAGGAGAGGGGCAGGTCTGGGGAGAGGGGCTGGGTTGGGGAACGAGACTTATGATCAAGTACAAACATTTGTCTACGTGCGACCTCTTTCTTCATGCTGAAAACTTAGTGAATAAAATGAACTGGTGTGAAATTAAACTGCCAAGTGCTGCAGGCGTCGGTTAACATGAAGCAAAAAGAGAAGGATAAATGTAGTATTAGCAGAAGGTGGAAGAGATGTAATAGTAAAGAGAAAGAAAAAGTGGATGAGAGTTCAAAAAAAGATAGAAGAGACGGAGGGAGAAATTAGGGAGAGGGAAGATGTGGTCCTGAAGAAGGGCAGAACATTTTTTTTTCCTTTAGGTTCTTAACAGATTGCCCCACTTTACACCCGCAAGATAGCGTAAGTTTAGGGGTTGGTAAATGGTAATCTTGTTGTTTGGTAAACTGTTCACTTGAGACAGTTAAGTAAGTCCCAGCTGCGTCTGGGCACAAGTGACAGGTTGAACAACCCAGTTGGTTTTCTTCCTATTGGGCGGTGTTGTCCACGCTGCTAGGGCGCTGTGTTTACTTACAGCATGAGTGACGCTGCCCAATACTGTCACTAGGGCGCTGTGTTTACTCACAGCATGAGTGACGCTGCCCAATACTGTCACTAGGGCGCTGTGTTTACTTACAGCATGAGTGACGCTGCCCAATACTGTCACTAGGGCGCTGTGTTTACTTACAGCATGAGTGACGCTGCCCAATACTGTCACTAGGGCGCTGTGTTTACTTACAGCATGAGTGACGCTGCCCAATACTGTCACTAGGGCGCTGTGTTTACTCACAGCATGAGTGACGCTGCCCAATACTGTCACTAGGGCGCTGTGTTTACTTACAGCATGAGTGACGCTGCCCAATACTGTCACTAGGGCGCTGTGTTTACTCACAGCATGAGTGACGCTGCCCAATACTGTCTTTAGGGCGCTGTGTTTACTCACAGCATGAGTGACGCTGCCCAATACTGTCAGTAGGGCGCTGTGTTTACTTACAGCATGAGTGACGCTGCCCAATACTGTCACTAGGGCGCTGTGTTTACTCACAGCAAGAGTGACGCTGCCCAATAAACTCGCCCTTCAGGGCAAAGTGAAAGAAAGACAGAACAGTGGAGAAGAGAGCAAAATGTCCAGGTAAATTTTTGAGTGAACAGTTTGGCTGGTGTTGTGGAGAGTCGCCTCCATGTTGTCAACAGTGAACACATCGTCACCCTCACTGACACCGGATGTCACTGCACTAATGGGTTTAATAGCTCTAAATCCAGGCAATTACTTGCGTAAACAAATCATTCACATTTTTAGCTACGTATTTTTAGATCAAACATTTTCTCTACCATGAACGGGGTTTCCTGATTTGATGAGACCAGCACCAGTGTACACGAGAGCATGAAGAATATAAAAGTGTACAGTAGTACACGACTACAGTGTACAAAAGAGTGTACAAAAGAGCGCATGAAGATTTAAGTAGGCGTTCATGTGCGGATGTATGCAAGTTTGTGTGCGCTTGTTGTGTGCGTGTGTGCATGAGTACAGGTCCAAGTGCCGGGCAGGGGGCCAGAGGGTGCATTAGCCTGAAGGCTCGCACACTACCGCTATCATCACGATATCACGAACGCCTGTCAAAGTGCCACGAACACGAACCTCCACCACCGGCAGAGACCGGACGTTGGGAGATGACAAAAGGATTGGAAAATCTAGAGAGTTGACAGAAGCAAGGAAGTGACGGTAGAGGAAGAGGAGACAGAAGATGATGTCATTGGAAGGAGGCAAGAGGGAGGGAGGGAGGGAGTTTTCATGGGAAAGCGCCAAGCCATTACGACTATATAACACTGGGAAGGGGTCAGGACCAACCACTTGAGGACAGTCGGGGATTGAACGCCGACCTGCATGAAGCGAGACCGTCGCTCTACCGTTCAGCCCAAGTGGTTGGGTAGGAAGGAGATAAGAGAAGTAATAGTGACGGTGGAAAGGAAAAGACAGACATACCAGGCAGTGGGAGGGAGGGAGGGAGACAGAAGTATGGGGTGACGATGGAAGGGATGAAACATAACGTGAAGATGATGGAAGAGGAGGTTACACAAGCTAGAGGAAAACAAAAAGGCTGAGTGAATCGAGAAATAAGGAAGTGCGTTGAGACGGAGAGGAAAACAGCTGTGTGATAATGACAGGAACGAAGAGTAAGTGACCCTTAGGTAACTGGGGCCGTTGGAGGGAGGGCTCAGCGCATCTGTGGGCTCACTAACTGCGTCTCCTTCTGATGGTCCTCTTGTTTCAGTGTTCTATCTCGTGTTAGGACACCAAAACACATCAATCATCAGGCTCTCTCACACACACACACACACACACACACACACACACACACACACACACACACACACACACACACACACACACACACACACACACACTCTTCTCTGCTTTCCACCAGATATTGATCCCAGGAATCAACAAAAGGTACATAAAAGGTAGGTACACACTCCCTCCCTTTCCACCCCCCCAACACAACTTAAAGGGTGTATATGAACTCTAAAAAACAATACTGCTCTATTGAGAAGGTAAACATTCGTGTAAATCTTAGGAAACGCCTTCAGAACAGAACAGACGCAACAGAACAACAAAAACAAATCAACAAGGGCCGTGACGAGGATTCGAACCTGCGTCCTGGAGCATCCCAGACGCTGCCTTAATCGGCTGAGCTACGACATGGTAAAAGAGTTGAAACAGAAGTTCTACTGAACTTACTGGATCCTGCAGCCTCTCCGAGACACAAACCAGGGCTTTACACAACTCCCCCATGCACTCGAGCTATGTCAATAGGCCGTTCTCCCTGTAAAACCCTGGCCGTTCTCCGTGTAAAACTGTGAGTGACAGTGTACCTAATACCCATACTGTGAGTGGCAGTGCAACCCATTCCTATCCTGTGAGTGGTAGTGCACTCACTGGAGAGTGTACTGAAGAGAGATGTGTTTTGCTTGATGACCGAAATGAACTCGATCGAATTGTTTGAGATCAATGTGAGCTGTGACAATCATTCTCGTCTTGCATTATATAGACAGTACGATTATTTCATTCGTCATACAGTAATTGAGATTAATGTTTAAGGATTTTTTAATGACTTTCTTCAACTGGTATTTGGTGTGTCTTCACTCTCCTGGTCGTAGTTACGAAATGTTTTATCTTTAAAATCTCTTTGATTGTGGGGTTAGGATTGTTTTGTCTTTCGTAGGATTCACAGATAACAGGAGATGTGAGGAAAAGCTTGATTTATCTATTTTGTTAAAGTCTTGGTATATTATTGACGCGAGTTATAGCGCCAACTTTAGAGACAGCGAAAGTGTGGCAGACAGGTTCTTTCTGACGTAAATCAAGTTTTGCGAAGCTGGAATTTTAGTTTCAAGACTTATCTTTCCTCAGCGCCTGGCGTTGAGGAGAATATACCAGGAGGAATATATCTAGATCAACGCCTGGCCTCGACGCCTGGTCTCGACGCCTGGCCTCGACGCCTGGCCTCGACGCCTGGCCTCGACGCCTGGCCTCGACGCCTGGCCTCGATGCCTGGCCTCGACGCCTGGCCTCGACGCCTGGCCTCGACGCCTGACCCTAGTGGATATTTTTAATGTAAATTCTATTATTTGATCACATATTGCAGCGCGCTTATACTCCAGTGAACGAATACATCCCCTGCCATATAAGCCCTATACAACTATACCGTGTAAATATTCCAGCCAGTGAGCGCTCTTCTCGCATCGTTCTCAGCCCAGTGGGAACATTTTCCGCCCGGGTTGACCTCTCTCATCACCAGCACCTGCCGCCCCTTATCTCCACGTCTGTGTTAATTTACAGTCGTCCGTAACACCCGTGTCGAGCTCTTGTAGGGTATATTGCATGTATGCAATTGCATTTAAAGTGCTGGAGTACGCTTCCATTTGCTTGTACTACTTGCATGCCACCTTACTGCATGCACTTTTGTTGCACGTTCCGCTCCTTGCTTTGTCTGATCAGTACACCTGCTCACCTTTTGTATGTGCCCATCAATACACCTGCATGTTCTTCGCATTCCCTCTCCAATACACCTATATTGGAGAGGGGTTACTCCTTATAAACATTCATGGATGCATCTGCACACTCCTTGGACTTCCTCATTAATACAACTGTATAATCCATGATTGCCTTCATCAATACAACAAGGAATGCATTTCTAAACAATCTTTCCATTGGTTCCATTTCGTAGATTCCTGAACAGGACCACATGTTTGACAAATTTTCTCTACACCTAATGCTTTTTTTTTAAGTTCACCTAGCAGTAAATTTATACGTGAGAGCTAAGCAACTGTTGTGGGTTGCATCCTGAAAAAGATAAGTCATTGGCTTAGCGGGACATCGATAAGCTTCAAGTCTCTGAAAATGGGAAACCATATCATACATGAAACAGTAAGAAATGGGGACGCGAGTTCTATCTCATTCAGTTGCCTGAATATTTTCTCGTAGATAAATCACATTGTGATTTCATTGTGGAGTTAAACAGTAATCACAGTATTCATATCAGAGGCAGTGCGTGGCATTACTAAGATTTTACCCAGTGGCGGCCTTTACTACATTTACTCACGTAGGTGGGAGCGCCCAGCACGACTTAGGTCTGGATAACACATGATTTAAAAGTGGTAGTTTAAAAGTTGAAATGCCAGCCACGACCAACATGCAGACCTCAGCTGGGGAAATGTATTGCTTGTGTGCTTGTGGCGGTGTGACTGGTGCACTCTGGCAGTGTTTGATGTGCTCTTACATAACTACGGTTTCATGACCGAACTTCAGCTCTTGGGGCTCGATTTTCCAGCTGTCAGTAATGAAATGACTCCCGATATTTTTGTTTCTAGTAATATCTGATTTAGAACTAGGTGAAGTTGGCCCCTCTGATTCGTTTCACTTGTTTTGTGGCCTTATGTTCATATGTTTAATCTGCATGTCTTAATTGTGTCTCTAAGAGACCATTTATGTAGTCTTGTTATGGGTGTGAGTGTACTTACCCAGAACTAAGCGCTTGTTGGATTGAGTGTCTACTCTTACGCTAACTTTTCAACCATCAGTACTAATGTATTGACTATTTTCAGCCGTTGTTGTTATTATAATTACATTCAAAAGTTCGTATTGAGCTGGCATCTCTGTGATCAATTTTTTACCTTAGGAATCTTTAATGTCGTTGTCATGTTCCTCTCATATCTCCCCATCTCCGGTGTGGTAATGTTTCCCTAGTCGTACCTCGGGCACCTCAGCACAGGATCAAGTTCTGTTCTATATCTACGGATCTGTTCTAGTTTTGTTTTCTTTTTCAAGTGAGGGTGCTGTACTGGGGCTGCATATTGAAAAGTAGGTCTCACGAAGGTTGTATAGGTCCTGAAAGGTTACTTTGTTAAAATTCCTAAAGGCTACACGTATGTTGGGGCGGCTTCATGTACGCCGCTGACGTTATTCTGCCAAGGTGGTCCACTAGCATCATTTTAAGGGTTGTGTCACCAGGTATATACAACCACCAGATATATGTCAACAACATACACACACTCATTATTTATATATATATATATATATATATATATATATATATATATATATATATATATATATATATAAATTATGTAAGTTGACTTTGGTATTTCTTTTTCGTGTTTTCTATTTAAATAAATAGTGTCTGTTCCGTCTCTTCTGGATGTAATCATGTTTTCAATATAAGGAATTATTTAATGTTAATGTAAAGTCGATTTTTCTGTATTTTAGATTTGATGTTGAATACTAATGAGCATTCTAAACGTTATGGATTTTAACTGAAAAGTAAATATTTTAATTAAACACGATGTTCGTATTGTCAGTCGTGTTTAACACAGAAGGTTGTCCAAGGTTCATCTAACATCAGCTGTTTGATACAGAAATTTCAACATATACACACGTACATAAAAATATATGTCATAACATATTCTGTTGTTTAAATGAAAACAACTTTCTCACAACCAGATTTCTTTAGGTGCCTTGAGGAGTTGCAAAGCCGCCGATGAAGCTCCTCAGCGCTCTCCTCTCTCCGAAGTCTCTGTTCTTCACCTGATATCTTATTTTTTTTAACCCATACTTCTTTCTTCTTTCTATTGCAATTTCTTTCCGATCTCATTCTCTTCCCTTCGTCTTTATCATCCTCCTTTGCTCAAAAAACACCCCAGGGGTAAGTTTTGATATCTCCGTCTCTCACCTCTGTTTGCCTATCTCTTTTCTTGTCAAAGACTATTTGGCCCCCCACTCGCTCTCCTGTGTGTGTGTGTGTGTGTGTACTTACCTAGTTGTGCTTGCGGAGGTTGAGCTCTGGCTCTTTGGTCCCGCCTCTCAACCGTCAATCAACAGGTGTACAGGTTCCTGAGCCTACTGGGCTCTATCATATCTACACTTGAAACTGTGTATGGAGTCAGCCTCCACTACATCACTTCCTAATGCATTCCATTTGTCAACCACTCTGACACTAAAAATGTTGTGTGTGTGTGTGTGTCTGTGTGAGTGTGTGAGAGAGAGAGATTGGTGCTTCTACTGTGACGAGTCTGGTGGTCTCCCTCTCCCTCCAACACACATGGCTTTTTCTTGGAGTTTTTTTTTCCAGAGACTCACTGACACTGTATTTTATTAGTATTAGTATTCGTATTGTGTTCTTTAAACCAATTTTTTGTTATACGTACTGCACAGTTTTATTTATTTTTTGGTTCAAGAGTTGATATTACTTTTTGGATTTAATTTTTCTGTTGTTTCCGTCTGTCTCCGAGTTATAATTTGTATTGAGTTTAAATTTTGTTTTATTTGTTCCATTTTCTCTGCTTAATTGATACAATCAACAGAAAGTGATTGTAGTTCTCTTAACAATGCTGAAGACATCTCCCCGATGTTGAAGACTACAAAGGTCACAGGTTCAGCCAAGATTGGTCAAGACTTGAAGTGAGCTCCCTTACACGACCCTGTGTCTCATTTACCCTTTCCAGCTCCATCCCTTAATGTCCGCCACTTCCTCTCTTCCTCTTCCATTATCCCCCTTCCATTCCTTCTTCGTTTTGCACCTTCTTATCTCCCTCATTTACCTCGAGCCCACATCTTCCTTTAGTTTTCCTTCCTATTTTCTCACGAAACCTCTCTACCTCTCATCCATTTCCTCTGTTATTCCTCTTCCCTCCTCCATTCCTGCCCTCGCTCCTCAATTACTGGTAATGTTCCTCGTGTCGTTACGTGCTAACGCGATGTTTTAAGCTGATGATCGTCCGTTAGCGCCGTTCATGGTGATCGTAGCGCCTTCCTCTTGGCTTTGATAAGCAAGCAGGAGTGTGTGTGTGTGTGTGTGTGTGTGTGTGTGTGTGTGTGTGTGTGTGTGTGTGTGTGTGTGAGTGGGAGTGTGAGTGTGAGTGTGAGTGTGTGTGTGTGTGTGTGTGAGTGTGTGTGTGTGTGTGTGAGTGTGAGTGTGAGTGTGTGTGTGTGTGTGTGTGTGTGTGTGTGTGTGTGTGTGTGTGTGTGTGTGTGTGGAAGCAGTAAGCAGTGAGGGAATCGAGCCAATAGTAAACAGGGATGAGGATGACATTAGGAATGAGAAGTTGAGGTATGTCGAGAAAATGAGTTATTATGTTGAGGAATAAGCTGTAGTTAAGGTGAGGTAATTATCCGGTGAAAGCGTATGGTCTGTGGGAGTGTACTTGGATGGCATCCAAAGACGGAGTAAAGGAACGGTACTCAACCACTTGGGCTATCAGGGATCGAACACCGACCTGCAGGAAGAATGGTCGTCGCTAAGCTGTAGGTAAGGGTGAGGTGTGACGAGTGGGTAGGCAGGTGGAAGGGGGAGATTCTTGTCTTAGGAATGATCTGTTGATGTAAGATATGTAAGGGTGGTGGTAGTGTGAACGTACTCGCCTAATTGTGCTTGCGGGGGTTGAGCTTTGGCTCTTTGATCCCGCTTCTCAACTGTCAATCAACTGGTATAGAGGTTCCTGAGCCTTTTCAGTTCTTATCATATAACTTATTACAAAATTATTAAAATGAAATCGTATCTGCAGGTCCGGTGCAAGACACTAGCGGCCACCAGGCCAACGAGAGAGGAACTCCATGTTTAGGTAATGGAAGACTTAACACCCATTCACATGCTTAATATTCAAAATACCAAGGTTCTTTAAATTTTATAAAGGTATACATGAGCATAATCATTACATTTAAGACGATCAAGGTTCAAAGAAAGAAAATAATAATAATAATAATAATTAACAGTATTATAATAATAATGATGAGTATAATATTGAGCTACACGTGCATAATATAACATTCAGAACGTTCTGGTTAGTTGCAAGAGTTGTGTGATGTAAGGCGTGTCCTTGTCGAGGAGTAGGGTCACTTGTGTCGTCTGCTCCTCTGACTCCACAGAGAGAGAGAGAGAGAGAGAGAGAGAGAGAGAGGGAGAGAGAGAGAGAGAGAAACGGGGTTCGAGAGAGAGGGAAGGCGAGAAAAGGACAAGAGACTGAGACTTGGAAAGTTCACCACTTTCTGGAGAGCACAGTCGCTGCCTCAGAGAAAGAAAAAAATATGGCCCTGTCGAAGACGGTGGCCGGTGCAGTCAATTAGAAAGTCTCCCAAGAAGAAGAAGAAAAGAAAAATGTAAAGAAGAAAACTTGCGACCTTCGAGAAGGTTGATTTACAGTCAAAGTGAACTCTGCTCGGCAGGAAAGAAACCAGAATGAATAAAAAGGCAAAAATACTTAGAATTAGTTTTTTTAGATTTTAATTACTTTACGTTTTTGTCCCGTGTACTTAAAAAGGTATTCGTTTTATTTATTTGCTCAATATGAACAGCAAGAATTCTTCGCCATAAAAGTAGCAGCAAGTGTATTAAAAGGTCTGAAAACCATTACTGATAATGTGCATATATACGATAGATAGAGAGAGAGAGAGAGAGAGAGAGAGAGAATGGCTTCGCAAGAGTGAACCACTCAAGCATATAGAACTATATCCATATCATCATTTCTTCTTTAAATAATTTTTATTTTTGGCTCACGTTGGTGAAGAGAGAGTAGGGTCACTCTAGTTCAGGACACATTACTTGCAGTTGTGTTGTCTATCTTCAAAACGTGGTCCAAAGTTTTAAATTATTGTCACCCTTTTCTTTAAAAAATGTCTTCATCATCAGCTTTGCCTAACCACAATAAAAACAAATGGAAAAAATAAAATACATATTATAGATATGGTTTCACTTTAATGGTTTGCCTTTACGAATGAATGCCCTTTCGCTCTACATATCTGTGGACCATCCAATAAAATCAGCAGACTCCAGGTAGTAATGGAATCTGCATTACCTGCAGATGTAGACCTGCCCAAATGTAAACTTAATCAGCAAAATTATTTGGACACCCCGCGCCTTTATGCGATGGTGTGCGAAAATATCAGTGAACTTAAAAACACCTCTATAAGGAATGTTTAACAAATATGCAAATATTTCATTAAAAATGATGTACTACAAGAAATTTTAGTCAAATATCCCCAGTTTGCTAACCGTTGTTAGTAAATACGGTGATATTAACATTTCCACCGCTGCCCACTGGATTGGGATGGAGGAGAGGGGGGGGGGTGCTCATAATAAGCAAATCAAATTACAAAACTAGCTCACCGCATGTAAGTAGCTCATCTTAAGAGACTGTACTTGTGGTCATTCTCGAACCTATTGTTGATATAATAACTCATTAAACTCTGTAACTAGCTTATCAAGACTGTAACTGGCATACCTAGATAAATTTTCTCCTTCAATTCCGGTGCCCATTTCTTACTCTGTAACAGAGTCCATCGTCACAGCAAATTTATTACCATGAAAAACTACACACCCCTTCCAACCACCTGTATAGTTATCTAGATATGTGTGATGGTCTGAAAGCATATTACAGTTCCTGTAATAGTCTACATGCAAACTGGCAAAGTAAACGTTTGTGCTAAACAGAGATTATTCCCAGGTTATAACTTTATTTTATTAGACATCGTTAAAATATAAGAGTATATGTAATTGAAATTTGGTTGTCTGTAAACAGCATTCTCGGGTACACTTAAATAGTTTTTGAATTCTGTATTTCACATTATCATTAATAATATACTGTATTAACGTAACCAAACGTAATGAAACCTAGCCTAATCTAACCAAACCTTAAGCAAAAGTAACCTTAATCTAACCTAACCAATGATAACACTAATTGTGTAGTCGTTCTCATTCCATTCCCCTGAGCAGATTTCCTCCCTGAGGACAGACTGCTGTAACCTTCTCCACTGCCGCCCACGGAATGGGTATGGGATGCATAATAAATTCTCTCTCTCTCTCTCTCTCTCTCTCTCTCTCTCTCTCTCTCTCTCTCTCTCTCTCTCTCTCTCTCTCTCTCTCTCTCTCTCTCTCTCTCTCTCTCTCTCTCTCTCTCTAAGGGCCTGAGAAATAGGATAACAACCAGACCTAACCCTTCATAGGTTAGTAGATATATTTACTAAATTGCTTATTTAAGTTAGGTTTATGGTCTGTAATGTTCCTGTTCTTGTCATGGCCTTTGGCATTACACTAGTCCTAATCGTGCACCTTTTAGGGGGTCCAACAATATATAGTTTGTACAGTCCATTCGTAGTGGCTCAAGGTTCCACCACTGAATCTCATAAATCTTTAAAAATAATAGGAATAATACAGTAATATAAATAAAGGAGTTATGCCAGTGATTCTGTTTCTGAACAAAGGAATAATATTTACACCACTACGTTTTCTGTTGGGAGAGAAAGTTAGAGAAGCCAGTTACGGTTAAAGCGTGAATATTGTTTACTATCAATGTTTTCTTTATTAACTATGAGAGCAAATGTGTACTATTATATTTTATATTGCTGTTGCAAGAACCATTCTGCGTTTTATTTTAATGTAACGGATATTTAAGAGAGATTTGATTTCTGATGGCATGAATGAAATCGTGTTAATGCTTCCCAAATGGTAACGTTGGTTTGATAGTGTCGGGACTCATCACGTCCGAGTCAACGGAGTTAACTGAGCCGAGATTGGAAATGGCCTTTGTGTGTGTTGGGAGGAGGGGGAGGGGGGGTTGTGTATGGTTAGGGGGGGGGGGTGATGGGGGGTTCCTGTCCAGGGTTGGGAGGTCTCTAGGTCATGGCTGGGATTGCATTACCACCCATGTGTTACTGCTGTCTGGTGCCTCTGTTTCAACATTGAATATAGAGCTGATGACATGAGAAATGGTGTGGGAGAGGTGGACGATGGAGCAACGACTCATTTCATCATTCATCACGGCCTGGCCTCGCCTCATCTTTCGACGGGGAAATTCTCGATTTTTCTGCCACTTTCTAGACCTGGTAAGAGGTATATTGGAGTCCTAGCGCTTACTACACATAGGGTTATGTTTAAAGTCTCCACAAAGCTTTTTATTTTTTTATTTTTTGCATATTCCTAGGTAGCGTCTAGACATTGCATGACGCATACGAGGGTAATTCTTACTGTTAGCAATAACCGGTTGTGTCCCAGTGGCTGCGTGGGTGGGGTTCTTGCCCTTTGGCGCCCAGTGGCTCCAGGGGACGGAACTGGGGTGTGGTTCTGTGCTCCACGCCGCATTTTTGTCTCGTTCAGACCAGTGTTTACTCTAATATGAGATGCCTTTCCTTGATAAACCTCTTTCAATGTTGCAATAGATTTGAGCAGGGGTTTTCGGCCCTGCAACACTGTCGGCACGAACTCATTTCCACATTATTGTATTTTAGTCAATCATTGTATTATTCCGAGACTTCTTGTTTGGTTCTAGATGGACCAATTCATATATTTCTCTCTAAGCCTCTGTAACACCCAGTGGTGAGAGATTATTAATGATTGGTCCCGTTCCGTACACGTTTGTCTGTCTGGTGTTTGAGCTTGGTACTCAGAGAGTTCCGGCTCAAGGGTCAATTTCCTCATTCTGGTAATCCGTTGCGACGATTTTTAAGGCTTGAGAATATTTTTCCATTCCACGTGTGCACTTCCCTTAGGACGAGGTTACGTATGTATGTATTTGGAGGCTTATGGCGTGTCTGTGTGTGTGTGTATGGAAGTGGGTGGTGGTGGCATGTGCGTATATAAACTGAAGTAGACCTCTCCCCTACTGTCATACACACGTGCCTCCATTATGCAAGTGTGGAAGTGAAGAGGACTGTATATTCTCCTACTTATCAGTAGAGAGAGAGAGAGAGAGAGAGAGAGAGAGAGAGAGAGAGAGAGAGAGAGAGAGAGAGAGAGAGAGAGAGGGAAAGGTTGGGGAAGGAAGAGGGGGAGAGTGAAGGAGAAGAGAGAGAGAGTCAGTTGTCTCTCGACCAATGTGACAAAACATACTCAGCTGGAACAATGCAAGCTGATTGTGTTTTTTCACATCACGTTTTGGAATGTCATACATTTAATTATTTATTTATATCCTCCTTACATATAGTGTCATTATATGCGTGTCCTTATCTGGTGCCTGTCTGTGTGTGCGTGTGAGTGTAACAGCCAGTCCACCATCGACCAAGAGACCAGACTCCGCCTAATATTCTAACTCACACAGATACACAGTACGATTTCATTAAGCCAGTGAATTTTCACTGGATTTTGATTTTACAACTTTTTTAATTTTATTTTACAGTAAAGTTTTAAGCTTTATTAACGATATTTTATTTAGAGTGTTTGTTTTCCTCCTGGCTCTCACGCACGCTCACGTATGCACGCACGCGCGGGATTCATGTAGCAAATCAATTTATTTGTTGCAACGTGACGTCACCGCTTCTCTGGAAGTTAGCATATTGGCCAGCAGCACCAAGTTGGGGCATGTTGTTTATGTTGTTCATGCTGTTCATGTTGGTCATGTTGGCCTTTGACCTTTGTTCTCCCTTGTTGTTTGTTGTTCAAGGACGTTTATTGAGACAATAAAATATATCTCAAAGGGATAGAGTAGCTCAGGCTATTTCTATCCTCCTCTTTGTTGCCATTGTCCTTAGTTACCCTTGTCCTTTATTGACAGTGTTTTTGTTGCAATCGTTCTATGTTGCTATTCTTCTATGTTGCAATTGTTCTGTGTTGCCTTTTTTGGCAACTTCCTTTGAAGTCCTTTGCCCAGTTCTCTACCATTGCTTGTCTGAAATATTTCGAGTGTGTTTTTTAACTGTTTGGTCCAAAGGCTACCAGTTGTTCTCGCTAGGAATTAAGAGCTGTATTTGGATCTGGTCAGGGTCATATCTAGCGTATGTGATGAGAGAAAATGCATGCAAATGCAACACACTCACGATAGCCCCAGCAACACAGTGTTTGCATACGTCACATGCAATGGTGTTGCTTCTTTGTTTATATCTTAGAGCACCGCCACATTGCTTAATCTGCGCCACATATTCTTAGGAGGAAGGATTGAGACGACTGGAACACGGTAAGTTGTTGTGGTGATGATAATGAAACTTTTGGGCCACTGTGGTGTCTGCACCTTACCTTACGAGGTTTACCTCAATGTCTCCAGCTGCACCTTTCCTTATCTAGTTTACTTGTGTCCTCACCGAGTCTGTTTTCCCAGAATATCTCCAATTTACCCCACGTCTTTTCCTTCATTACAATCCACTTTACCTTTCTTCACCTATTGTATATCATAGTCTTCCCTCTGCGCCTTTCCATTGCCTGGTGTGTCTCAATATATCCACCTTATCTCACCTGGGAGACTGGGTCTCAGCTTTATGACTGCAGCTCCTCTTAATTCACCTTGCCAGAGACCTTGAAGGTGCCTGGTTCTTCCTTGATGTTTGCACCAACTACGGGCTCACCATAACCCGTGCTACTTGGAACCTTTTGTTCCAGGTAGCGAATCTTAAATAACAACGACAATGTTTGCATCAACCCACCCATATTTAAGAGCCTATAATTTCCTTGTTTAGTGTTTGTTCCGGCGTTCTTATCTTTTCTTTGTGTCTTCTTCCCTCAGCTGATGTGAAGTCTCTTGATAATGGAGTGAGGAGAAACTTAAATGTTGTAGAATGTCTGTGTATATATATATATATATATATATATATATATATATATATATATATATATATATATATATATATATATATATAATATATATTTTGATAATAATCATTCATTTGTGAATGCAATGAGTATACCTTTAAATTTGGCGTCTGTGCATGGGGAGGCTGACTCTCTCTCTATGGTACTCCTTATTTTGTATGTTGTGGTAAATTAAGAGATAGAGCTGAAGAAATAGGGGAAAAATAACGATAAATAAGATCCCTCATTATTATAACTTATGATTCAAATTATATCACAACCCTACCAATAAATATAGCATATAATACTGTTTCGTAGCGTACAGTGGATAGATCTTTATCTATCCTCCAGCCAAACTGGTGCGGGGGCCAGGGGCGACACGCTCCAATATCCCAGAGTGCGGTTCTGCCGAGTACTGCGTGTGGGGAGGGGGGGGGGGGGAAGTATGGGCAGGGGTGAGGGGGCGCGATGGGTGGGTGGGGGGGGGGGAGGGAGTGTGGGCGATTTGATGGTGGGGAAGAGACGGAGGAGGAACAAACGAGAAGTGTATTGGAGAGAAGAGATAACATTTTAAAAGTTGCGTTGGTGGGTAGCAGTAATAAAGAGAATGCAGGGGAAAGGGAAGGAGGATAACAGGTGATGGGAGGGAGAGAGAGAGAGAGAGAGAGAGAGAGAGAGAGAGAGAGAGAGAGAGAGAGAGAGAGAGAGAGAGAGAGAGAGAGAGAGAGAGAGGAGGGGGTATAAGGGTGTTGTGGGAAAGATGGATCAGAAACGCACCAAGTGCTGTCACATCAGATTCTCTTCCAGAAAACAAATGCTACGGCTGACAGTGTGTTCGTGCTGAACGGAATGGAATTGGGTGAATGTCATTGGAACGGGATGAGTGAGCTGGATGTTATGTGGATGATGTAGGATCAGGTTGATGGAATAGTGTGCGATGGATTAAAGTTGGGAAGGATTTTTTTTTTTTTTTTTTTATTAACATATTAGGTACATCTGCATTAGTGCAGCTACCCTAGACTATATGAAGTGGAGTACAGTGTGTCAAAAAAGCTAACTAGGTGATGCTAAAAAATCCCCATCACACAGGATGGTTAGTCATACAGAGGCATGTGATAAGCGGTCTGCACTGGCAGACTCCGGATGCATTTTGAGGATATCAACAACACAAGATTGAATAAGGTAGCAGTGGTAATACAAGTCCCCATCTCGCAGGATGGTTAGTCATACAGAGCCATGTGTTTAATAGCCTGCACTGGCAAATTTTGGGTATACTGTGAGGATATCTTCAAGAATACGAGAGTGAATAAAGTAATTGCAAAGCTCCAGGTACCTCATGCCGACTGGTCTGAAAGGTCTAATAACTGGGCATTCAGTGATGTAGTGCGGGAAGGATTTTTTTTTTTTTTTTTTTTTTTTATTAACATATTAGGTACATCTGCATTAGTGCAGCTACCCTAGACTATATGAAGTGGAGTACAGTGTGTCAAAAAAAACTAACTAGGTGATGCTATAAAATCCCCATCACACAGGATGGTTAGTCATACAGAGGCATGTGATTAGCGGTCTGCACTGGCAGACTCCGGATGCATTTTGAGGATATCAACAACACAAGATTGAATAAGGTAGCAGTGGTAATACAAGTCCCCATCTCGCAGGATGGTTAGTCATACAGAGTCATGTGTTTAATAGCCTGCACTGGCAAATTTTGGGTATACTGTGAGGATATCTTCAAGAATACGAGAGTGAATAAAGTAATTGCAAAGGAAGGATGGGGGTAGATTAGGATTTGGAGTCTACGGAAAGTGATATTCACGTTTCACAAGTATATTTTCTCACCATAATTATAGGTACCGAGCCTTCTGATGTTTTTAATTTCAAATTTACATTGTAACTGGTTGCTCATTTGTAACGTAATATGAATAAAATAATAAAATGAAACAAGATTTTTTATTCACACACACACACACACACACACACACACACACACACACACACACACACACACACACACACACACACACACACACTCACACACACTCACACACACACACACACACAATCGACCAAGACCAATCCTGCAGTATGCGGCCCCAGCATGGAGCCCGTACCTTGTCAAGCACAAGACGAAGCTGGAAAAAGTCCAAAGGTATGCTACTAGACTAGTCCCAGAACTAAGAGGCATGAGTTACGAGGAAAGGCTGCGGGAAATGCATCTTACGACACTGGAAGACAGAAGAGTAAGGGGAGACATGATCACAACCTACAAAATCCTCAGAGGAATCGACCGGGTAAACAAGGATAAACTATTCAACACTGGTGGGACGCGAACAAGGGGACACAGGTGGAAACTGAGTACCCACATGAGCCACAGAGACGTTAGAAGGAACTTTTTCAGTGTCAGAGTAGTTAACGGATGGAATGCATTAGGCAGTGATGTGGTGGAGGCTGACTCCATACACAGTTTTAAATGTAGATATGATAGAGCCCAGTAGGCTCAGGAATCTGTACACCAGTTGATTGACAGTTGAGAGGCGGGACCAAAGAGCCAAAGCTCAACCCCCGCAAGCACAAATAGGTGAGTACAAATAGGTGAGTACACACACACACACACACACACACACACACACACACACACACACACACACACACACACACACACACACACACACACACACACATACACACACACACACACACATACACATTGTCACCATAAGGCAGCACACCCTACATTGTTATCCCCATATATAAGTCGACAGTGTACTAACTTTGTTTTAACTTTTATTTTTTTCAGGTATAGACAGCTGGTTTGGGTAGACTTGACTCGAGGGGCAACGTAAGTAGCGGATTTTGGTTACTATAGTGTTTATACATAAAGGTGGGCACCGGTCCTCAACGTCCCAGTACTAGTTCCAGTACCAGTCCCAGTACCAGTTCTCGCCTCAAAATGGACCGACGGTCCAAGTCTCAGTCCTTCCATTAAATATAAGTGGAAGGTATAAATATAGATATCCATTAAATACCACTGAAATTTAAAATGCAATTAAAGCCACCGGAAATAATTAATATTCGCTTTTAGTCAAAGTAAAATTCCAAATTCAATTAATAAAAAATTGCTACAGCGAAACTAGGAAAATATAATAAGTAGAATGCTTCAGTTTCCCGTCAGGAAAACGAGCATTTAAAAATGGCTGCCAGAGTGCTCTGATCTCTTGAGCCGGCGGACGTCTCGCTCCCTAAGAAAAGAACCTTCCACAGCGGCCCTGGAGACGATAGGCGTATTGAACTTGATGAAAAAGTCCATCAACGCCGGCCTGGGGTACAGTCTATAGAACGCTAGATGACATTTTTTTTGGCCGAGGTTGCACTCGCCTCACACTGATATAAAATAACTCGTTGGTGCAGAATTTGTTCCTGTATCAAATTGGAAATACAGGCGTTCTGTATTTTGTATAACCAGTACGCCTCAACGTTCAGTCCTCAAAATTAAAAAAGAACCGAGGAACGTCGAACCGTCAGGAATTGCTTTAAAATGGACCATTGGTTCATATTTCGGTCCTGTCTGGACCGACTTTCCAGTTACGGTCCTCGTTTTGGTTTAACAGGAATTCGGTTCTGTTGGAACTCTGTATCCCTCCTATGTTGATATATGACAATATGAACAACGCTAAGTTCTGATTGTGAACATTATTATTGAAGTTCTCGAAAAATTATTGCATCATTTTTCGTATATTATTATTGGGGCTAATTTTGGCACTTGTCACAATCTATGGGTTGTGTGGACCCTCACTTATGTGACCTGTGATAGGTGATTTGGTCTGATTTATTTCCTTTATTTTATAGATTAGTGTATTATTATGCATCATTAAGTAAATTCTCCCCTCTCCCACTTCCCCCGCTTTTCCCTCCTGCCCCTTACCCTTATTTAATGGTTGCTGTCGAAGTATATATTTTTGGGTGAGTGTAAATTGTTACTTCTTTATATTACGTCAATCTTCATGGGTACATGGTTAGTAGTCAACCTGTGTGTGTGTGTGTGTGTGTGTGTGTGTGTGTGTGTGTGTGTGTGTGTGTGTGTGTGTGTGTGTGTGTGTGTGTGTGTGTGTGTACTCACCTAGTTCTCACCTAGTTGTGTTTGCGGGGGTTGAGCTCTGGCTCTTTGGTCCCACCTCTCAACCGTCAATCAACAGGTGTACAGGTTCCTGAGCCTATTGGGCTCTATCATATCTACACTTGAAACTGCGTATGGAGTCTGCCTCCATCACATCACTTCCTAATGCATTCCATTTGTCAACCACTCTGACATACACACAGTGTGTATCCTGATATATGCTGTGGACTTGATGGACTTGAAACGTAGAGACAGAGACGAGTTATTATCAAACATTTATCATCTAAGTAGATAAGTAATCTATTTATATATCATTCTATAATTGAGCTATATAAATATATATGATCATATGGCTGTGAAAGTCATCACTCGTACAAGTTTTTATTCATCAGACAAACATTCATGTGATTCTCATTTTGAGTCAAACTTTCTGTTGAAACAGATACACACACACACACACATGAAACATGCAAATGCTCAGTCATCGAAAATATGCAAATAATATACTGATTCTGCTGCTAAATTTACATAATTTGCTTAATGACATACACACTGATTATTGTAGTTTATCCAAAATATGCATACCAACAGTGTTGTCAGTCCCAGATTTGTCAAAGTATAAATCAATACCTGCAACCTGACGCCGGTTTTGCAGGTGTGTAGGACAGTCTTCACCGCATGCAGGTGTGCAGGACAGTCTTCACCGCATGCAAAGGATGAATGCAGGAATGAAAAAAAAAATGCAATGTCTGGAGGGAGGGGAGTTATCAGGGTAAAGCATCAAGCCATTACGACTATGTAGCAGTGGTTAAAGGGGTCAGGATAAGGATTTGGGATGGGACGGGGGAGGGGGGAGGGAAGGAATGGTGCTCAACCATTTGTGGACGGTCGGGGATTGAACGCCGACCTGCATGAAGCGAGACCGTCGTTCTACCGTCCATTTCTTTGTTATATCAGGGCTTGGTTGTTGACGGAGAAGAGTTCATAACACGCGCGCGCGCACATACACCACACACACACACACACACACACACACACACACACACACACACACACACACACACACACACACACACACACACACAAAGAGTTAGGGGGACATGATCACCACATACCACATACATGTCGGAAAATCCGACACCATTTAATAATAATATCATACAGACAGATAAGAGCTGTGTTACCAACAAGTTACCCATAGAAAACGTAACTTGTAGTGGAATTACCGTCTAAAGAAAACGGGATATCATCACCACATACTATTATAATTCACCAGCTATTCTGCTGGGAATTATTCTTAAATACATTAGTCTTTGGACTTTACCATCATAAAAACATCTTATATAAATTAACTTAATTATCAATATTAAAGTAGAGTAAATGTGACCCTTCTATCACTTTCTGAAATGTGGACAATGTAAGCCAGGCGTCAGAGTGAGGAGGAAGGGGCAGCCATCATTGTTTATTGAGACCAGAGGCTCACACGGGAGCAAATTCGGCTCCTGTTAAATTTACTTGGACGTAGTGTTATGGAACCCAAAGGTGTACCATTGTCAACACGCTGTCTACAAATACAAGTTAAGTGTCTATCCGAAACCCGTTTATCATTCATTTATGGCCATTAATGTCAGGATATAGGGTTAGCCGGTTAGAACGCGAAATCGCCTCAAACTAAAGGTAATTAAGCCAGGTCTTTAATGTTCCATGTACTGTATAGTGTTTTCTCTGATATAGCTTGTCATATATAGGATTCTGGCTTCACAGCTAGCGCACTTTTGACAGGTCAAGACGAGGATGCAAGATTATGTGCACCAGTTACTGGGTGATAGAAGCTACCTCAAAGAGGATAATTTGGTGTCTACACTCTAGTTATACCTGGTGGACTAACCTGCTGTACTATAAGAGAAGGAACCTCATCAATGTATGTAGCTATTACTGTAGTTTGATTGGCTGCATATATATAAATATAAACCCCCCCTAATGTGTAGAGGATCGATTTGTGAGATTAAGAGATTATTGCAGAAATACAGTCCACTTATCATTATACAAATTGCTATCGAAGTATATAAATTAACGTAAATATAAATTCATATAAATTAAATAAATATAAATCTCACAGGTCGGTGCCCACATTATTTGGTCATCTTCGAACCGGATGACGGATTATTTGATCCTATGAACCCACATTTGGTCATCTTAGTACCGGATGAACCAGTTAACCAGTGGATTCATTAAATATCTAGTGCAGTGTGATTTAAACAAAGCCAGCAGTCATGACGGCGGCGTTGCCTCGTGCGAGTTCACGAGCCCCGCTAAGTTCAGATCTGCCTCATCAGCGGTTTCATGCACACCCACAGATATTTGGTGGCGTGTTATTTCGTGAAATGACAGCGCTAATATAGAAACCAACCAAATTAGTGACTGTGTCTTCGCGAGATTGTTCACGGATTTCGTGGTGTTACATTTCGCGAGAGATTATCCACGAATTTTGTGGACTTTATTTCGCGAGGTCACTAATAACATTTAATACTTCTAGATAATATTAGAAGTTTCATAGAGGCTAATTAAGAGGCTATTATCAATAATTGTGTATATTATTTCTCCAAGATAGAGAATTATTTAATATATATTGCACTAGTGATCACAGTATAATATTTACTAATTGCCAACCCACAACAGGGTAGGATATTACCATTGACTAGTTGAACTATTATTGTTCATCCTAGTCCCATTATTACTATAGTCAGTTGTACTATATTGAACAACCTAACACCATTAATGCATGGTCCAGACCCTATTTTGGGTGTAATTTTTATCAACTCGAATTGAGTTGTGTATATATAATAATTTACTTATGATCATTACACCTTTGAGTGATTAATTAGTGTCTCTACCATCCTAGGGTGATATAGAAGAGCTAACCTAAAGGTACTTCCAGTGACACTGGTTTATCACTCAAATCATTAGTGTGTATGATTGTATATATATAATGTGTATTAATTTTAAGTGCTAACCTCTAGTAGAGGTAGGATTATTGCCTAGTGAGTTCAGAATTTACCCTAGGCTACCATTAGAGCTTGTTCAGTATTATGAGCAGCCCAAGTACAAGCCCCACAAGGCTTCTCCAACTAGCCAGTATGGATAATGCAGGGAGAATGAAAAGAACCCTTGCAGGTCTTAAAGGCCACTTAACAAGACAGATCAAGAAATGTGAAGATTTGTCACAACAATCAACAGTTGATTATGCTGACCTGGAAAGCTATTATCAAGCAGCTGCAGGTAAATTTGAGCAAATTAAATGTCAAATAGCAACATATGTGGCTGAACTTGCCAACACTAATTTATCAGAAACAGAAATAGACGACATTATGGTTGATCTTGCGAATTATGAAGATCACACTCAGGCCACGTTACAGCCTTATGTCAAATTAATTGCCCAGAACAAGGCAACAGCAACAACAACAACAGTTGCATCTAATACGAGTCAAGCAGAAGCTCGACTCCCTCCAATTAATTTACCCACTTTCTCAGGAAAAGATGAGGAAGATTGGGACGAATTTTGGAACAAATTCGTTGACCTTGTAGACTCAAAACAATCTTTACCAAAGAGTAGTAAATTCTCTTATTTGCAAGGCCAATTATCAGGTGAGGCTAAAACAGTAGTATCCCATCTGAGATTAACTAATGACGGCTATGATCTGGCAGTAAAACTCCTCAAGGATAATTATGCTGATCCAGAAGTAAGAACATCACATTTAGTTCATGAGCTGTTGCATTTACCCCCACCGGAGGCTTCAGCTGATTCACTCCAAGTCTTCAAGCTGGAGGTAGAATCATTGATCAATGCCCTCAGCCTGACAGCAGATACAAACGGGGCTGAGTGGGTCTTGAAAATAATTGTCCAGGAGAAAATACCTAGGGACATTTTGAGACAAATGAGTGCTCATTACAATAAAAGCATCTTATCCATGAATGAAATATCTGAAGGTTTAAAGTCAGTAGTTCATCAATTACGAACACATGACAAATTAAAACCACCAAGTAAACCCTCAGAAACCAATAATAGTAAACCACAGAGTACCAAAGGTACACCAAATCAATCTAGACAATATAATTCAACACCAAAGTGGAACAGTGGCAGTGTGGGCGTATATGCAGTGGGACCCTCCAAGCCTATAGTTACTGTGTCACCCAAGAACGTGACACCAAAGGGTACTGGAAGCTATGGAACATGTTTGTTCTGCAATGAGAAACATTCAATGTACCACTGCTCTAATTTTCCTGATAGTGACGCCCGTGTTGAGCGACTCAAAGATTTGCAACATTGCACGAGGTGCCTCAGGAAACATAACATCAAGGACTGTGATACCCAATTACACACCTGTAATAGGTGTAACAAAGGTCAGCACCATGCAGCATTGTGCAGAGACACCAAAACAACGTCTCCAAACCCCAAGGTGGAAGATAGCATTCCCACCACAGTACAGTACTGCAAGGTGCAACAAACAAAGAGTGTCCAATCGGCAAAGTCTAAAGGTAATACGACTTTGCCTACTGCCCAAATTACCATCCTGAATAAGAGGGCCAAGGTCCATACCCGTGGGTTGTTTGACCAAGGATCCCAGAGAACATATATCACTAAAAAGTTGGCAGATGAATTACAATTAAGGCCTGTAGCCCAGATGTCATTCAACATCTCAGGGTTTGTAACAGATGCAGGACCTCAAGTCTACCAGGTGGTACAGCCATCAGTACGCTTAGGCAGGTACGTCTGTCGAGTACAAGCCATTGTGGTGGACAAAATACCAGTAGACCTACAAGTTCAAGGTCTGAGAGCAACAGCCAAATTCCTGAGAAATAGAGGAATAAAATTGGCAGATAATATTAAGTCTGATCACCTCACTGACTTCGGTCTCCTTGTTGGGACAGACTATTGCCATCGATTCATCGGTAGCC
The DNA here is from genome assembly GCF_040958095.1 of Procambarus clarkii. Lineage (NCBI taxonomy): Eukaryota > Metazoa > Arthropoda > Malacostraca > Decapoda > Cambaridae > Procambarus > Procambarus clarkii. The sequence goes on from NC_091235.1 coordinate 17,931,018, forward strand.
CTACTAAATATCAGGGTATAACCATGTTAAACTCTGCAGGAGGTAAATTACTCTCAGGCCCAGTATCAAGCCTGAGGAGACCTATGCCTGCAGATAAACAATACCAGTAGAAATCTAAATTTGTCAGCTGATTATATTTCTCCAGTAGCATTATACTAAGGAGATTACAGTTGACTATACCAACAGAGGTTGATGTTAGTATCATCATTTGAAGCTGAAGATGAGTTCATGAGGCCTCAGTGGCAAATCAGTGAACAGTAGCTTAAGCAGCTACAAGTCACTGCGACCAATGTCACTGAACCCACTGCAGTCTCAGAACCATACTTTACTTTAATGATGAGCTATTCAATCTTCTGAATCAATTAACTAAATTAAACCCCAATAAATCTGATGACTGATTTGATACATTTATTATTTAATCAAGATGTATTCCATGGGCCTCAGTGTTTATATATCAGTGACCAGTTACCTGAAGAAACTTCAAGTTATATCTAATGTCACTGATCTCACTGCAGTCCCTGAATCATACTTGACTGTAGTACTTGATCTCATCCAGTCTTCTGGGTTAAATAATATGTAATTAGGCTTGAATATTAGCCTTTCAAGAGTTGACAGGGAAATGAAATTGCATTAGACTTCTAACCCCTGCAACTCTAGTACGGGACATCCGTCCTGTACGAACAGACACACAAATGTGTGATTACTAACTACTAACATCAAATTAATGTAATAATTCGAAGGAGGAGTATCGGTGTTCGTCTGTTCTAATTAGGACTTCGACCCGTGAGCAGCCCCCTAGGGAATTATGTCGGAAAATCCGACACCATTTAATAATAATATCATACAGACAGATAAGAGCTGTGTTACCAACAAGTTACCCATAGAAAACGTAACTTGTAGTGGAATTACCGTCTAAAGAAAACGGGATATCATCACCACATACTATTATAATTCACCAGCTATTCTGCTGGGAATTATTCTTAAATACATTAGTCTTTGGACTTTACCATCATAAAAACATCTTATATAAATTAACTTAATTATCAATATTAAAGTAGAGTAAATGTGACCCTTCTATCACTTTCTGAAATGTGGACAATGTAAGCCAGGCGTCAGAGTGAGGAGGAAGGGGCAGCCATCATTGTTTATTGAGACCAGAGGCTCACACGGGAGCAAATTCGGCTCCTGTTAAATTTACTTGGACGTAGTGTTATGGAACCCAAAGGTGTACCATTGTCAACACGCTGTCTACAAATACAAGTTAAGTGTCTATCCGAAACCCGTTTATCATTCATTTATGGCCATTAATGTCAGGATATAGGGTTAGCCGGTTAGAACGCGAAATCGCCTCAAACTAAAGGTAATTAAGCCAGGTCTTTAATGTTCCATGTACTGTATAGTGTTTTCTCTGATATAGCTTGTCATATATAGGATTCTGGCTTCACAGCTAGCGCACTTTTGACAGGTCAAGACGAGGATGCAAGATTATGTGCACCAGTTACTGGGTGATAGAAGCTACCTCAAAGAGGATAATTTGGTGTCTACACTCTAGTTATACCTGGTGGACTAACCTGCTGTACTATAAGAGAAGGAACCTCATCAATGTATGTAGCTATTACTGTAGTTTGATTGGCTGCATATATATAAATATAAACCCCCCCTAATGTGTAGAGGATCGATTTGTGAGATTAAGAGATTATTGCAGAAATACAGTCCACTTATCATTATACAAATTGCTATCGAAGTATATAAATTAACGTAAATATAAATTCATATAAATTAAATAAATATAAATCTCACAGGTCGGTGCCCACAATACAAGATTCTCAAAGGAATTGATAGGGTAGATAAAGACAGGCTTAATACTATATATAGATAAATAAATAGATAAAGACTATTTGATACAAGTGACACACGCACAAGGGGGCACAGCTGGAAATTGAGTGCCCAAATGGGCCACAGAGATATTAGAAAGACCTTTTTTTAGCATCAGAGTAGTTGATAAATGGAATACGTTAGGAAGTGATGTGGTGGAGGCTGACTCCATACACAGTTTCAAGTGTAGATATGATAGAGCCCAGTAGGCTCAGGAATCTGTACACCAGTTGATTGACAGTTGAGAGGCGGAACCAAAGAGTCAGAGCTCAACCCCCGCAAGCACAACTAGGTGAGTACACATGGTTCACTCCCCCCCCCCACTCTCGTAAGCTAACAGTATTACAGTAACTCAATTTACATTTTGCCATTGTAAGTGTCGTCTCGTCGTCTTGTCCTCCCCGCCCTCCCTCCCTCCCTGGTGTCCTTCGTAACCCCTGCCGTCCTCCCCGCCCTCCCTCCCTACCTCCCTGGTGTCCTTCGTAACCCCTGCCGTCCTCCCCGCCCTCCCTCCCTACCTCCCTGGTGTCCTTCGTAACCTCTGCCGTCCTCCCCGCCCTCCCTCCCTACCTCCCTGGTGTCCTTCGTAACCTCTGCCGTCCTCCCCGCCCTCCCTCCCTACCTCCCTGGTGTCCTTCGTAACCTCTGCCGTCCTCCCCGCCCTCCCTACCTCCCTGGTGTCCTTCGTAACCCCTGCCGTCCTACCCGCCCTCCCTACCTCCCTGGTGTCCTTCGTAACCCCTGCCGTCCTCCCCGCCCTCCCTACCTCCCTGGTGTCCTTCGTAACCCCTGCCGTCCTCCCCGCCCTCCCTACCTCCCTGGTGTCCTTCGTAACCCCTGCCGTCCTCCCCGCCCTCCCTACCTCCCTGGTGTCCTTCGTAACCCCTGCCGTCCTCCCCGCCATCCCTACCTCCCTGGTGTCCTTCGTAACCCCTGCCGTCCTCCCCGCCCTCCCTACCTCCCTGGTGTCCTTCGTAACCCCTGCCGTCCTCCCCGCCCTCCCTACCTCCCTGGTGTCCTTCGTAACCCCTGCCGTCCTCCCCGCCCTCCCTACCTCCCTGGTGTCCTTCGTAACCCCTGCCGTCCTCCCCGCCCTCCCTACCTCCCTGGTGTCCTTCGTAACCCCTGCCGTCCTCCTCGCCCTCCCTCCCTACCTCCCTGGTGTCCTTCGTAACCCCTGCCGTCCTCCCCGCCCTCCCTCCCTACCTCCCTGGTGTCCTTCGTAACCCCTGCCGTCCTCCCCGCCCTCCCTACCTCCCTGCTTGGCTGCCGTCCGCTGATATCTCTTGTGCACCACGTCGCGCTGGGCTGCTCCTCTGCCGTCCCCTCAATGTATGACTTCCTGGTCCCTCTTTCCCCCCCACCACTTGCGTGCCTCCTCTTCCCCCGTCACCTTGGGGTACATCCTCTTTCTCCACCGCTTTGGGGGTGCCTCCTCTTCCTTTGACTCCTTTGGAGTGTCTCCTCTTCCCTTGACACCTTGGGGTGCCTCCTCCTCCCAGCCAGCGGTGATTCCTCTTCCTCTACCGGCCTTGGGTGCCTCCTTTTCCACCGCCAACCTCAAGTTCACACACCATTTCGCTCCTACGAATTCCTCCTCATATTTCAAACATGTTTGTATATTCCTCCACTTCCCCCGCTGGTGTTGGCATAGCAACCACTGGGGCGTGTTGTCTAACTGAACACTATAGAGGATTTTCTACCTCATTAATCACACGAGTCTCTGGCAAGTTATGGCTTAGTGTTATTCCCAGTCATACCAATACAGATATTACCAGACATTTGTATGTAACGTCGGGGGCTGATGGTGCATTCATCACATGTGTGTATTGTCTGACCCAAATAGTAGTAGTATAGTGCCATTTTCATACTTGTTTATGGTCTATCTTGTACTTATCTGTCAGTACTTACCTATAAGTGACTGTTGGGAAGTTAAGTCTAGCTCTTTTTACACTCCGCCTATTAGCCTTGTTGTACCTGTTGTGTTAAAGCTTCACTATTCGAACGTTCTAAATTTTTGTCGATCTTGTCCTTAAAGTTGTGAATGATGGTGGGTTCCACAACTTAGTGCAGTGTACTTGAGCCTCATTTGACAAATAATACTTGTGCCACACAACTCGAAGCTTTCATTTTCCATCTGGTGTAATAAACAAATATTGTCTAAAATATAAATATATATCCTATGGTTTTAACGTAGTTAGACCATGGTAACACCAACCTAACCAAACCGTGCTCGGTTGGTTAGGTTGATTTAGATGCTTTTACAAGTAGAAGGTTGATCAAATATGTACTGCTTCTGAACGGGTTACTGCATATTTTGGCGGATAGTGAATCTAATCATATTATCTTCCATGTCGTAACTAGTCATATCTTGCATTTACATATGGTTACCTTGACTAGTTGGAGTGTGAGTTGTTTCAAGTATTTAAATATATTCTGAGTCTTTAGATCTTAAAGGGCTTTAATGCCTGCAAAGACTCTGAAATCTCTTGAAGTCTTTTGACATTCTGAATATAGGTTTCTAACCGTATCCTTCCTTTTGTAAGGCAGACAGTGAGTGAGTGAGTGAATGAGTTAGTGAGTGAGTGAGTGAGTAACCCAACACAGAGATGTAACTCAAGGCCCTGGTGGTACAAGTCCAGAAACGATCTCCAAGTATTCGACTTGGGAGGTGATATGAGAGGAAATAATATGCTGAAATATGCTGGTGGGAGCCAATCATAGGTTGCTGTCGCCCCGGGTATGCCGAGGCCAACGACACTGCCAGACGGCTCTGGTATGACATCCTGGGGGTAATCTTGTTGGATATTACTTCTGGTTCGACATGTCTAGAGACTCGCCGACGACTTTACATGTTGCTTTCAACATTTCCTGAAGGCGGATTACAAGAGGCTTTCTCGATTTTGACGAAATGCGAAGCGGGCAAGAACGGGTCTTTCGAGCCAGTAATGAAAATGAATGTAAATAATTATTCCAGACTCTAGTTCAACGTCTGGCGAAGTGGGCTGTAGGAAATCTTCGTGACACTGGCGAAGTGTTCAACGCAAGGTAGGGAGGGGATAGAAGCGGTTTACCCAGTATCGGTGAAAGTTTCGGTTCTGGATCATGTTCGAAGTTTACTCATAACTTCCGAAACGCTGTGAGCAACAGTTTTGAATATATATCATATTGGAGCCCGTCCTCGCCCCAAATTTATTACCATGAGAAGCCACACTCTTCTTCCCTTCCCCCCCCCCCCCCTTCAAACCACCTGGAAGTTATCTACATATTTGTAATGATTTGAAATCATATTACGGTTCCAGTAATAGTTTACATATAAACTGGCAAATGAACCTTTGTCGTAAATAGAGGTTATTCTCAAGTTATAACGTTATTGTATTATAAATTGTTGGTTAAAACATTAAAAGTGTATGCTGAAAATTATTTCTTTGAAGAATTTTGTTTTCTGTAAACGGAATTGTCGGGCTTACTGAAATAGTTTTCAAATTTCACATGTCGCATTATCATTAATAATACACCGTATTAACGATGATAACTAAACCTTAACCTGAAGTAACATTAATCTAATCTAACCATGCATAGAGTGTAGATAATATCACTAGTAATGGAGTCGTTTCCAATCCATTCCCTTGAGTGGATCTCCCCCCGAAGGACATGGTTGCATATTGGGAGGAAATATAGCAAAGTAATTGCTGTAAAAGTAATAGTAGTTATGGTAGTTAATTTATTATTAAATATATTAGTTATATCTTGGAATTATTTCAGTATAAGTGGGTTGGGTCGACTGTTTTCTTCCTCGTTATTGTGACTCACCCTCCCTCACACAGTCTCTCCCTCCCTCTCTCTCTCTCTCTCTCTCTCTCTCTCTCTCTCTCTCTCTCTCTCTCTCTCTCTCTCTCTCTCTCTCTCTCTCTCTCTCTCTCCCTCTCCTCTCCCTCTCCTCCCTCCCTCCCTCCTCCCACCGTCCCTCCCTCCCACATACACCCCCTCCCCTTTCTTCAGTAATTGCTTCCAGTTATTGCATTAGAGCTCAAAGAAAGTTTAATTAGATCAACAGTTAGGAAGTTTCTCAGGTTGGGCCGGCACCAGACAGCGAGTGTTTTGGGTGGTCTAGACCCAAGAAGTATTGGCCACTTGTACCTCGTCCTGAGATGTGCTGACCAGAGGTGTAGACAGCGTCTTAGGAGAGAATATAAGAGAGTGAGTGAACATGAGAGATAGAGAGTACGAAAGTGAATCGGATAAACTAAATAAAAGAGAATACGAGAGTGAGTACGAGAGAAACATAATGTACTGCCTAAACTGACTCCTCCACTTGGTAAACAATACAGAATTAAGAGTTACAAAATCAAGGAAATTCGCCTCTCACAGCTGCTGTAATACGTCCATAATAAAGCCTAGATAAATATATAATAATTGCGTAGGATCAGATTGAAGAGCATCGCTGATAGTCTGGTCAGACATGCCAGTGTTTTCATGTAATGGGACAGGCTCATCTTACAAGCCATTCAGTGGCGCAAGTTCATGTCACGTGGTGTAAAGTTGTTACAAGGTCATGTCACTTGGTCTTAAGATTGCCATAGGCTCATGTCACGTGGTCCTTAAAGTTTTCACGGGGGTCATGTCACTTGGTCTTAAAGTTGTCACAGGCTCATGTCACAAAAGCAAATTAAAATTATTTGGGTAAGAAAGAGTACAGTGATATGGGAAAATACTTAGAGGGCACTGTAATATTGAAGAGTATCTGTTGTATTTCATTATTTACTAATGTCATATATTGATCTAATGAACTTTGCTAATAAAAATATTTAGCGACAATGCAAGGTGTTGCGAAAACTGCTGCCAAATTTGAATGATTTGGACCTTAAAATGATCATCGCCAAGAATACCAAGCGCAGAAAACTGTATTCATTCTAACGATGCTCTAATTGGTTCGCGTACACCGTCCTCATCAGGGAACTCAATTATGATTGGATATTAGAGCGCTCCTATAGTGCACGGAGGTAGTATTATGATTGGACGGAGCTGATTGCTTCCCTAAGCAGGAATTTGCTCCATTTATAGGGTCATATATGTCCTGCCAGCGCCCTCCGCAGGCAATTTCTCTTGTGATTGGATAGCGTCCACCACCTGCTTCACAGAGACTCCTATGGAGGGAGTGATGTATGGAGCTGGTCCAGAATGGCGGTGGGGTTACTTGCAGCAGAGTCTTGGGGTGAGAGCTATTTCCCCTCTCATTCCTCTCCTTGGTTCTTGCTTTATCTCTCACTCCCTACTTCCCCACTTCTCTGTTTCTTTTCTCCCAACTTCTCACACTTTCCACCTGTTTCTCTATCATGTCACATAGACTTCTGTTCACTTCTTTCCCTTTATTTGCTCTCTCTCTCTCTCTCTCTCTCTCTCTCTCTCTCTCTCTCTCTCTCTCTCTCTCTCTCTCTCTCTCTCTCTCTCTCTCTGTTTGGTAGAGCGCTCTCTTCTCTTCCCATTCTCTTCTTCCCCATCATTGGTCTCTCTGTTCCCGTTCTTTCAATTATTGTTATCACTATTCGTGTCTCTCTTCTCTCATTCTTTCACTGCCTCTTCTGTAACCATCTCTCTTTCTATTATTCTCTAATCTAATCCTACGGCGCTGAGTTTATTCATTAAAAAATAAATTTAAAACAAAAATTTAAACGAGGCTGTAATTCCTTCTCACTTTTCTCCTCTTCACTTCTCTCTCTTTTCCTCTTCCATGTCACTCTTTTCCCCTTTCCCCTCTTTCATTCGCATTCTCTCATTTAGATTTTTTCCGCTCTCGTAACCATGACGACGGGCTAACAGCCATCGGTCAAGTGCTAATTAGTTGTTAACAACGAAGGTAATGACCGAACACGAACAATTGGACAGTTTTGAGTTGTTGACGAGTGTTGATGATTGTTGTTGGTTTTGTTGATGGTGTTTGATGGTTGATGACAATTGTTGATGGTTGTTTACGGTTGATGACAATTGTTGATGGTTGTATACGGTTGATATTGGGTTGTTGAAGGTGGTTTAACGAGGGCAGAGTTTGTCTGCCTCGTTAAGGATAACTTTGTCATTATTAGTGTGAGAACTGCAAATATTTTTACATCAATTGTTCGTAAATACACGTGCAGTTGCAGACACAAGCACGTACACGTGCAGAGATACGCACGTGGGACGATTTACATATTGACAGTAAACATATAACAAACATAATGGTAGTAGTAATTATTGGTAATATGTCACTCACCCTTTCGTTAAATTCGCTCGGATTATAAGCCTTCAAAATTATTATTTATTCAAATTAAAAACAATGGAAATGTGTATTTTTGGTGAACAAGAGATGGGACTCCATTAGTTAGGTTAGGATAGAATAGGGTAGGATAGGATTGGTTAGGTTAGCATAGGTTAGGTTTAGGTTAGGATTGGATAGGTTAGAGTAGCGTTTATACATGAGGCTAGGTACCAGAACAGAGTAATTAGGGTCACATATGGAAAAAGTTAGGGAAAAAAAGGATAAAAAAAACTAAGTTTTATGTGTTAAGTACTTATATATGTCACGTGTGTGTGGGTGTTGTGTGCATGTGTGTACAGGTATGTGTAATGTGTTTATGTGTGATGTGTGGCCTGTGTTGGCATGTCGCTCGGTAAGTAACGAGAAGATAACAGTAGTGCTCTGGTCCATTAAACCAGGTAATGTACTCTACATGTTCGGTGAAAGCGTACACATTGACCGCTTGTTACTTAATGAGAAGGAACTGTGACAGGTAAATGATCAACAGGAGACTTTAAGTACTAAGTCTTATGTGTTACGCATACACACAACTAACCCTTGACCACACAAGCAAATACACACAACTAACCCTTGACCACACTAATACAATACGGAAAATAACCCTTGACCACACGAATACAATACGGAAAATAACCCTTAACCACACGAATACAATACTGAAAATAACCCTTGACCACACTAAATTACGCCAGCGACGCTAGACACTGGTGCATAGGCAATGACCTTGACATGTTTGACCCCGTGACCCCCGTAGCCCAGCACGCTTTAAGCAGTGATAGCTTAGCGGAGGATAGCTTGCGGTGGGAAGTGTGGGAGGCCGGGGGGGGGGAAGGAGCAACTCTGGATATCCTCGATAACAAGAAAAAATGTCAGAACGTATAATCAGGGAGTATAGGCGCCGTGCATATTGGTGTACCGTTGGGACAATTGATCCAAGAGGTTGTTGTGGGCGCGCTAGAACAAATTAACATCCATTAACCATTTACCCAATGCCTTAAGAAACCTATTAATCTTTCTTCGAACTTTTTTGAAGAAAGACTATGTTTACATTTATTAAATAGTTGATGAACGCCAAAGTTGTTTATACACAATTATAACCTGGGGTTGTGAAGTTTCGAAGCTCGTTAACTATTTAATGTAAACAAGACGACATGATCGTTGGAAAGATGTACAGGTTTCGTAAGTGGATGCGTCAATGCTCAGTGAACCTAGATCTACTGATGGACCTAGATTGATTTAAACTTTATTTGTTCCTGCAGTGTTACGGTAACTCTTTAATCGACTTCTCTATACTAGTCTTTCTCAATATAAGCGAATGTTCATTATTAATGTGAACTTGAACACGGCTCAGGATGCCAGATATGAACACTTGAACCTTGAACACTTTCGGTCCAAATCAATAACCTCCCCGTGACTGTGATTATTTCGAGAGTTTTCTAGATTATTTTTGGTGGGCGCTGAAGCTCGAACTCAACGTATCTGAGGGGGCACTGGAGGCTGAGTGGACAGCACACTGGATACGTAGTCATCTGGACCGGGGATTTCGATTCCCGGCGCCGGCGGAAATAGATGGGCAGAGTTTCTTTCACCCTGATACCCCTGTTACCTATCAGTAAATAGGTACCTGGTAGTTAGACAGCTGTTACGGGCTGCTTCCTGTGTGTGTGTGTGAAAAAATAAAAAATAGTAGTTAGTAACAGTTGATTGATTGATTGACAGTTGAGAGGCGGGGCGAAAGAGCAGAGCTCAACCCCCCACAAGCACAACTAGGTAAATACAGTACCAATCAATCAGATCAAAAGCTTCATAAAGAGTTGCACATCAATAATTGGGGAAACATACATAAAACATTCAGCACATTAATTACAAAGATAGTCACAATAACAGCGTAATTCCCCCATGCAACATGTGCAATATTCCCAGGAAATAAACATTACAAGCAACCAACAATATACAACTGAACAAACAATCAGACAGACGGAATATATGTATATGAAATGAATACCAACACACTCGGTGAATTTTCAGTAGAGTACCTTCAGTGATCGAGCCAATATACAAACTACAGTTGAGTTGCATGTGTGTGTGTAGACAGGTGTGGATCACGCTACAGGTGTGTCAAGCATCCAGCCCAGCGCTGACGTAAGGCACACCTCCTCACCCACCTGACTTTTATTACCATGTGTGAGGGTAGGTGTGTGTGGCTGGGGAGGGTAGGGTAGGTGAGGGTAGCTGGGGAGAGAGGGGGAGGGCGTCCTATGTTAAGGTGTCCTCGTGCTCAAAGGTTGATGGCTTTTATAGCCCTCAGCTTAGCATGGAAGTATGTAAAGGCTTGCAGCTGGCCCGAGGCTATTAAATACCTCGTCATGCCAGCCCACACCTCCCTTCAGACTTACCCTACGCCTCCCTAACCTACCCATGTGTCCCTAACCTACCCATGCCTCCCTAACCTACCCATGTTAGCCAGAATCCCCTCACGTCTCGGCCTATATTTTCCTATATCTCATAACTGGGTCCCACTACCTGCAAAGGAGCCACAATGCAAATTTTATTCATTCCATCCCTATCTTGTTGCCTGCCTCCATCATACTTACGTATCGGCCGTAAATCTCTGATCGAATTCTCAGTTCTACGGTTCTCGACTTCGAATGTAAATATGCGTTAACATTTCTATTCGTATCTCAATATTGACCTTCGGTAAGAATTTCGAGTAGCCGACATGTGTGTCGCCGAAGATCCCCTGTATTTACACCTGTACAACTGTAGATCACCCAGTAATCCCCCTTGTAGTGACACCTGTATCGCCTGTTCACTACGACTAATATTGGGCGTAGATGGTACAAATCACCGCCTGCGTATTCCACTACGAGCATGTACGTACCGACCATCAGTCTTCGCTTCAAGTTCAAGTATGTTTATTCAGACAAGAAAGAAATACATCTCAAAGGGATAGAGTAGCTTAGGCTATTTCTACCCCGTCAGTCTTCGCTTAACTGTCTCCACGGCTCATGCATAGGTGGTGGGGCCAAATTACCTCTCCAATGTCCCCATATACCGAGGGTCAGCGTTGGTCAACCCGGGTGACGGTCCTACCACCACAGTACCAGTTCCTCAGATTAGGAAACGGCAAGTGTCGCATCGATACCAACGACGTCGTAGAATTGTGGATGAGCAAGAGGGAATGAAGTGGAATTGTGTAGCTAGTTTATTCTTATCGTCTAACGTGCGCCCCAGTAAGAGGCAACAGATAATCCCTGCGGCCAACGGGTGCCCACTGAGGGCAACGGGCGCCCCCTGAGAACAACGGGAGGCAACGGGCAACGGGCGCCCCTGCCCTTGCAGACAAATGGCGCCAGCCTCTGCGTGCAAGGGACGCTCTTCGATGCATCATTGGCACCGATATTAAGCCAGGTGATGGAGCACATTAGCGCCTCGAACGTTGATCACAATGTGGCAACGTTTGTGCTTGCTAACACCACAATAATCACTTGAATTGTTATACTGTAAATTGTCTATATTAGCGAACGCTAAATGTAGCGCGGTGAACACTGTGAAGAACATTTATGAACACTGATGAATGTTATAATTATCACAGCATGAACAATGTAGCGTACAATGTGATTGCGACACTGTAATGTACACTGATGAACACAGCAGAAAATTATAATGAATACTGAGAACACTGACCTAAGATGAACAATATGATGAACACTAAGAGACACTGTGAAGAAGATGGTGACCCCAGGTTTAAAAGTGCTTCACCTGCCCTCCACATCCCTCCAAAAGTTCCCAAACATTTTTCCAAACAAAGAAATCAAATATAACAAACAGTTTTACCCATTTTTTTAACCGACTTTTTAAGCAACTTTTTCAGTGGTTATATGCAGACTGCCGCTCCCGAAAGTTGCACGTCCGCCCACTTTATTGATCACTTCTTGATAGCACTTTCTCGCAACAACGTTATCTTGCAAGAAGGATTACGGGGGGTCAGGTCAGGCAAAGTGTTAAGCAAGCAGATAGGTCAATAGACGAACACGGATAACATCTCCCCCTTCGTTTCCAGACACGTGTAACACACGCACCCACGCACGCACGCTCGCACGCACGCACGCACGCACGCACGCACGCTCGCACGCACGCACGCACACACACACACACACACACACACACACACACACACACACACACACACACACACACACACACACACACACACACACACAGTATGCTGCTTCAGCATGGATGTCTAGAACTTGTCAAGCATAAAACGAAGCTAGAGAAGGTTTAAAGGTATGCCACTAGATTTGTCCCCAAAGCTAAGAGGTATGAGTTAGGAGCAAACGCTGCGTGAATTGCACCTCACGTCGTTGAAAGACAAAAGTTCGGGGGAGACATGATCACTACACACAAAATTCTAAGAAGAATTAACTGGGTAGATAAGGACAGATTATTTAACACGGGTGGTACTCGCACATGGGGACATAGGTGGAAATTGAGTACCCAGATGAGCCACAGAGACATTAGAAAGAACTTTTTTCAGTGTCGGAGTAGTTAATAAATGGAATGTATTAGGAAGTGATGTGGTGGAGCCTGACTCCATACACAGTTTCAAATGTTATACGATAGAGCTCAGGAAGCTCAGAAACCTATACACCAGTAGATTCACAGTTGAGAGGCGGGACCAAAGAGCCAGAGCTCAGCCCCCGCAAGCACTGCAAGGCGAGTACACATACGCGTATACATAAAAGCTGAAACAGAAACACATACATAAAATGTAATCCAATGTCCACTAGTTCGTATAACCTATAATCTGCTCGTAAAATTTATTGCATTGGGCTAAATTTATTGTCTTTTTTCAATTGTGTGATGGCCCGACGAGTCCAGAGCAACACACACACACACACACACACACACACACACACACACACACACACACACACACACACACACACACACAAGGGTCAGGGGCCTCGTAGCCTGGTGGATAGCGCGCAGGATTCGTAATTCTGTGGCGCGGGTTCGATTCCCGCACGAGGCAGAAACAAATGGGCAAGTTTCTTTCACCCTGAATGCCCCTGTTACCTAGCTGTAAATAGGTACCTGGGAGTTAGTCAGCTGTCACGGGCTGCTTCCTGGAGTGTGTGTGTGTGTGGTGTGGGGGAAAAAAAAAAGTAGTTAGTGTAGTAGTAAACAGTTGATTGACAGTTGAGAGGCGGGCCGAAAGAGCAAAGCTCAACCCCCGCAAACACAACTAGGTGAATACAACTAGGTGAATACACACACAGACACACTATCTCCCTATAACAAGAGAAAAAAGTCCTGGGAGTAGAGATACCACCAAACCTAACACCAGAGGCTCATATAATAGTATGTCAGCTGTATACTGTACGCTAACAAAAGTCAGAACCTTCAGAAACTTGACTAAGGAGACTTTTAAATCACTGTATACCGCCTCTGAAACTCGTCCCAGAGGGATGAGGTATGAAGAGAGACTGAAGGAACTAAACCTGATGACGCTAGAAAGAAGGAGGGAAAGGGGTGACATGATGCAGACGTATAAAATACTTAGGGGGATTGACAAGGTGGAAAAAGAGGAAATTATTACAATGAATGCCGATAGAACAAGGGGGCATGGATGGAGGCTTGAGACTCAGAACTCAAGATCTGATGTTAGAAAGTACTTTTTAGCATTATGGGTAGTGAGTAAATGGAATGACCTAAAGTAGCAGGTTGTAGAGGCTAACTCCATTCACAACTTTAAAAGCAAGTTTGATAGGGAAATTGGTCAGGAGTCATTGCATTAGATAACCAGCGGCTGGAAAAGCGGGGTCCGAGAGCTAGAGCTTGACCCTGCAAGCACAGCTAGGTGAGTACACACACACACACACACACACACACTATACAACCTTTGTTAGACCAGTACTGGAATATGCAGCACCGGCCTGGAATCCGCACCTTGTGACGCATAAAACCAAAATTGAAAAAAGTACCGAGGTTAGCAACAAGATTAGTACCAGAGCGAAGAGGGTTAAGCTGTGAGGATAGGTTAAGGGAGCTGGATCACTCAACTATGGAGGAGTATAGAAACAGAGAGCATATGGTCACAACATAGAAGATACTGAGAACAAGCCTATTTAAACTGAAAGATAGCAGGACAAGAGGACATAAGTGGAATGTGGAACTCCAAGACTCCAAGAAATGTAAGGAAATACTGGTACTCTGTACGGGTGGTCAACAAGTGGACTACACCGAGAGAAGTTGTGGAAGCCACCTCCATCTTCAAACTTTAAAGCTAAATTCGACAATGATGAACGTCAGAATAGTTAAATTATAACGCAACAGGCACAACAAGGCTCGTAGGCGGGGCATAACGAGCTACGCCTCAGGTCTCCATAGTCACTAATAGGCAAGTACTACTAATAGGCATGCACCCTCTCCCCCCCCCCCCCCACTGGACGAGTCTAGACAACGACTGTTCAAAAGGGTTTCGAGCCTCGCCCACCAATGATCGTCCTCTAATATTTGTATATTTTTTCTCGTCCATAAATTTGCATGGAGTCGTGTCTGTTTAGGTATATAGGTATATCTCTCCGTGCAAATGACAGTTAGTTTCCCCGGGTGATTTTAAGGGTGAGATCTGTGGGGCGGAGAGAGACCATCTTGATTTTAAAGGACGCATTTTAGGATATTCATACAGGAGCGAGAGATTTAACGAGGAGTGGCCGCAAGGAGGAGGAGGAAGAGCGAGGGGGAGAAATGGGCTTGTAGGAGGAGAGAGAAAGAAGTTGAGAAAAATGTGTAGAGAGAGTAACAGAGAGAGGTGTATACGGTAACAAAGAGAGAAGGGTAGATATTGAGAGTAACACGGAGATGGGTAGATATTGAGAGTAACACGGAGATGGGTAGATATTGAGAGTAACACGGAGATGGGTAGAGAGTAACGGAGAAAGGTAGAGAGTAACAGAGAAAGGTAGAGTAACTGCGAGGGAAAGAAGCATGAAGCAAAAGAGCAGAGATAAATGCATGGGGGAGTGGCACTGCTCCCAACATTACGAATCCATCAGCAATAGTCACGTAAGTTAAGTGCCCCACGAGGATTGTTGCTCAATGCCATACGGGTCGCTGCTGGGGCGGGCGTGGGTGGGGGACGGGCAACGGTGGGCGTGGGTGGGGGACGGGCAACGGTGGGCGTGGGTGAGTGGGGGACGGGCAACAGTGGGCGTGGGTGGGTGATGGAGGGCTTGTAGGATGGTGGTTGAGAGCAAAAGAAGGAATAAGGGGGGAAGGGAGGCAATGGGTGGGGATGAACATAGATTGTAAATTTAATGTAAAGTGGGTGGAGAGAGTGGGGGGGGGGGGTGAGGGTGTGGCAGGAGCCAGGAGTGGTGTGTTGAGCGCCCACTGTATACAGCCCCTCCTCACAGCTGATCCATTACCATGAGAAACCACACCCCTACCTCCCCCCCCCCCCCTTCAAACCACCTGGATAGTCGTCTAACTATTTGTGATATTTTGTGAATTCTGTAAACGGAATTCGAGGGCACATTGAAATAGTTTTTTATTTCCATATTTCTCATTATCGTCAATAATACAGCGTATTAACGAATTCTAACCAAACCATAACCTAAAATAACCTTACCCTACCCTATCCATGGATAGAGAGTAGATGATGGCACAAAATTATTTAGTCGTCCCCTAATCTATTCCCTTGAGCGGCTCTCCTCCCTGAAGACAGGTTGCTGTATGACCAAACAAAACAGAAGCTCAATAACTGTACATACGACCACGGTATACCAGACCACAACGGTAGGCCACCAGGGTGTGGAATGCCATCACAATATTACAAGACCCAGTGCTACAAAATTACAAGAAGTAGCGGCATTATACTTCCCACAGCTGGTAGTCCAAGAGAATGGCTCAACTCGATGGACAAACGAACGATGCAAGACATAATTCTAAGATAGAACTGTAGACCTAAACCCCCATATCCCTCCAGACAAAGAATAACCTATCCATGATCACGACTCTGATGAATAGCAAAGCATGAATTCTGAGTACAGTAGCTGAGAGATCATGCATATTAGGGCATTCATCAATGCACATCCACATGCTGAAATAAGCGTGGAAAAATCTTCCAAACATTCACCAATCACCACGCAATAGAGAGCAAACTTTGCCGAGATACCAGACACACACATTGTGTCAGCAAGGCGGGCAGCACGACTAATATCATAACTCGTTATACACATTTCTACAACTTTTCCTTCACATGTACCACTAAAAAAAAGGACTGGAGGTAGGTGTGGCGGTGGTGGGTAAGGTCAGGTGGGGAGGATAGTGAGGTGTGTGTTGGGGAGGATAGTGAGGTGTGTGTTGGTGATGCAACAGTGATGGGTGTGTGCTTGCTCAAGTGACTGACTAGAGGAGGAAGTGAGCTTTAGTTCATCATGCCGCCCCTCCTAGTTTTCTTGTACCTGTAACCTTTTAACTGGACTTTCCCGACGGAATTGTTCCTTAGATTTGGCCTTGAATTAGTGGATTGAAGTGGCTCTCATTTTACTGTATTCCACTTTTTGACCACTAGTACAAAATACGAGTATTTGATTTCTCGTACATTTCCTTAAATTTCTTCGACTCTTTTTCCTTTTCTAGCTTTCACCTATGTCTTCTTGTTCTACTTTATCTCAAGTTAAAGAAGCCGTTCTTCTCCACCTTCTCTATTTTCCTTAGTATCTTGTATGTAATGATCATATATTCGCTAGTATTGTGAGAGCCCCGTTAACCTTTTCTAGTCATTTTAGTTTTGACACTAATCTTGTTTGAAACCTCCGTACCTTCAACATTTTGGCTCATGGTTCACGAGGTGTTCGGTGGGTGTGTGGTGTGGGTAATTTGTGGTTGGTGGGTGTGTGAGGTGAGTGAGTGAGTGGTGAGCATGTGTGGTGAGTGTGTGTGTGTGGGGGGGGGGTGTTCAGAGTATTACTGAGAATAAGAAGTATAAACGATCATATATAGAAAATAATAGATTCATATTTATGGGAACGATGAAATACTCGTGAGAAAATTAATATAAAATAAAAATGAAAACAATAGCATGCAGTTATGGATAATAAACACTAACAGTTTAAAGGGTATATGGCAGTTACACACCAACTGTAACTGACCATTACCGTGGGTTGAAGGGTCGTCAACTTCGATGTAATGATTGAGGAACAACTTCTAAGCCCAAGATTGGTTTGGCGATGACATTACTCAATCAATCAACCGCTGGAGGATAATTAAGGCCACCACAGTAGCTTACTGACCAACCAGCAAAATACATTTTAGTCTCGAACATAGCAATATATATATATATATATATATATATATATATATATATATATATATATATATATATATATATATATATATATATATATATAATATATATATATATTAAATATGACCGAAAAAGTAGGTATAAAAAATCGAAGATGTTTAAGCTCTATTCAGTTATAGTTCAGTTGTGTGTGTGTAAACTAAAGTCTTTGAAAATGTAATAAGTTTTACGAAACGCGCTCAAGTGTCGCGTCAGACTAGAAATAAAAATGAATTTTGGAGAATTGATTTTTCAATTACCATCAACAGTGAAAAGAAACATAAGAAAGATCGAGAAAATTCGTGTTAGAATTATTAATCTTACTTTTTCGGTCATATTTAATAATATGTGTCTACAGGAAAGACTGCTACCAATATATATATATATATATATATATATATATATATATATATATATATATATATATATATATATATATATATATGACAATGTCAGACCACGGAGGAAAAATGAAACAGGAAATTTCCTTAAGTACTTTCGTATATTAAATACATCTTCAGAAGGTCATACGTGGTCTGTGGTCTGACATTGTCACATTCTTAATCACGTGTTTATTTTCGTGATATACACACATATATATATATATATATATATATATATATATATATATATATATATATATATATATATATGTCGTACCTAGTAGCCAGAATGCACTTCTCAGCCTACTATGCAAGGCCCGATTTGCCTAATAAGCCAAGTTTTCATGAATTTATTGTTTTTCGACAACCTAACCTACCTAACCTAACCTAACCTAACTTTTTCGGCTACCTAACCTAACCTAACCTATAAAGATAGGTTAGGTTAGGTTAGGTAGGGTTGGTTAGGTTCGGTCATATATCTACGTTAATTTTAACTCCAGTAACAAAAATTTGACCTCATACATAATGAAATGGGTAGCTTTATCATTTCGTAAGAAAAAAAATAGAGAAAATATATTAATTCAGGAAAGCTTGGCTTATTAGGCAAATCTGGCCTTGCATAGTAGGCCGAGAAGTGCGTTCTGGCTACTAGGTACGACATATATATATATATATGTCGTACCTAATAGCCAGAACGCACTTCTCAGCCTACTATTCAAGGACCGATTTGCCTAATAAGCCAAGTTTTCATGAATTAATGTTTTTTCGTCTACCTAACCTACCTAACCTAACCTAACCTAGCTTTTTTTGGCTACCTAACCTAACCTTACCTATAAATATAGGTTAGGTTAGGTTAGGTAGGGTTGGTTAGGTTCGGTCATATATCTACGTTAATTTTAACTCCAATAAAAAAAAATGACCTCATACATAGAGAAAAGGGTTGCTTTATCATTTCATAAGAAAAAAATTATAGTAAATATATTAATTCAGGAAAACTTGGCTTATTAGGCAAATCGGGCCTTGAATAGTAGGCTGAGAAGTGAGTTCTGGCTACTAGGTACGACATATATATATATATACAATATATATATATATATATATATATATATATATATATATATATAGATATATATATATATATATATATATATATATATATATATATATATATATATATATATATATATATATATATATATATATATATATTGTAAGTAGAGATGATCCCCACCTTTCGTCACAGTCAGTGCACAAGGAAATCTCAATAGCCAGACGTAGCTATGATACACATCACGGTAGCAGCTGACAAAAGATCTTCCACAACATTGACAAACCCGGTTATCATACCATCAAGGTGCTGGAGAACAGTGTTGACGAGGATAATGGATTTTTTTCTGGAAGAACCACTAACACGGGTTCAGAGAAGGGAGATTCAGCTTTATTATATCTATTGAAATTCTGTGACAGCGTGACTGTTATCAGACAAAGAGAAAGGGATAACGTTGAAGAGAATTGTGTTTGAGGATTATAGGAGGAATGAAGATAGGCAAAATGTTACTATAGACGTCAACCAAAAGAAACTCATGGTTGTCAGAATAGGAACAGGTTAAGGGATGCTGAATAATACATAAAGACATAGAGGACCTGGGAGTAGACATATTGCTTTAGTCCAGATAAGGGTTGTTGATTTAGAAGAGAGATAAAATGTTTGACGTTCAGCATGAAGAGAACGAGAGGAGACGAGTGGAAGCTGGACTCGCAGGTGAGACACAGGGATGTGAGGAAGAATGTATCTTAATGCAAGGTCAGTAAGTAGCATGAATTGTGGGCACCACGCCTGGCTACAGTTTTAAAAGCAAATATATGACTTCAGACAACTCGGCCCTCAATTCATACTATTTAAATACTGTTTGGTAAATTACTCGCTCCTCCCACTACCACACACACACACACACACACACACACACACACACACACACACACACACACACACACACACACACACACACACACACACACACTTTCCCTTCTGATACCAGCGTCCTGATATCAGAATACTAACATTTCCAATTACCATAAAATTTTAAAGCAGTTGCTTGCCGGGCACTGTTAAAAAATAGAAGTGTTGGGGGCTGCCAGCCACCTCCCTTTACTGAGGCCATAATAAGGTTCATATTCCCGGCGTACCTTGCTGGCCTACCTGCCTGGCACGCGTAATGAGGTGTCCGGTGGCGGGGGAGAGCTGGAAGAGCAGAGAGGGAGAGACAAGAGCGAGAGAAAGGAAGGAGAAAAAAGGGGAATGAAAGAGGGAGAGGGAAGAGATGCGAGGATGAAGGTGGGAGAACAGTAGGGGAAGAATGTAACATCTCCATGACGTTAACCGCTATGAAATAAAAGCTGCACTTGGGAAATAAAAAGGCATATGGGAATTATTCACTTGAACCTGTTACAAGGATAGGAATGGTAGTGTTGAAGGAGAGGGAGAATGGGGGGGGGGGAATGAATGGGAGTGAGGGAGGGTGGGACAAAAGCCTTGGAAAGGGTGGGTCCAAGGAGCCAGACGCAATAAGGGGTGGGTAGTTGAGTTTGTAGGTAATAATGAAACAGGGAGATGTCGTAAATTGAGAGTATGGGGCTGGGTGAGTTCTGGCTAGATTAAGGGGAGAATGGAAGGATAAGATAAGGGAGAGAGGATAAGGATATAACAGAGATTGGGATTAATTGTGTTATCCATGAGTATACGAATGAAAGGGCAATTGAAACAAAGAAAGTACATTGAGTGATAACGGATGAGCTATTTTATCCATCACTTATGTAGAAAATATCCACGTCCACAATATCGTGTCACTTGTCCCAAGTTCATCAGTATGTGAGCTTTATCTTCGCATTGAACAAGACAAAACATTGAGAACTTCAACAATAGTGAACTGGTTGTAATAAATATATAGTGTTGGTGATGATATTGATATGACGGCACCAACACTTCTATAAGAGCTATTGGCTATCTAGTGGAGCATGGCCGGAGGCTCTCCATATTGCACAAAGGTTGCCCAATGCAGGGAAAAAGCAGTTAGAAGTTTGGCACCCACAGAGGACTGCCAAAAGTGTTGCAAAGTGTTCCAGAAGTTTGTATCGCAGTTTGTATCACGTGGTCTCTCTGGACTCTGGGAGTGATCGTCTTGGAGAGTTGGACCAAGGAGGTGTTTGAGTGCTCAGTCTCTGTTCTTGGCAGACAAATTGTGTGTGAACTAGTCCACAAGATAGTCGACTTGATAATGGTCCAGTACGGACCGAAACGTCGTCGTCTCTTCATCTTCTGGTGAGTGGTTTAGTTCTCATGTCTTCAAGCCACGTTATTGTGACTCGTCATCTGCAGATTGCGTGTTGTTTGTCTGCCTGTCTATCTCTGTATTCATCTAGATCTACTCACAGAGTCGAACAGTTGCTCCCTAATCCTGTTCCAACTCCCGACGTGTTGACAATGGCTTTCATTCCTCCTGTTTTTCGCCATATTTCATTTTGAAGCTACTTAATAAATTTGCTTTGACGATGTCTTCTATCCTGTTCCATTTACTTTAGACTCTTGCACTGAAGAACGTTTTCCGAACGACTCCTAGACTCCAACTTCCCTCTAGTCCTGCCATTTCTCAATTTGAACATTGCTTCTTTGTCCACACTGTCAGTTCACTTTAATATCGTGTATATTTTTATTATCACTTCCCTATATTTCGCCTTTCATCCAACGTGGTAAGTTTCAGATCTCTCAGGTTTTCAGTGTAGATTTATCTCGGGTCTTGGACAAGTCTTGTCGCTTATCTGTGCTTTTTTAGATGTGGACTTAACGCAGCTGCTGTAGTTTGAGGGCCTGAAACTGATATTTGTTAATTTGACGTATGCTACTGTTGTTATTTTGTTAATTTGTCTAACAGTGGACAGGTTTGATGTTATATATGTACTTCCAGGTCATTTACCTTCACTGGTTCTGGGAGCTGCCTCCATTCCAGCCTTTATTCCTGTGTTCTTTTCTCTCCCCCTCACCTATTTCCTTTGCACTTGTGAAGCTTAAAGAAATAAAAAAATCTGTCTGACCACCGCAGGAATACATCTAGATTTCTATATAGTCTCTGTCATCTATATTTTTATAAATCTCGTCAATTTTGAATCCCATAAATATGGATGCAAAAGACTCTGACTCTTATGTCAGTTCGTTGTCATTTACCCAGTAGTCTAAATATGCTCGAGTACATTTGAATCGACATCCTTTGTCCACTGGGTATCAGGAATAGAATGTGTCTCAATAGTTGTCCCCTGAAGCACCCTACTTGTGACTTCTCACCGCTCCGACTCCTCTTACCGTTGGAGTCGGTAAGAGGAGTCGGAGTCGGTTATTAACAATTTGTTCTCCACCAGAGAGATGTCCTCTCAGCCATCCCAGCACTTGTCCAGTAATGTATGCCTGGTTTTCATGTTTGTATAACTTGGGAACCTTTCATGCGGGGCTGCGATAAGCAGAGTCCACTCTTCTCAGTAATGTTATAGCGTTGGGATTTTATCATAAAAGCGATAGATTTGCTTGGCATGATCTGCCTTCGGTGATTCTATGCTGGTGCTTTGAGACAAATCTATTTCATTCTTCCTCCATGTCATCTCCGAACTCTGAAAGCCTCCTTTTATTTTTATCTGCTCTTTATCGGTATTTTTTTATCTACTCAGTTTCTTTTCTCCCTTTATACCTGAATATCTAATCTCTGATGTTTCATATCATTTTACTGTATCTGTGTCTCATCACTTTCTAATGTATGCGTTTGTATCATCTCTGTACTGTGTATGCGTGTCTTGTCTATACCTACAGTGTCTGTGTATCTCATCTCTTGCTACTGTACCGGCGTGTATGAACAGTTGCCAAGACTTGTATTAAGACTGGCACAATAAACTAGCCGCCTCCGGCAGGAACAATCAACCAACTGAGGAAGCGTGTCTCTGCCAGGAGCTTTTGACGATAAACATCTATTCTGCCTTTATTATTCTTTCACTTTTCTTACCTAACAATGCCAGTATTATATTCCTCCTTCACGTCCCCTCACTTTCCTTACCTATCATCCTCACCACCAGGTCCTCCTAACCCTCCAATCCTTACCTATCATAACCTCCCTGGAAGTTATGTCTGGTGATGGGGATGATTGCGTGCTCCGATCAACCTCAGAGATGGTGGATAAGACTTGGGATTCTGTATAACAAAAAGTTTGTGATTGGATAAGTTACCGATCTTGGTTCAATTTATCGTCGGTCTTGCAAGTCTCTGGCTTACTGCAACAAATGAAGGGCTTGGGGGCTACGTCTTCAAGCTCAGGTTCTAGTATAGCTTTGTGTTAGCTCAAGCTACATGGGCGCTGCCTCTTGCTTGTTTGCATCAAACCTGTGCACGTTTGTGCTCAATGAATCCCATTTCCCACCTATTATCCATTAATCGACTTATGTGATGAATCATTAAGCCTACATGTTTTTCATATTTATATTGTAATCTGCGTATGGAGCTTGCCCTGACTACCCCTTCAGAAATGTCCTCAATATTGCTAAAGTAAGTTTTTATTCTTCATTAGAAAGTGTTGGTGGCGAATGATTAGTAACACTGTGAGAGTGGGTTATACATAGCGGGTTTGGGAATATTGTGTTGCTGTCATTTATAGTAATGTTAGGGGTAATAATGTAATATTAATGACTGGGATCATTGTAGCGAGTATTGCAATATTCCCCGACACGACCCGCGTTACCCTACAGTGTGTTGCAACATCTCCATAGTGACTCACGTTACACAAGATAGTTGCAACATCCCCGGCAACAGGAAGATTACCTGGTAGGCTCCTCCTGTCCCTTATCTTTCGGAAGTCAGATACTAAACGCAACTCCTGACTCTTATCAAGTGGTTGGGCACCATTCCTTTCCTCCGTCCCATCCTGAATCCTTATCCTGACCCGTTCCAAGTGCTAAAGTGTCGTAATGGCTTGGCACTTTCTCCTGATAATTCCTTCCCTCTTATCCACCACTGGCCGGGCCAGGATTTCCACAGTCAAGTCCAGAAGAAACGGCTACAAAAGATAGAGGCAAGGGGAGAAATTACTGGAAAATGGGAGGGAGAAATGGAGATAAGGGAGAGAAAGAGAGGTGATAGGAACGAGGGAGGAGGTGGAGGAAAAGGATGGGAAATAAAGGAAACTGTACTCACCTAGTACTAGGTTAGGAAGGGTACGGGAAAGATGAAAGGAGGAAGGAAGGGCATGATTGGATGGAATGGAGTGTAGATGGGATTGGGGAATTTGTTTGGGCTTCGAAAAGTGTTGGTGTGTTTGGGGAATGTTGGTGGATTAGAGATTGTGCGTGGGTTTAAGTTTTTTTTTTTTTTAGAATGGAGTTGGTGGGGGTGGAAAATTGTGGGTTGTTGATGGGGGTTGGGAGTTTAGGTGGGTGAAGGGTTAGCGCGGAGTGGGTTGTGGGTGGTGGACAGAGGGTCCGGTACAAAAGAGCAAAATAAAAATGTTTTGTTGGAGTGACATTGCTGGAAGTTCTCCCGCAGGCAGACAACAGACGGTCACACTATCAGCACGGAGTAACAGAGGGGAAGGCTTAGTCCCTTGGGCAGGGAGAGGATTGGCGGTGGAGAGGGTGAAAAGGGTTAGATGAAGGAGGGGTGACGGTGGAGAGTGAAAGGGGTTAGAAGAGAGAATGATGGCGGTGGAGCGAAACTGGTAAAAAGAAGAGGGGTCTGTGTGCAAGAGTAGTGGCTTGGTGTGATGGTCACATGGAAATAGGAGAGGAAGGTAAGGTTGAGAGAAGGTACCAACAGAAACGTGTCAAAGTTCTTTTCTTAAATAACAGAAAGACATGTGAAACATATCATCTGGACGTAATAATGAAACTGCAATCTTCACTGCCGATGAGTGAAACAAGAAGCGAGATGTCCTCTGGACGAGAGAACGCAGTGTGGCTTGGGGTTTCCCTCGATGATCGATACACTCTTGGAACGCGTAAGTCATTATATACAAATTAAACATGAGAGAGCAGTGCAGGTCGTGGGAAAAACTTAATGATAATGCACTTAAAATGGTGCGGATAAAGCCGCCAATAGCACACCAATAAATCGATGTAATATTTTCAGCTTTTTATAGGCCTAATGAGTGGGTCATGTAACAGTATGACACGCACTGTGTGCCGGCTGTGTCACCTGTCTTAGACCACCGCAGTAGACTGTTCCACTCCTTCGTAATCACCACACCAGACTTACTCTACTTTTTAAGGACATTGAAAAAGAAGTTCCACGCCCTAGGTAGTCTCTCAAATCCCCTGAAAGCCTCTCCCAACAACCATCATTTAAGAACTCTCAAAGCAATATACACTAAATAAACTTAATAGTATCGTAAGTCACGGGCTTCACTGTACAGCCCGTTTTCTAGATTTGCGGCCGCAGTCTTCACCAACACTAACAAACTAGCTTCACACTCTACTCACACAACAGTGTAATTTGAAGGTGTTGCAAGAGGATATATGTATTCCAGTAAGCCATCTGTCGCAAGATGAGAGCAACTCAACCTTAGCAGATGCTGCAAAAGGGTGAGTATTCAAGCACAATGTAATGTAAGATGTACTCAAGCACAGAGTAATGCAAGAAGATGAGTATTCCAGCACAGGAGAGTGCTGGGCCAAAGAGAAGAACACCAGGGAAGAAAACAACGCAGTTCCCGAAAGAGATTGAAAGAACATCATCAAAGATAGAAATTATTGCATAACATTAAAGTCACCGCCATAATGTCTTATTCTAAATAATTTTGCATCCTCCTGTTTTAAAAAAATATTTGTTTTTTGGAAAGACAAATCCTAATGGAATGAAATTGCTGTGTTTTGGCTGAGAGTAAATTATATATATATTGCTTTTCTCCGAAATAAAAGTGGCAGTTGTAATAGGATTTAATATAAATATCGTTGCTGTTTCTCTCACTCATTTACATTTAAGAAAAAGATCTCGTGACGTAGAAAACCTTTTAGAGTTAAATTACTGAAAAATATGATTAATATAAGTAAAATACTTTTATGCATTTATGTGACGATAAAAACACATGATATAAAAATTGGGTGCATGATATATGCACCTAGTGTGTATATGTGTGTGTGTGTATATTAGTGTGTATGTGTGTGTGTATATTAGTGTGCATGTGTGTGTGTATATTAGTGTGTATGTGTGTGTGACAAAGCTTGAATAGTCCTCAAGTTGTAAGTCACTATAAACTCTATGACCTTTCGATGATTTGACCCTGAACAATCAGGGGTCACCACACTACTTACCCAGTACTAATTCCACACACATACTGGGCAGCCAGTGGAGTGACCCCTGGCCATCCAGGTTCGAATCCTCGAGAGGGTAATAAACTTTATGTAAATTAACCACTGAATTTAACTTGTGAATGACATTTCAGTAGCGCCTCCATCATATATGGTATATTTATATTAAAGATTTGCTGCAGTAAAGTGTACCCAACTACTTGGGCTGGACGGTAGAGCGACGGTCTCGCAACATGCAGGTCGGCGTTCAATCCCCGACTGGCCAAGTGGTTGGGCACCATTCCTTTCCCCCCGTCCCATCCCAAATCTTTATCCTGACCCATTCCCAGTGCTATATAGTCGTAAAGGCTTGGCGCTTTCCCCCTGACAGTTCCCTTCCCCCTCCCTTCAGATTACAATGAGACAGTACAATGCAATAAAGTGTGGCATATACGTAGAACATTTCAACAGTACCGTTAAATCCCAGGCCAACAGGCAGATAGTTGGGACCACAAAGTCTCTCGCCAGCTCCACTAATCAGAGAAAAAATGGAGGTTGCTGTTTTTCAGTCTTGAATGAAGACAGATGACTTTAATTCTACTAGTCTTGCAGTGGATGAAGACGGATGAGGCCGTGTTTCTGAGAGTGGGTGAAGATGGGCGAGGCAATGTTCCTGAGAATGGATGAATACAAATCAAGCTGTGTTTCTGAGATTGGGAAGCTCTTGGAAGGGGTTAGTATAAGGATTTGGGATGAGACGGGGGAGAGGAATGGTGCCCAACCGGTTGAAGCCGTGTTCCTGGAGTGGATGAATACAGATGAAGCGGTGGTATTGAGAGTGGATGAAGCGGTGTTCCCGAGAGTGGATGAGACAAGTCAGACGACCTCGGAGTAGACAGGGAGTGAATACTTAGATGCAACTGCACTTACAAAAGCCAAGTTCGTCTTGAGTAAAATTAAATTTTCCTTGTCGACTTCTGTCGATATTCTTCTCACAAGAATATGTGAGATGGTCTGATGATGAAATGGTGTGATGACCAAGAATGACTGGAGAGATGGTGAGATGGTAATTACAGACAGTAAAGGCTTTAGTTACTATATGATGATTACCATAACAATGGAGCAGACCAAGATTGTAAATGCAGTGATGTATTATCCTCCACATAATGATATACAATGCCCACACAAGAGAAGCAGCAGGGTAACTGTGGCCCATCATAGAGAAAATTGCATCTCTTGCACGCTGGAAAAGTACTCGACTCTTGATCATTAGCGATTGACCATGACAAGATAGACTGGTGAAGTAAGGATAAGAAAAATTTTCTGAAACATCAATGGACCCTTAAGAGGTAATTATTTATGTGTGTAAATCACGAAAATTAACACGCGATGAAAAATGTGACAGTGTCAGATCACGAAGGAAGAATTGAAACAGGAGTTTCCTCAAGTACTTTCGTATTTAATAATACATCTTCAGAAATGTAGAAGAAATACATCTCTCTCATATATATATATATATATATATATATATATATATATATATATATATATATATATATATATATATATATATATATATATATATATATATATATATATGACAATGTCAGACCACGGAGGAAAATGAAACAGGAATTTCCTTAAGTACTTTCGTATATTAAATACATCTTCAGAAGGAATGATTCATTCCTTCTGTAGATTCCTTCTGAAGATGTATTTAATATACGAAAGTACTTAAGGAAATTCCTGTTTCATTTTCCTCCGTGGTCTGACATTGTCACATTCTTAATCACGTGTTTATTTTCGTGATATACACACACACATATATATATATATATATATATATATATATATATATATATATATATATATATATATATATATATATATATATATATATATATATATATATAACAACCATTATAATGGTCCAATCTGGACCATTATAACAATTTTGAAATGCAGTGTTAAACCAGACTGTGAGTGAAGCAAGTAAGAAAAAGAGTTGTCTCAAAATTGCTGGCAAAGAAGCTAATCACAATTGTTTGGAAGTTTTTAAAACTCTGATCTCTCGTGGGAATTTGAAGGTTGCCTAATTATCGCACGACCCCGGCCTGACTCAGGAGCGAGAGTGGCCGGGCTCACAGCACGCACGGAAGCTGTACACTTCATAATAGCCAATAAGCATCATTTGGTTAAAGGAAATCCCTCACCAGCCATTTGGAAAAAAAATGTCTCAAATTTGACACCAACTCTTCTTGTCTCACTTATTGCCAGTAATTTTGCAAGATTTTTTTTCCATTTCTCCGCATCCACCAATTGGTTAAGAGCTTTTCCCTCTCCACCTTCGTGTTCAATCACTCGGGCTGGACGGTAGTGCGGCGGTCTCGCTTCATGCAGGTCGGCGTTCAATCTCCGACCGTCCAAGGGGTTGGGCACCATTCCTTCCCTCCCGTCCCATCCCAGATCCTTATCCTGATCCCTTCCAAGTGCTATATAGTCGTAATGACTTGGCGCTTTCCCCTGATAATTCCCTCCCTCTCCCTACCTTTCTTCCTCCCCTTTCCTTCCCTCATACCTTTCTCTTCACTCTCAATCCTTCACCCTTACCTCCTTGTCTGCTAGCCCTTCGTTCTCTCTCTCTCTCTCTCTCTCTCTCTCTCTCTCTCTCTCTCTCTCTCTCTCTCTCTCTCTCTCTCTCTCTCTCTCTCTCTCTCTCTCTCTCTCTCTCTCTCTCTCCCTCCCCCTTTCCCTACCCTCTCATTCCTCCGTCTCTCTGTATCCCATACCTCGTGTGTGAGGGTGCATTAAGTAGGTATCCCTGCGACCTTCAGGGCAGTTGAGTGTCTTATGACGCTTTTCGTCTAGCCAAATGATTTAGAAATAATATTTCACTATATTTGTGTAGGGATGAGTCCTACATGCGGTCCTGTTTCAGATGTCTGTGATCCCCCATGTCTGATCCCTCTGTTGGAAGCCAAGATCCTAAGCACCCCCCTTACACTCCTCCGTCCCTGTCTTCCCCTACCATTCTTCTCCTTCCCTCCTTCCCTCTCTGAAAGGTGTAATAGTTTGCGAGGCAATGTGATGATGATTACATTAGGTGACATAAAATCCGGTGAGCGTTATCGGAGCGTGTGGGAGCCGAGGTGCCGCCGCCCCGCCTCACGGGGGCCACTGGACCGGCGTTCAGGTATTGGAAAGCGATCGGTGGCGAGGGTGAGAAGGGCTGAGGGTGCCTGACTGGCTGGCTGCTGATCGTGGCTACAGTTAATGGTGGGTCGGGCAGGACAGCTGGTGATGGTAGCTATCATGATGGTGGTAGATATCTAACCCACAACTGGAAATGACATCAGAAATATGTGTAGAATAATAAACCCCACATTGTTTGAGCTAGGAAAACACTATTTGTCAAATATTGATACTGTTCTTAAAAGATTTCCCCATTTTGCACCCGCAAGATAACGTAAGCTTTTAAGGGTTGATAGATGTTAATCTTCTTGTTTGAGGAGCTGTTGACTTGAGACAGTTAAGCAAGTCCCAGCTGTGTCTGGGTACAAGTGACATGATGAACAACCCAGCGGGTTTTCTTCCTATTAGGGAGTGTTGTACATGCTGCTATGGCGGTGTGACCACTCACAAGATGAGTGGCGCTGCCCAATAAACTCGCCCCTCGGGGCAAAATTTAAAATTTAAATTTAACTGGAAATGAAGAAGCGATGACGTTCCAGTTCGTCCTGGACCATTGCCGCATGTGTTAAAAATCTTTGAAAGAGTGAGAAAGTCCACGACGGCTCTAAACGTCGGCATTTCTTCATTTTCACTTGTGTTTGCTCTCAACTGGATGTGATTGTTTGGGAACGCACAGCCTTAGAGCCCATGGCGTCTGTGGCAAACGTGTCAGAGATGCCAATATCAGATGCGTTGAATGTGTCAAAAGCTAAATATTTTAGAGAAGTGACAAAACCTGATTTGATGAAACCAAAAATAAGAGAACTAGTGCCAAATGAGATAGAAAATAAGAAGAGTGAACAGCAAGTGGCAAGACCAGTGGTACAAGAGTTGTAAAATCCGGAGCCATCGTTCTTCCTTCCCCTCACACTAATCCCCACCAATCCCAAACTGACCCCTGCCTACCTCACTCTGTGTAATTCTAGCAAATCCTATCAGCTGCGGTCGCTACAGGTGGTCTC
>NC_091235.1:17966431-18013931 GCF_040958095.1 Procambarus clarkii
CAGAAAGCATCGTTCACGCTAGGGCTTCTCTAGTGGGGATACGTGAGGACGAACCAAGATGAAAAGAGGTAAGGGAGACCAAAACCTCCTTAATGATAACGTAATTTTTGAAGCATATATTATCTAGCAAAGTGGAAAAGGAGTTTGTATTTATTCTTTATTTATTTAATATCTTCATTATCCATACTTGAATGTGTATAACGCACTTTATTTGATTTATTTTTATTGATTTATGCAAGCATTAATTATTAGTGAATATATTATATTCACTAATTCCCGTTGATTAGTTATTTAATTTGTTTTTATTTAAGATATTAATGGTTTAATTATTTGTTTACTATAGTGGTATTTATTTTTGTGGATGGATTTGGTCTGTATATTTGATGTGTATTACCAATCAGCTTCAGAGTGATTGACGGGGGATACATGGACGAGTAATTTTGTCCAAGTTGGACAATTCCTCTTACTGACGCATTTTCACTGCCTTGAGTTACTGTTGGATGGTTTGAGATGCAGTATCGTGTTTCAGGATTTGGGGTTTGAAGCGGTATAACTAATTCTGAATTATTCGCTAGAAACCCATCATTTTATTGGCTTGTATTTTGAGCGGCATTGTTAGGCCCCATGAAACACTCATTTGAAGACAAGGACAAGAGTATGAAGCACGGACACAACAGCCAGGAAAGTTTAATATGGTATATCAAAGTATACCATACTGAGTATACCAGAGATATACTCAGCATTTAAACCATAGGTATATCTAACTTTGGTGGAGAATATCGAAGTTGCCGTTCACTGCAGAAACACGGATGAACACATGCTGAAAGATAACACAGAGTGGAGGCACATGGGAGATAACACAATTGTTGAGGCAGATATTCACCTATTTGTGCTTGCGGGGGTTGAGCTCTGGCTCTTTGGTCCCGCGTCTCGACTGTCAGTCAACTGATGGATGTACAGGTTCCTGAGCCTACTGGGCTCTATCATATCTACTCTTGAAACTGTGTATAGAGTCAGCCTCCACCACATCACTTCCTAGTGCATTCCATTTGTCAACCACTCTGACACTAAAAAAAAGTTTTTTCTAATATCTCTGTACATGGTATGGGAGGTAACACGTGTGTACAAGGCTACAGAAGGAACAAAGGGGTACAAACACTATTAATAAAGGGGTCAAACACTATTGCTGGAATAGAAGGTACAAACAGAACAAAAAATAAATAAAGCCCAGCCAAGTAGTAACTTTATGATGGCGGCCGTGTAACAGTAGCCGGTGCCCAGTCAACTCAGGAACAGTTTGATCGTTCAGAAGACGAGAACTATTACTATAAATGTTATAAATAGAAGTAATTAATAATATTCTTTTGAGTTAATGTATTATTATCTCAAAAGAGTGAGTTAATAGGACTCGTGTGTGTACCAATACATATATATTACTAGTACACACAAGGATCAATATTGCCTCTAGATATTGAGGAAGAGGGTGAGATAGTCTTGGAATAGTGTTGGTGATGAATAGTCTTGGAATAGTGTTGGTGGTGGATAGTCTTGGAATAGTGTTGGTGATGATGGGGATGTGACATGCGGCTGTCGGCAGTGTGGGTGTGGTCAGGGCTCCTATCTTGCCACTTTATATGCGGGATGTGGGTGTTTATGGGCCTTTCCGGGAGTCTCCGCTTTGTGTGAGCGAGGTCTGGACGTAGTCGGGTCTGGACATAATCGGGTCTGGACATATCTGGGGCGGGGAGGGATGTTATACAGCATTGTTGTTGTTGCCAGGGCATAAGCGTGGTCTGGGCACATTACACCGCAAGCGGGGCTGGATATGACGTAGGCGTGGCCTGGACAGAACGTAGGCGGGGCCTGGACAAAACGTAGGCGTGGCCTGGACAAAACGTAGGCGTGGCCTGGACACAACGTAGGCGTGGCCTGGACAAAACGTAGGCGTGGCCTGGACAAAACGTTGGCGTGGCCTGGACACAACGTAGGCGTGGCCTGGACACAACGTAGGCGTGGCCTGGACAAAACGTAGGCGTGGCCTGGACACAACGTAGGCGTGGCCTGGACAAAACGTTGGAGTGCATACCAGGAGGCGGTCATTACGGAGAAAATCATCATATCATGGATAACAGGTGTAGGCGAGGGATGTGTGGTGAGGAGGAGACAGCTTCGATTTATTGGTTTTTCCGCCCCGTACAGTTTCCCCTTCTGTTCCTTTTCTGTTTCCTCTTCTGTTTCCTCTTTTGTTCCTCTTCTGTTTACCCGGGGTCATGGCAGTCATTCGCTCCCACCTCCAATTATTACAATTTTTATTGAGTGGCAAGTATATAATGGTAATTACAGGTTGATTACATAAGTAATAGTTATAGTGGCTAAATGACTATGGTGAATGACTATGGTCATGGTGAATGACTATGGTGTTGTAAGGGATTATGGTGATGGAGGGCGTCGCATGTTATGGATGGAATGTCTGACCATTACACTAAAGCCTGATGAATTATTTGCGAATTTTGTGAAGTTTTATTTGTGAAAATTTCCTATGTGCAGAATACACATTTTGTGAGTGTGTTGGGATTCCCACCTTTTGTGCCTTTAGAGCGAATACCTGCTCCCGGGCTAAGTTTTTTAGTCGCCAATTACAATACCTCTTGAATTATCGTACCTACTCTTGAAAACTATTCATGGAACTGGCACAGCAGTGGTTCCAGGACTAAGCCTTGTGGCACTCCACTTAAAACTGTTTCCCACTCTTGATTTAACTCCATTTATATCAGCTCTTTATTTTGATATAACTATGCCCTTAGTCATCTAAAAGCAGCACCCTCAATACCGTAATCTTTCAAATATTGTTTTCCTTGTGGCACCGGATCCAAAGATTTGCTAAAGTGATGATACACAATAACGTAATCCATTCCATCATCAACTGCTCAAGACACCACCATTTTGTAATCCTGAGTTGCTCAAGACTCTTGATTCATTGTAACTCAGCCAAGCTACGTCTAGAACTTTTAATCATCATGTATATACATGGTGATGTATACACATAGTATATACAGTAGATGACTAATTGCGTACCGCTGACCAATTTCGCTTTTTTTCTTAATGATTGAATAGTCATCACATCCTGGCTGATCTCCGACGTCTTTCAGAAGTCTGTCGAGTTCACTAAAGAATATTTCGTATGTTTGATGACAATATTGAACATTCAAACAGGACTTTCAAATGTTGACAGAGGCAGATTTATGCATGGTATTCCGACGTGTAATTGTATCTTGAATATCCTGTCATAATTGTCTCGAGAAAATTATGTTAATATGAAGAATATGGATCTTACCTTGAAGATATTAGGAAGCATACGTTACAGTTTATGTAGTCTCCGTCACAAATATTCAGACAAAGGGTTATAAGGTCATGAGAGTAATTTCCAATTACCAATTGCAGTCTGAATATATGCATAGATGGGTACTTTGAGGCTGTGAGCCAACCTCTTAAAACAATACTCGATCCTAGAGATGGGTGTGACATGAAGTGTTTGGACCCATGATTCCTCCACCCAAATTATTTGCTGGCGTCTGTCGGTGCTGTTTCAGACACGGAACATTCGTTAATGTGTTAAACTTTAGGGTTGAGGATGTCCAGAAAATATGGGGGAGCTGGTGACCACCATACGACCACTTCTGGCTCGTCGTCAAGCGAGATCAATATCTGGTGCGACTGTCGGACCAGGATAGGCCTCGCCGTCCCTCATTCTCCTGCCACTATCACACGTCTCTTTCCCTCTCATACAATCCTCCCTTATCCCTATTGTCTTATATCTGTCCCGCAGCTGTCACACGCACCTGTCCCCTCATTCCTTTTCACCTTCATTTATCATTACCTTTTTGCCATTTCTTTGTCTCTCTGGTCTGTTTCCCTCCACATCTCTGTTCATATTCTACCCCATCTATCCCTCTTTCACGTAAGAGCAGCCATGGCGTCTGTATGATATCAATTACAGTTGTGGGGTCCCACTAATGTTTTATATTGATCTTCTCGAGAAGATGTAAGTAATGACCATTTGCTGGGGTATGAGAAGAGGGGCGTATAAGCTTTCCCCTATCGACTCCCCACTGTGGCGTTTCTCTTAAACTCCCTGACCCCTCATTTACTCTCCCCTCAACACGCATCGAGAGGGCACGGCTGGTAACTAATGAACCGCGCCTGTGTTGTAGATAGGTAAGTTACTCCTATACCAGTTGCGATTTTTTTACCATTTTCTTTAAACAAAAATTGCTGATTAAGACATCAGTTAGAACTTTTATTTTTTTCAAGTCCTTATAGGTGCCCCAGAGTGTTTTTAACGTCGTACAGGGCAGAGAGAGCGGGGCGAGTTAGAGATTACCTGCTGGAACTTTTATGCTTTTGACAAATCTTTTTCGTTTCCTTAATAGCCTTTAGTTAACAACTGGCGGCAGCCATACCTGACCATAATTTGAACAGAAAACATCAGAGCTCTTATAAAAGGATTACTATTGACGGGGAAAAAAATAAGAGTCTGTGAACAGTTTAAATTCAAAAACTAAATTCATATATGGCTGAGTATTTATTATTGAGTTTACGCAGAAATTGAAAGCATTGTTTAATTAATAGGCAACCCGTTTTCGATGCATTGGTTGGTTAGGTTAGGTGGGTGGCTTGGGATTGTGCGTTCCTACTTAGATTAGGACGGTGGATTTTGTACGTTGTGGCAAATGAAGAGACCAGGCTGCAGCCCCGTTAATCTGGGATACATGGGTTAAGGAGGCTATACGGGGGTATAGTTAAGGGGGTGTAATACCCCATCTAACGGGCACCTAAACTATTAACTGTACATGTTAAGCTCCACCCATTAATTATACATACTATGCTTCACCCATTAACTATGCATACTATGCTCCACCCATTACCCATACATACCTTGCTCCACCCATTAACCATATATAACATGCTCTCCCCATTAATCATACCATGCTCCCCATTCATTCCTTTACATGCCTTACTCCCAATTAATTATACCTTTAGAGAAAATGCTCATCATAAACCACACCATTATATAACACGCTCCCCATTAACCACGCTGTTAAGCAATACGCTCCCCATTAACCACATCATTTAATCTGTTGCAAGGCTACAAAATGATGACCTGAAAGCAATTTGAGAGCAATTTATTCTTGCCAATTTTTTGCGGCTTGTCAGGAATAGACAATTTAGCTCAGTTTAAAAAAAAATTAATTGTCCCTTGTATTGTTAATTAAAGTCGGTAAGTGGTTTATGGGCCGTGGATCACAGCAGGGTGCTGTATGGCAGCCTCGGAGCGGTTTGGGCAAGTGAAGCACGGACCATGAGACATAACTAAGTTACCCCTTCAAAAACGGTCGCCGGAGGTTTTCTTTGTTGTATAATCTGTTGTTCCCTGCGTAATGTTTTCCGTTGTATGGGAAAGGGGAACCCTTCTGTGCTTTGGGCTTTTGTCGGGGACAGGCAGCCTGTGTGTGTATATATTCACTATCGCTTCCTAAATATCTTCCTAGTTTATATAAGGGGTCAGATTGCTTAGGCAGGCATCATTACTGTGGATCCCTCTCAACCCGCTGCAAATTGGACGCTTACGACCATAGCGTCAGAATTCTGGTAGTTTAGTGAAATTGAAAGCAGTGCAATGTTGACGTTTTTGCAGAGTAATGAATATCGGTCTCGGCAAGTTTGGTAGATTCGTACGCTTCTTGTTAGGCTAAACCACATCAAATTTGACGCTTGTCGGATCGTGAGAACAATTTGCTGGTGTTTTGGGATTGTTCAATTGTTCCATCTGTGAACAACACGTGGGAGGTACTTGACGATGCTGTGAACCGTTGCTGCCACCACTGTCATCACTGTCATCACCACTGTCATCACTACTGCCACCACTGTCATCACTACTGCCACCACTGTCATCACTACTGCCACCACTGTCATCACTACTGCCACCACTGTCATCACCACTGTCATCACTACTGCCACCACTGTCATCACTACTGCCACCACTACTGCCACCACTGTCACCACTACTAACACCACTGTCATCACTACTGCCACCACTGTCATCACCACTCATCACTACTGCCACCACTGTCATCACTACTGCCACCACTGTCATCACTACTTCCACCACTGTCATCACTACTGCCACCACTGTCATCACTACTGCCACCACTGTCATCACTACTGCCACCACTGTCATCACTACTGCCACCACTGTCACCACTACTGACACCACTGTCATCACTACTGCCACCACTGTCATCACCACTGTCACCACTACTGACACCACTGTCATCACTACTGCCACCACTGTCATCACTACTGCCACCACTGTCATCACTACTGCCACCACTGTCATCACTACTGCCACCACTACTGCCACCACTGTCATCACTACTGCCACCACCACTGCCACCACTGTCATCACTACTGGCACCACTGTCATCACTACTGCCACCACTGTCATCACCACTGCCACCACTGTCATCACTACTGCCACCACTGTCATCACTACTGCCACCACTGTCATCACCACTGCCACCACTGTCATCACCACTGCCACCACTGTCATCACTACTGCCACCACTGTCATCACTACTGCCACCACTGTCATCACCACTGCCACCACTGTCATCACTACTGCCACCATCACAGCCAACAACACGTCTTATCACCACTAACGCCGCCACCGCTACTAACGCCATTACCAACCAACCACCACTCACCACAGCCACCACCATCGCCACAACTACCTCCTCCGGCCCTTATCATCCCGCCACACGCTCAAAACACGCTAAATCCAACCGCTGAAATCTTTATTTGTCTCTCATGCTGTAAAACTCACGCTGGCTCTTTCAATCACTTTAATACTTCTGTATTTCTCGCTTTTCCTATTTGGTGTTTTTTTTTATTACATGTTCTTCAGTAGTCAGAATTTCAGGAACACATGGCATTTTGAAATCAATTCCGCCTACCCGGCCAGATATGGCTTGGTGGTATGCGTAATACATTTGATTTTTTTTTCATCCAATGACACATTATCATCTGTTTGAATGGTGACTGGTGATTAGGCTTTAAATCCGTCAATCATTGAGAGCTGAGAGTTTCAATCTCCGTCAACCAATGATTGCTAAGATTTGCAACCTTGTCAACCAGTGGGAACTGAGGTTCTCTTGTTAGTTGTTGTGGTGCAGTGGTAACACACTCGATCGCCCTGTTTGGTCTGGGTTCGAGTACTCGCCAGGGAGGATTGGCTTGGTGGGACGACGACAGCCCTGGGGCCGGGGGGGGGGGGGGGGGGGGGGAAGGGGGTGAACGATAGGCCTATACACCACACACACCAACATATTTCACACTAAGTGGACTCTTATTTCTCCTGGAGGATCATGGGATAAGAGATGGAGTAAGTGAGTTCGCTCTCTCCCCTCCTTTTCCACCCCTCTTCCACTTTCTTTACTCGTCTTCCTTCTTCACTCGTGTTCTTTCTTCGCCTCCTATTTTTATGTTTTGTTGCCGTCGGAGGCGGTTAGTTTATTAATAGTGTTCCTTATACTCATCCTGTGAGCGGTAGCGCAAAAAGGTTTAAAGAGGGCACAAAAGCTCTTTATCAGACCTCAACGGAGATTATTACATTAACAACTTAATCTATCCTTCACACCTTATCATTATAATGTCAGCTAGTTACAGATAATGTCCTATTTCAATAGCTATATGTTTACAGTTAATCATTATACATTTATTGTAGGTCTTATCACTAATACATAATTGTCTTGAGCTTTGGAGATATTACAGTCATAAGGGAGCTGCTGTTTGTTATTATTAGTCTTCACAATACACTACTTGCTTCTTAATCTCACATCTCGTTTATCTACTGGAAGCGAAATATGGATACAGTGCAAGGATTTCAGGTATTTTATCCTTAGTAATAAGATGATTTGCCATTTCATACCTTCCTTCACCCAAGGAAGGATTGGCACGGATAGTCGACTAGGCAGCGATCCATAACTATTCACTTCTCTTTACCCAGCTCTGATTCAGGATCTGGTAGTAAAGCGATTGGCTGATGGTGTTCCAGGGAGTAATGCTTAAGATGAACTATTGGACGGGAAAGCTCTAAATTTGTCAACAGGAGTCGTAAGTCGTCTACTTCTGTACCTACATGTGTTAAACAAAAATTACAGGACCAGTCTCAGTTTGTAGGTTTCTCAGTCCTGGAAGTGTGTGTCTGGGACCCCCGGTAACATCCTTGTATCAGCCAGATGGTGAAGATGTAGGGTGTGGTATACCATTGTCAGGGACAGGAAGCCTGGCAGGGTTTTTTGAGGTCCACGTAGCCAAGGGGACAACTCTCTCCGCGCTCCCCAACCCAGTTGTTAATCAAACCAAACCTGACTATTACGATCCATGCCGGGCTGTGTTTCCTTCTTCTCTTTCTTGTGTGTGTGTGTGTGTTGGGCATGATTTTTTGAAGCTTGAAGGCTTGCACGGGCTCGGTGGTTGATATATTATACAGCTTCTTGACGCGTTTCCTTTGTAGTTTAGCGGCAACTCATCCTCCTGTTTATGTCTTGGGGTTTGAATTGCTGTTTTAGAGTAGTTATTTATTATTCTCTATTTTGATTGACATATATATACATGCCTAAGGGACAGTTTGATGGCGAATATTCCGGTGTAAAGAGTAGAGGCCATTCCTAGCTACATTGTCTAGCGGAACTAGTGAGAACAAAAGCTGTTGTAGAGGCGTTATGATCTACACAGAGATCAGGGAATGCCATTCATTAAGGTGCCCCAACCCGACCACCTACCTGCTCTACTCCCATCTCCCCTCACCACCTGACTACCCACCCTCGCCTGCTTCCCTCTGGCGGTCATCAGCAACCCTAACACCGCCCTCGCCTAAATTCTCTTCTCCCCTCACTGTGCGCCTCGGCCTAGCCCCTTGTTTGTCATTTTAATTCCTCCGTGATATACAGGTTTTATGGAAATTTATTCAGAAACTGGGGAGGAGAGATGAGGTGTCCGGTACTAATAAACATTCCATATCCGACCTTTGGCACCTTACGCCCCCTAACCCCACCTTCCCCCTCCCTCTCCTTACCAGTCCTCTTCTCTTCCCCCATCTTCTCAAGCCTCCCCATCTGGGCCCCATCCACTAACCATTACCTCTCCCCCCCTGCCATTACTCCCCCTTCCCCTACCCCTTTCTGGCGGTGGGCAGAGGGGTCGTGGCAGGCAGCTGTGTCATTCTCCTTGCCCAGTGCCACGAGGAGGGTCTGGCTCAAGGTCTGGCTCCCTCTCAAGGTCTGGCTCCCACAACTTGCTCTCTGTTGATGTGGACTGTTTATGGTGGTGGTGGTGGCGTGTGCTCCGGTACAGTGCGGCCCTGTAGTGCTCTCTCTGGGTATAGTGCCTGAGGGATGTGGTGGTGTGGTGCTCTCTTCAGGTATAGTGCGTCAGGGATGTGGTGGTGTAGTGCTCTCTTCAGGTATAGTGCGTCAGGGGTGTGGTGGTGTGGTGCTCTCTTCAGGTATAGTGCGTCAGGGATGTGGTGCGCTGGAGAGGGAAACAATAGTAAGATTGAAGACTTGTGTTGCCCTGAACGAGTGACAAGGTGCGATAAATATAGCACCTCTAATATATTAATCTCTAAATTATCATATCTGGTTGATACCTGGTTGATGGGGTTCTGGGAGTTCTTCTACTCCCCAAGCCCGGCCCGAGGCCAGGCTTGACTTGTGAGAGTTTGGTCCACCAGGCTGTATTAGATTTTGTGGTGTAAAGGAAATTTAAACATGAACATTTCTGTTTGAAATATGTACACAGATAAGTGTTTTCAAGTTGCATAAGGTCAATTGTAAAGAAGTAATTAATACCTAATTGTTGTTTATAAATTGCCAGAATGAAAATATTTTCTTAAAACATAAACACTAACCAAGAAGTTCTTTTAACCAGTTTAATATAATAATAAGGTCAAATTTATTTAATGGAAGAAGTTGGAAAACATTGGATGTTCACTTGTAAGAAGTTGAAAGTAACTAAACGACACTATTATAGTCCTGATATGCCACTAAGTAGAGCATGGAGCCTCCAGCTTAGAGTCTGAAGCCTCCTGTGTAGAGTCTGGAGCCTCTTGTGTAGCGTGTGGAGCCTCCTGTGTAGCTGGAGGGTGGAGTACCAGCGCCCCCTACCGCTCCATCGCCCGGACTGACCTCCGCGGACAGGTAAGTCGACTGTGAACACCTGATTGTTTTCAGCTCATTTGTGTAGCCAGAGTTGCCTTGATCGGTTGATACACTGTGAGTGGTCAGGTGTAGTACTGAGAGTGATTGTGCTCTCTCTCTCTCTCTCTCTCTCTCTCTCTCTCTCTCTCTCTCTCTCTCTCTCTCTCTCTCTCTCTCTCTCTCTCTCTCTCTCTCTCTCTCTCTCTCTCTCAAGTCTCCTGGTCACAGCTTCTATAAGTCCCTGTCTAAAGACATGGTCCTACATAAAGCTTCATCTCTTATCTCCAGCGTTCCTGTTCCTCTTTTCTTATCCTAATCGTCTTTGTTCATGTTCTTCAAAGCTTCTCCATGTTCTACGACGCTTCGCTCTCTTCCTAACAGTTTCTGATGCTTAATGTGTTTCTTTGGCCTTTTTTTTCACATAATTTTTTGCACTCGATGTTCTCAATCCACTTTCCATCTCTGTGGTTCCTCAGCTCCTATACCCATGCTACCTCTCCCTTAATCATTGAGTTCGTCTGCCGCTCTCCATCTCCCTCCTGGTTCTTCAACTCCTCAGTTCGTGATTGTTCAATAAATCCCTGAACTATATGTTTAACACATCTCTAACCCTGTCCATGGAGGACAGAAGAAAATCTATATATGCGGGTTAGCATTGCAAATGTATGGCCACGTCTGTGGTTTATATATATATATAAAAGTTCGTGGTGTCCACTTGCGCATGGCGTAGTTACCGATCACCAAGACTACCTCTTTATGGCCTCGTTATCACCCCACACAGATGGAAAAGTAGTGACTGGGGGAATCTACCTTCTCTCTCATGTAAGACTCTCTCTCCCTCTGCAGGTTTACGATGCCAAGGCCTACACTTACTTGTTTAGCGTATGGAGATTTCTCTCATGGAACAAACACACATTGTGTTTAAATAACCCAACGAAGCCTAGCACGCAATTATAATTTTTCTCCCAGACTAGGCCTATAACGCTCCTTTTTTTTTTGTTAGAAGCATCTTGCGTAGCGTCATTTAATTACCATCCTCACCCATAGGTCTAACAGGTTTCAAACTTCCGTATTTCTAGACCTGTCAGCTTGATGACTTTACTTGGACTAGTTGTGCCTGGTCGTAAGGTTTTCCTAGGCCTAGCAACAACCTTTAAGTTTTTCATAGCCTCTGTTCCTTCTGACAGAAGGTAGGCTGTATGTATCAGAAGATTCCTTCTGATTCTTTAGCATCAGCCACTTGTTAATTTGATACACATCAGATATTAACAGTTGATCCAGAATTCTGTTACAGCCCATAACTCGAGCCACCTACCAGGCAGCCACGTGTGTGTGTGTGGAACCTGGAGAATTGTAACGGTTCCTGAACCCGCTGGTGAACGTTGGGCAGAGAATTACCGAGATTCACATTTTACTCTCCGGTGGATGAGAATATTCTGGGGCTCCTGAGCTAGGCCCTGGTCTCCTGTCCTGCAGCCGTGTTTCAGCTTGCCGGCCGGGCTGCATCTTCATGTTGCTGGACCTGCATGTGGCTGGACCTGCATGTTGCTGGACCTGCATGTTGCTGGACCTGCATGTTGCTGAACCTGCATGTTGCTGGACCTGCATGTTGCTGGACCTGCATGTTGCTGGACCTGCATGTTGCTGGACCTGCATGTTGCTGGACCTGCATGTTGCTGGACCTGCATGTGGCTGGACCTGCATGTGGCTGGACCTGCATGTTGTTGGACCTGCATGTGGCTGGACCTGCATGTGGCTGGACCTGCATGTTGCTGGACCTGCATGTGGCTGGACCTGCATGTTGCTGGACCTGCATGTTGCTGGACCTGCATGTGGCTGGACCTGCATGTTGCTGGACCTGCATGTTGCTGGACCTGCATGTTGCTGGACCTGCATGTTGCTGGACCTGCATGTGGCTGGACCTGCATGTTGCTGGACCTGCATGTTGTTGGACCTGCATGTGGCTGGACCTGCATGTTGCTGGACCTGCATGTTGCTGGACCTGCATGTTGCTGGACCTGCATGTGGCTGGACCTGCATGTTGCTGGACCTGCATGTTGCTGGACCTGCATGTTGCTGGACCTGCATGTGGCTGGACCTGCATGTTGCTGGACCTGCATGTTGCTGGACCTGCATGTTGCTGGACCTGCATGTGGCTGGACCTGCATGTTGCTGGACCTGCATGTTGCTGGACCTGCATGTGGCTGGACCTGCATGTTGCTGGACCTGCATGTGCAGGTGCAATAATATTCACATAGCGAGCATATTCACGTAGCAAGAAGGAATGCTGGATAAATCACAACTGTGTGAATATTTGTATTTCTCGTAGCAGTGCCAATGTGGTGATGGTGACATTAAAATTATTATTGCCTGCGTGCATTGATACAAAAATTAATCAGGTAAGATAAAAAGGGAGCGAAACGGAATGAGGGAGTGAGAGAGGAAAGGAGAGAGGGAGAGAGAGGAAAGGAGTGAGGAAAGGAGAGAGAGAGAGAGGAAGGGAGAGAGGGAGGGAGAGAGGAAGGGAGAGAGGGAGGGAGAGAGGAAAGGAGAGAGGGAGAGAGAGAGGAAGGGAGAGAGGGAGGGAGAGAGGAAAGGAGAGAGGGAGAGAGAGAGGAAGGGAGAGAGAAAAGGAGAGAGGAAAAGAGAGAGGAAAGGAGAGGGAGGAAGAGAGGAAAGGAGAGAGGAAGGAAGAGAGGAAGGAAGAGAGGAAAGGAGAGAGGAAGGGGGGGGGGTGGCATTACAGCAACATGCCTTCACACTTATCCTAAGTAGCTCACCTGGAGTTACTTTCTAAAAGCCTTGTCTTATAGGATGGCTGAGTGCCTGGGTAAGGGAAGGTGTGAAAAAAGATTAAGGAA
Source organism: Procambarus clarkii (assembly GCF_040958095.1). Lineage (NCBI taxonomy): Eukaryota > Metazoa > Arthropoda > Malacostraca > Decapoda > Cambaridae > Procambarus > Procambarus clarkii. Next base: position 17,979,552 of record NC_091235.1, read on the forward strand.
GACAGAGGAAGGAAACAGGAATACAAAGATAAGGTGGGAACGGGGGAGAAAGAAAAGATTCGAGAACAATGAATGGTGAACTGCGAGCTCTTCAAGTAGCTTAAAATGTCAGCTACCATAATAGGTGTGGACAATCTGTCAGCAAGGCGACAGTTGCTCTGTAAGTGGGCATCCTGTCTGTCATCACCTGTCACACCTTGTTAAGGCCCCTTAATAGTTGTGGGGTGTTCTGGCTGCCTTTTATCAGCTCCTGGTAACCATTTACACTCACTTTAAAATGTCTTCAGTCAGCCCTTGACAGTCAGGGCTATTTATAGTAAATTGTAAGTCATTAGAAATTGGTGAGAGAGAGAGAGAGAGAGAGAGAGAGAGAGAGAGAGAGAGAGAGAGAGAGAGAGAGAGAGAGAGAGAGAGAGAGAGAGAGAGAGAGAGAGAGAGGGAGGGAGAATTAATGAATGAATGAATGAATGAATGAATGAATGAATGAATGAATGAATGAATGAGAAGAAGGGAGTGTGCAAAGGGGAGAAGTTTAAAAAATGAGAAGCCGGGAAGTCATTTAGACTTGTGAGAGACAATTAACGCAGCACGGGGAGAGTAGAGTAAGTGTGTGAGAGGTGAGGGAAAAGTTGAAAGGCTGAGGAGGAAAAAAAGAGACTAATTGGAAATGGTGAATAATAGAAACTCGCTGGTAATAGGGAGGGAGAACCAAATATTCCATATAAACTTTTTTTTTATCTTTATTTAAGAAAATACAATATAAATCATATATACATAAGATTTACAAGGCAATTATACATTACAATTCGTAGTGAACAAGTGTTTCATTAGTACAGAATATGATCTTTAAAAACCCCTGAATGTTATACTTATTTTCCTTTAAACGATTTACAAAAATTGGAGAATAGATTTACATTAAAATACATTAAAATTAATTATATACATTAAAATATACATTAAAAATACATTAAAATTTACATTAATATATTCCATATATACTAACTTCTATCAAACAACAGTATTGGGTGTAGAGTGTAGTAACTAAAACACAAGTTAGAACACAAGTATTCGAAGAAATCTTCAGTCTTTTGTTAATTCTAATTGCAGTCCATAACTACACTTAAAATCCTGATATAATATAAAGAATCACAGGAAGGACTTACTAAGTGTATTATTTAACATTTCAAGCAGTGGATAGTGGTGAAGACAATGATGCAATTACAGCTCATGATATTTTGGGTGAGGCTTTGTTATATCAGGGCTTGGTTGTTGACGGAGAAAAGTTCATAACACACACACACACACACACACACACACACACACACACACACACACACACACACACACACACACACACACACACACACACACACACACACACACACATATACACACACACATACAGTAACATTTGATCTTTGGAGGAGCAGGAGGAGGCAGGCGCTGCTTAATCCGTAAATTGATTCATCCGGACGACTCTAATAAGCCTGAATTCTTCATATCCTTAAGATGTTTCTCAGAATATCTCTCCTCTATATCTTCCTCACACTGTCTTGCTATGTTACCAGATCCTCTCCCTCCTTCTCTCCCTGAATTTACAATAACGTATTCTAGCCTTTCCCTCCCCTATCTTTACTACCCTCTTTTTTCCATGCCAGATATCAGGTTTTCGTTAATACTTGGTCTGACTTGCCAAGAAGCTCCTCTCCCTGCCCCCCCCCCCCCCCCTCACTTCTCTCCCCTCTCTCTTCACCCCTCTCTCCCTCCCTCCCTCTCTCTCCATCCCTCCCTCTCTCCCTCCCTCTCACTTTCACACTGGTATTATCACCTCTCCAAGCCCACTCTGTTAATGATAATAGAAAATATAAAAAATCATGGTTGCATTAGACTGAACCCAATACTGCATCTCGTATATCATTGCTAAATAAAAGAACGAAATTGATAACAAATAGTAAAAATTTGTTTTTGCTTGTCAGGGGAGAGAGCGTGACCTCCCCCCCTCCCCCCTCCTGTCAGCTGATTCACACAAAATAGGGAGAATAATGTAAAAATTGGTATAAAGTTTATCAACAAACAATTATGATGCCTTAGTAAACATGTGACTTCATCGGAAACAGAAAAATGTGACGAATCTCTCAAGTGGCCGCTTGAGTCTGTCTGTCTGAAGGGAGAAGCATAAGTTTTGATTCTAATTTAATCGTATGATATGTAGTGAAATATATTTTTATATTTAATCTGAAAAGAGCTCGTCTTTTTCACTTGAAAACATAAATCCATTTTTTTTGTTCCGTTTATATATGTGGAGAGGATTCAGTCTTGCGTTCAAGAACTCTGTTTTATACATTGCTTCTTGAGCAGAATTTATATCCATTTTTTGTCAGTTCTCGACTTCGCTATACAAATATTTTGGTTATGGTCTGGCAGTGGCTGCTTCGTCCGCAAGGTACGACGACCTGCTGTTTTACTGGTAGTAAAATTGCAGGTTAGTATATAGATCAATATAACCCTTTCTGTTATATGGATCCATATACTATTATTAATCTAACCCTTTCTGATTATACATATATGAGGGGTACCACCTCTGGTGCAAGTGTAGGGACCCATAGCCTCGGAGAAGAAAATAAAGAGTACTCAGAGAAGACCATATATATATATATATATATATATATATATATATATATATATATATATATATATATATATATATATATATATATATATAATATATATATATATATATATATATATATATATATATATATATATATAACTCACCGGTGAACAGGGTTGTCTAGAGGAACCACCAGTTATCGCCTTACCATCTTTAATCACACAACCAATCAGCTTATGATTGTTGAGTTCTTAATTCCGTATTGGTGCTTAAGTGCCGGGACGCTGGACCCCCTAATGCCCTGACCAAGAGCCCCTAAGACGAGGCCCTTCGAGGATTACTTTAAAAACTGGTTGTCAAGGAGAAGGTGGTTGAGGTGCGGGAAAGTGAAGGAGTAGCGGTGTTAGGAGGAGGAGAAAGCTCTAGGAATATTGTTGTTGCATTCTTCTGACTTTTCTCCAATTTAGTTTTTATGTTTGACAAGATACAAACTCCATGCTGGTGCTGCTTATTCCGGAATTGGATTGACATATGGCATATTACAAGGTCCTGGACGGCTGTTTTTGTTCATGTTTCCGAAGATAATTGTTCAGTTTTGAGTGCGTGTGTGTACACGAGTACTGGTGTACATGTGTGCTGGTGTGCACTTAGGTATTCACGTGAATATCAGATTCAATAAAATTCTTACTCAACTGTAGATCAAACACTAAGATGGGAGTTAGGAATGTGCGAGATGGGGGGAGGCGGATGAATGCTTGCAGAAGCATTCACCTGCATCCTAGTCCATCCCAGCATCCCTCTGGTAGTCACCAGGTGAACACTCTCACCCGGAGACAAATCTAAAGAAAGCTTCTGTTTCCCATCTTTCATCCCCTTCACCCATGTTTAACAGATCTCTAACCCTGTCGATGGAGGACAGAAGAAAATGTATATACCCATTCTGCATCTTGAATTTTCTTTTTGCCTGGGTCAGTCGGTAAGCTAATTGCTCCTTGGAGGTCGTGTCGCCCATATATATATATATATTTATATATATATATTATATATATATATATATATATATATATATATATATATATATATATATATATATATATATATATATATATATATATATATATATATATATATATATATATGTTTACATAACTAAAGATACAGAGAATGAGATTTATACACCCTTTAATTCTTCCCCAGACTAGTGCTGTGAACATGTTTTCTCAAGCAAAGAAAAACTCTCACAGTAAATAAATTTATCGAGCCAGGAATTAAAATGAGGTGCGGTATGATCAATCCTCTCAGCTTGTACATTTGAGTACTTTATGCTAATCCTATAGAATCCTAAATATTAGTTACATAGCATGAGAGAGTAACGTGAGGGAAGGAAGGTAAAAGGGAAGGAGGGCCGTGGGATGGGATCTATAATGGCAGGAGTGGCGCGAGGGGGAAGAGGGGAGAGCAGGAGCTTAGTAAACAATGAGAGTGAGGCCCAGCAACACACACACACACACACACACACACACACACACACACACACACACACACACACACATGTGTGTGTGTGTATTATTAGGTGAGTACACACATACATATTGTACGTGTGTGTGAGTACACACATATTAGGTGAGTACACACTTCTTATTGATGTGGCCAGAAACGCTTCGTCCTGCCGCCGCCGGCGGGAGGCTTCCCTGGACCACGTCGACACATCACCCTCAGAGGCCGGCACTCTTCCTCTCAGTGCCAGTTGTTACACCCCAACTGTTCCTCACTCGAGCGGTCGTTTATTGGTCTGTGTCTAGGGTGACAATTGCTGAATGGACTTTCAATTACTCCAGGGGGGGCTATTGGATCGTTTCCTATACAAGAATTGGGTAATTGGTCCAATATCACAACTGTAGGATATCGACTGTTTCCTCGGATGTGTCGTGCGGTGCCCTGCATGACTGTCTTTTATCCCTCTTGTTTGATGGACGACGTGGTGCGCCAATTTTGCTTCTCATAACGTGGCAAACTTTGTTTCTACATTATAGTGTCACATATTGGAGTCAATCAGAAGGTTGAAATTGAAATTGAAATAAGTTTATTGAGGTAAAATACACACAAAGGGATGAATGAGGTAGCTCAAGCTATTCTCACCCCGTTCAGTACATCGTGTTAATACATACATAGACACACATTACAAACAATAAACATATTACCGAACATTCTGAGAGATAAACATATACATTTCCTATCGGAAGGTTAAGTGGAATGTTTGTTTGTGAATTCCAGTTAGTTTGTGAATTGTTGTCGGTTCTTAGTTTGTAAACTTTAGTGGATTCTTAGTTTGTATACTCTAGAGGATTGTTTGAAAATATTGCAACTGCCAAAAATTGTATCTGATTGTGTCAGATTAACATGTAAAAACTATTATATCGGCCTAACATTTACATTTGATTGTACTGTGACTGTGCAGCTTGTTATATACGTGATTGTGACAGCTCAACGTGTACCGTGATTGTTGTACAATCTTGCTATGTAATGTGATTTTGTTGGCTGAACGTGTTACCTGATTGTATCAGATTAACACGGAGCATAAAGGTAACGTGTTGACATGTACGATTATCGTACCATCTCGGCATGTACCATCATGGTACAGTAACGAAAGGTGTCCAATACATATTATTTTGTATTTGAGTGTATTTTGCACTCGCTGAATGTATACACGGAGGACAGGGGCAGGACAGACGGCAGGGGGAAGGATAGACGGCAAGAGAAGAGGGCGGACGACACGAGACAGGGAAGAGGGTGAACGGCAGGGGCAGAAGAAGTGGACAGGAAAGAAGGTGGACAGCAGCGGGGGACGACATAACGGCAGGGGCGAGTGATCTTCTTGAGTGAGAAATGCAAGATATGCGACAAATAAAGCCGGTTTGTTTGTGTGGCATTCGCTAGCGTGCAGTATCCGGGTGCCAACCGGTTTACAGTGATGTATGAGCGCATGACTTGTATTTAATGTGTCTATTAATAATACTGGAAGTGACACCGAATTTGGCCAAACCCGTGAAATGTTGTCCAGTACTTATTAGTCTGAAACTGATAGTGAGGTGACGCTTCATCAGCGATACATCAAGGGTCTTCACCCTCTCTTCCCCTCTACCCCCCATTTTCCCCTCCCCCACTTTCCTCTCCCCCCACCTTGCACAAGCAATAACTCAGGGTATCCGGACACCAACATGAGAACCAGTGAGGCAACAGAGGTAACCAGATACCCACACTCTCTCACCCTTTACTGAATGGCAGGGTTGCCATTCTTGAAGTAGTTTGTTGTGGTCTCCTCTTGCATTCCGGGTCAGAGGGAGCATTAATGCTCATCTCTCTCTCTCTCTCTCTCTCTCTCTCTCTCTCTCTCTCTCTCTCTCTCTCTCTCTCTCTCTCTCTCTCTCTCTCTCTCTCTCTCTCTCTCAAGTAAACCACCACCACCGTGAACGATTACGTCATTGGCACTGATGTTCGTTGCCCTTTCTCGTGCTACATCTCAATGCCCTCTTCCATCCCCCCCCCCCCATCCCACCCTTTCTCGTTCCTTTGGCTCCCCTTCCCGCCACCCTAGGGCAACCGGCAGAGAAGCACCACCAGTATCACGTGATTTAAGACAACCTTATGGCTGTAGGGGTGGGCTTGTCCTGCCAGTCCTTAGTGTTGCTGAAAACCTTGTGAGAACCAGTTGTCACACGCGGTGATGGTGGGGGTGATGGTGGTGGGTGATGGTGGTGGGTGGTGATGGTGGGGGTGATGGGGTTGTATATTAACATTGGTGGCAGTGTGCCTAGTAACAGCTAGAGATAATCAGACTATTCGGCGCATGTACCAATGGCCCAGTTGTCCACACTTGTTGAATTTGAGTGATTCCGTATGGTTGGTGGCCCCTAACTGTTTGACTCTCTCTCTCTCTCTATACAGTTGGATACATGTGTGTAGTGTCCTCAGTGGCTGTCTTACCATTCTCTCAAGGATATATTGTGATCACATCTGGCCGACACAAGAGACTCAGGAGTATGGACCTGAGGAAGTCAAGGTTTCATTAAGCCACTGGGCAAGGCTCCTCTTGATGATGCCATTAACTTCATTGTGTCTAGCATGCCAACCCTCGAAGCTTCCACAGTACACACCATGCAAACCATTTTGCTCATTGTTGAAGATATATATATATATATATATATATATATATATATATATATATATATATATATATATATATATATATATATATACACCTGAGGCCGTAGGAGTACAGCTGTAGGGAGAGAGGTTGTGGGAGACGCAGGTAGAACGGTTAATTAATTCACCTGGAGTATATTAGTGATGCTGTGTAGAGTGTTGAGCATTGGTCGGTGGACGCTCGGGTGTGTGTGTGTGTGTGTGTGTGTGTGTGTGTGTGTGTGTGCATGTGTGAGAGTGTACTCGTACTCACTCTTACTCACTCTTACTCACTCTTACTCTCTCTCTCGCTCTCGCTCTCAGAGCTCATTGGGTACTTAAATTACTGGGAAACTCTGAGGAAATTTGTATTATATTTTATTCAGACGGATAACTTGGTGTATGTTGCAGGATACATTCCTCTGTGCTTGTTGCAGGATACATTCCTCTGTGCTTGTTGCAGGATACATTCCTCTGTGCTTGTTGCAGGATACATTCCTCTGTGCTTGTTGCAGGATACATTCCTCTGTGCTTGTTGCAGGATACATTCCTCTGTGCTTGTTGCAGGATACATTCCTCTGTGCTTGTTGCAGGATACATTCCTCTGTGCTTGTTGCAGGATACATTCCTCTGTGCTTGTTGCAGGATACATTCCTCTGTGCTTGTTGCAGGATACATTCCTCTGTGCTTGTTGCAGGATACATTCCTCTGTGCTTGTTGCAGGATACATTCCTCTGTGCTTGTTGCAGGATACATTCCTCTGTGCTTGTTGCAGGATACATTCCTCTGTGCTTGTTGCAGGATACATTCCTCTGTGCTTGTTGCAGGATACATTCCTCTGTGCTTGTTGCAGGATACATTCCTCTGTGCTTGTTGCAGGATACATTCCTCTGTGCTTGTTGCAGGATACATTCCTCTGTGCTTGTTGCAGGATACATTCCTCTGTGCTTGTTGCAGGATACATTCCTCTGTGCTTGTTGCAGGATACATTCCTCTGTGCTTGTTGCAGGATACATTCCTCTGTGCTTGTTGCAGGATACATTCCTCTGTGCTTGTTGCAGGATACATTCCTCTGTGCTTGTTGCAGGATACATTCCTCTGTGCTTGTTGCAGGATACATTCCTCTGTGCTTGTTGCAGGATACATTCCTCTGTGCTTGTTGCAGGATACATTCCTCTGTGCTTGTTGCAGGATACATTCCTCTGTGCTTGATTATTCATGCAGGATATCTTTGTGCAACAGAGGCTTATATCAATGTGCATTTAATATGAACTAACCATGTTCTGAAACTCTTTCAGCATAGGGAAGAGACTTTATGACCCTTGCAACTATCTATTCTACATGTATCTCTGCAGTTGATCGTTCAACATCTGACCTTCGCATATATATTGAACTTTAATAAAGGTGTGGTAAATTATCATCAACCAGCGCTTCCTCTGGTCTCAGATAATCGTTCCTCTTTTGTTTATTTGTGCAGGTTCTAATAAGTGTCTCTGCTTTTAACATTGTGTACCACACTCTTCTCTTCTAATTCTGATTTAGACGAGTCTAGCCTTCAAAATCATCCCCCTTTCTTGTCTGGTAATTTCTACCACCTGCATGTTTTTCCACCATTAAGGTGTTTACAAAACTTTAATTTATTTAAATAGAAAGAAGAAATATTTTCCAGATGGTGTTCCCCACTCCGTGAGGATAGGAATTAGCAACTGAGCTCGTCTATTGACATGATTCCTATGTCTTCCTCCTCTTGGGCAAGCGCACTGGTCCAATCTTCACCAACCTGTCAAATGTTTTAGAATTCATGGCTTAATTACATGTTTTGAAGCTCCTTCTATTTTATAACCTTGTCTCCATTGGTCGGTTAACGTTAGCACTCAATAGCCCCTTCGTCTTCCCTTGCAAGTACCTTTCGTGGCCGAACTTGCTGAAGGAACGTAAGTTGCCTTATTCATTACAATCTCATGTTTACGAAGAATTTCTCTGGGTGTTTGACACTGATCTTTCCTTTGCAAATATCTCTTTGCGAAGTATTCCTCCTCCCCCTCCTCTCTTGAACGTATTTATCTACAGAAACGCCGATATACGATCGGACATTATTGCAGATAGAGGCGAGAGATTATCTATAAAGTCTATAATCCCATCAAGGTGCTTCTCTATGTTGCTGTCAGCGATGTTTTTGTCACGGCCAATTTAATTCTAGCTTTCTCGCTGATAACTCCGACTCTAACGTCCCTGTGTTGATTGATAGTTGAGAGGCGGGACTAAAGAGCCAGAGCTCAACCCCCGCAAGCACAACTCGGGGAGTACACTCCTCAGGTTAACATTACCATTCTGGAGCCTTCCCACCACGTACCTGCCCAGTTTTAATCCCAGGAGGAACTGTGAGCGTTTGTTGATGACCAAAGAGAAGGAAACTTTAATGACTGCTTCAATACGAGAGTGTTGCTGGAGGGAAGAATAGTAATACCAGCCGATTCACGTTTATAGTCTTGCCAAACTGTCTCTAGAAATGTCGACGATTGCTAGTGCAATTTTCCCTGAGTGCTCGCGTTTTGGTAATCGTGAGAGAGAGAGAGAGGGGGAGAGAGAGAGAGGGGGGAGAGAGAGAGAGGGGGAGAGAGAGAGAGGGGGAGAGAGAGAGAGGGGGAGAGAGAGAGAGGGGGAGAGAGAGAGAGGGGGAGAGAGAGAGAGGGGGGAGAGAGTGAGAGAGAGAGAGAGAGAGAGAGAGAGAGAGAGGGGGGAGAGAGTGAGAGAGAGAGAGAGAGAGAGAGAGAGAGAGAGAGAGAGAGAGAGAGAGAGAGGGGGGGGAGAGAGGGAGAGAGAGAGAGAGAGACAGAGAGAGAGAGGGGAGAGAGAGAGAGAGAGAGAGAGAGAGAGAGAGAGAGAGAGAGAGAGAGAGAGAGAGAGAGAGAGAGAGAGAGAGAGAGAGAGAGAGCGAGAGGGAGAGAGAGAGAGGGAGAGAGAGAGAGGAGAGAGAGGGAGAGAGACAGAGAGAGAGAGAGGGAGAGAGACAGAGAGAGAGAGAGAGGGGGGGAGAGAGACAGAGAGAGAGAGGGGGAGAGAGAGAGAGAGAGAGAGAGAGAGAGAGAGAGAGAGAGAGAGAGAGAGAGAGAGAGAGAGAGAGAGAGAGAGAGAAAGGTCTAGGGGTGGTGGGGGTATGTAAGGGCGTGCAGAAGGTCACACAGACAATACTATGCCTTTACTCAACACTGGCAGCAACTTGGTGTTCACTTCCTCGCCGCCACTTTATAAAACATTCCAACAACATGAAGTGAAAAACGAGTAATTAAGTGTGTGTCGTCTCGCGTCTAACAACACAGAAAATGACTCTCGAATCAACGTCGAAGTTGATCAGCTGACGAGGTGGATAGATGCGCAGAACAGGACCAAGCTGGAGAGGTATACCATTGGGTTCGTTTGCGCATCTGAGATCAAGATGGTAATTCATAGGAGCTCAAACATCTATCCGGAGGTAAGATGTGTGTGTGTTATTGGTGCCTGAGGCGCGTCAATCCCCTCGACGTTCTACTTCACTTGTAAAGCTATGGATAGATGTGACAATTGGCATTCAGTTGTTTCAGTTAGTCAATTCCACTTGTTACTGCCAGTAATGTGGATGAGCATTTATATTTGACCAATTATTTCTCATTTAGAAAAAAGCATCTCTTTCACCTTGTCTATTTCTAATCCCCAGTATGTTTTTTTTTTTATGTAGTGATCATGTCTCCTCTGAAGCTTGTATCGAGCAGTTCATGTTAAAGATAGGTGTGTTGTAAATGACTTTTTCTCAGGCCCTGTATGGTCTCAGCCTTTCACTATGTAATGAGAATAACAAGAGTGAGTGTAGAGTTTGAAAATGTGTGAGAAAAAGAATTTCTTATAGGTGAAGCATTAGGAGACCTAGCCAGGTGGTGAGCTAGGAGACCCCAGCCAGGTGGTGAGCTAGGTAACCTAGCCAGGTGGTGAGCTAGGAGACCTAGCCAGGTGGTGAGCTAGGAGACCTAGTCAGGTGGTGAGCTAGGAGACCTAGTCAGGTGGTGAGCTAGGAGACCTAGTCAGGTGGTGAGCTAGGAGACCTAGTCAGGTGGTGAGCTAGGAGACCTAGTCAGGTGGTGAGCTAGGAGACCTAGCCAGGTGGTGAGCTAGGAGACCTAGTCAGGTGGTGAGCTAGGAGACCTAGTCAGGTGGTGAGCTAGGAGACCTAGTCAGGTGGTGAGCTAGGAGAGCACCCAGGTGGTGAGCTAGGAGACCCCAGCCAGGTGGTGAGCTAGGTGACCTAGCCAGGTGGTGAGCTAGGAGACCTAGTCAGGTGGTGAGCTAGGAGACCTAGCCAGGTGGTGAGCTAGGAGACCTAGCCAGGTGGTGAGCTAGGAGACCTAGCCAGGTGGTGAGCTAGGAGACCCAGCCAGGTGGTGAGCTAGGAGACCCAGCCAGGTGGTGAGCTAGGAGACCCCAGCCAGGTGGTGAGCTAGGAGACCTAGTCAGGTGGTGAGCTAGGAGACCCAGCCAGGTGGTGAGCTAGGAGACCCCCGCCAGGTGGTGAGCTAGGAGACCTAGTCAGGTGGTGAGCTAGGAGACCTAGCCAGGTGGTGAGCTAGGAGACCTAGTCAGGTGGTGAGCTAGGAGAGCACCCAGGTGGTGAGCTAGGAGACCCCAGCCAGGTGGTGAGCTAGGTGACCTAGCCAGGTGGTGAGCTAGGAGACCTAGTCAGGTGGTGAGCTAGGAGACCTAGCCAGGTGGTGAGCTAGGTGACCTAGCCAGGTGGTGAGCTAGGAGACCTAGCCAGGTGGTGAGCTAGGAGACCTAGCCAGGTGGTGAGCTAGGAGACCTAGCCAGGTGGTGAGCTAGGAGACCTAGCCAGGTGGTGAGCTAGGAGACCTAGTCAGGTGGTGAGCTAGGAGACCTAGCCAGGTGGTGAGCTAGGAGACCCAGCCAGGTGGTGAGCTAGGAGACCCAGCCAGGTGGTGAGCTAGGAGACCTAGCCATGTGGTATGGGTCTCATCAGGGGATCATTTGTCATTGTTTTTCTTGCTGTCGAGTTGACAGTAGTTCAGCTTGTCTAGTTCCCATCTTCTCATAATTTACTTTAGCAGCGTTCCACCTCTGTAATCATTAAATTTTAGAGGTTTTTAGAGTGTGTAGTTTTGTCGGGAGAGCTTAATGGCTATTGGTGAGGCCATCAGATATTAAATGTGTTAGCCTTTGTTTAACTGTAGTGCGAACAAATGTTTGGTCTAAACGGTTTGCTTGTTGAGTTTCCTCGGCTGTGGAGATGAGATGTGTATCTCATATATGTGTGTGTGTGTGCCTGGCTGTGTTGTGTGTGTGTGGGTGCCTGGCTGTGTTGTGTGTGTGTGTGTGCCTGGCTGTGTTGTGTGTGTGTGTGTGCCTGGCTGTGTTGTGTGTGTGTGTGTGTGCCTGGCTGTGTTGTGTGTGTGTGGGTGCCTGGCTGTGTTGTGTGTGTGTGGGTGCCTGGCTGTGTTGTGTGTGTGTGGGTGCCTGGCTGTGTTGTGTGTGTGTGGGTGCCTGGCTGTGTTGTGTGTGTGTGGGTGCCTGGCTGTGTTGTGTGTGTGCCTGGCTGTGTTGTGTGTGTGTGGGTGCCTGGCTGTGTTGTGTGTGTGTGGGTGCCTGGCTGTGTTGTGTGTGTGCCTGGCTGTGTTGTGTGTGTGTGTGTGTGCCTGGCTGTGTTGTGTGTGTGTGTGTGCCTGGCTGTGTTGTGTGTGTGTGGGATAGTTGTGTTGTGTGTGTGTGTGGGTGCCTGGTGTTGTGCTGTGTGTGTGGGTGCCTGGTTGTGTTGTGTGTGTGTGGGATAGTTGTGTTGTGTGTGTGTGGGTGCCTGGTGTTGTGTTGTGTGTGGGTGATTCTTGCTTTACTCTATGACTGCTTAGCCTTGAGGTCTCCTTGGATAATAATGGAGTCCTTTCTCTTGAGTTAATAGTGTCGTGATGACTAGTCTGTCTCTTTAGGGTCTGCAAATGTTATAGATTATCTTGGTTTCATTCCCGAGGTGTAGTTGGATAGTTCGTACATCAAACTCTTTCAACACAGTATATGGGGTTATTTTTCTGTGTGCAGGGGATGATGAACTTTATCACTATCATGACTCCTGGTCTTCCTAGGCTTTTGTGGAGTCTAATATTTTTCCAGCTGCGATACCTAATGTTATCGTTTTGTCGTAACTGTATTTCCTGCAAGAGTACGATATCTATACCTTCTATATACAAGCTTTCCACGAGTAGGATATTTTGAGAGTTGTTTCATCATCATCATCTTCATTGTTCCGAACTGGGAAGGTCTCACGCAGGAAGCAGACATAGTTCGTCACCTGTCCTCGTGGCACAGTAACTGTACTGGTCTCTGTGGGCGGTACTTCTGAGAGCCGCTTGTTGCAACGTATTGATAAGGCGCCGCTGCCACTTGGACTCAGCGCTCAAGATACAGGTGGAGATGAAGGAGTCTTCGTTGGTCTCCCTCCCCCCCCCCCACCCTCACACTACGCCAGCGCTTATACGTAACATTAGTTATAAGTCTTCGTTTGCTTTCATCTTGATCTACGGTTCAAAATATTCGGCAATAACGTTTGATGTCGTTTGCAAACCATTATTGTGAGTCTTGTTTGTTTAATTATCTTCAGGTAAATGCCGAGACGTCATTTATTCCTGCCGGTCTATATCCAGGACTGGGATAGTTCGGGATTGAACACGAGGCCGCAATCCGCCTCATCTGTTAGCTCACGGGAGGAGGTCAACACATTGCTGCTGGGTGACAAACGTCTTATCGCTTGCGGCCTTCGTCAGCGTGACTACCGGCTCGCCCAGACCAGGGCGGACAACGGTGCCAGTGTTATTGAAATTGAAAGTTGGGATGTTGTTTTGTGGGGAAGAGGAAGAATATTGTGCTTGGGAGGTTGGGAGGAGAAGGGCGCTCTTCAGGGCCCTAGCGTGTGGCATGCAAGTGGGGTGGCGAGTGTGTGTGGGGCCAGCACCCCCCTGTGCTATGTGCTTGAAGGCGGCGTGTCAAAGTGTATCTGGGCTTGAAGTGTGAGTGGGTGTTTTGTAGCATTTATTATCATCATAATTCTCTTGGTGATCACCTGATGTCTCTTCTCTTATATTGTCTCACACTCAAAATAATAGGGTCACTATTGGTCTCTTTTGTTGATCTCTTTTTTTCTCTTAATTTTTCTTTCGTCCTTATTTTATTTTTAATTCTCCTTTTCTTCAAACAATTCCTCGTTTTTTCTCTAAATGTTCTTCATCTCATTCTTCTCTTCCCTTATTACCTCATTCTTTTATCACCACTCTCTTCACCCCTTCGTATCGTCGTTTCTCTTCACACCTACCTCTTTTTCCCAATTCTTTTATCACCCTCCCAACCTCATTCTCTCACCTCATTCTTTCCCTCTATGCTATTTACCACTATCCCTGCCTCCTCCTATCTTCGTCTTCTCTAGGAGCGGAACAACAAGTGAAATTTGTGTGTGTGTGTGTGTGTGCGTGTGCGTGTGGGTGTGTGTGTGTGCGTGTGTGTGTGTGCGTGTGTGTGTGGGTGTGTGTGTGTGCGTGTGTGTGTGTGCATGTACTCACTTAGTTGTGCTTGTGGGGGTTGAGCTTTGGCTCTTTGGTCCCTCCTCTCAACTGTCAATCAACTGGTGTACAGATTCTGAAGGCTATGAGCTCTATAAAATATACATTTGAAACTGTGTATGGCGTCAGCCTCCACCACACCACTGCCTAATTCATTCCATTTTTTAATTACTCTGACACTTAAAAAAATATTTAGAATGTCTAATTAGACATTACAAGTGAGTGAGAGAGAGAGAGAGAGAGAGAGAGAGAGAGAGAGAGAGAGAGAGAGAGAGAGAGAGAGAGAGAGAGAGAGAGAGAGAGAGAGAGAGAGAGCTCACGTATTCACACCAGAACTATTGCCGACCTGCCCATTACAGCCTCCAATGTACAACAGGCATTGATGCTCCCAGAAAATAGTGGGCGCTTGAGTGCCTTAAGACTTAAGAAGCGTATAGTTCCTTTGATGCCTGCGGTATCTCCATTAATTGTACGTCTGGCAGCCCCATTCATAGTGAGATGTTATCGTACTCTCTATTACCTCTGTTTACCTCTGTGTGTTTTGACCCTTGACAGTTTCATTTTTGGCGGGAGTAACTCTACACGTTCTGTCAGGTTCCATTTGTGCCTCGCGGATGTTAACGGGTATATTCTATTGTCCGGGTTTACTTTACCTGACAGCTCCGGGCCTTTACTGAAAATGTTGTATATGGTCTGTATAACTAATGAGCTTACTTCACGTGGCAGTTCCATTGCCTTGGAAGCTATCATCTGTTTTTGTCTTGTTTATATATCATGAACAACATATATATGTTTATATATCATGAGCAACATATATATGTTTATATATCATGAACAACATATATATGTTTATATATCATGAATAACATATATATGTTTATATATCATGAACAACATATATATGTTTATATATCATGAATAACATATATGTTTATATATCATGAACAACATATATATGTTTATATATCATATATCATAGCATTGTCGGAAACGTTGCACATATTGGTGGCTTTAGGTATTGTATGTACTAGCTTTATCTATAAATCCAACATTATGTTTGTAACTCATCTTCCGTGTATGTACTTTTACCTGAATAAACATTTTAATTTTTTATTTATTTATTTTTTATTTGGCTATTTTGCGGTCATATCTGGAAATCGAGAGTATTTTTTTTTTTTTTACATGAGTGGGTTTGTGTTTCATTTCAGTATGTCAGTGCTACAAACAGGGATCCTGAAAAGGTTTATAAGCACAATATTTTAAATTTATTTAATGGAAAGGCAATATTATCTAAAAGAAAAAAGATGATTTGGTTAACATGAATCTCGATTTATCTCTCTTTTATTTCAAATAAATTGTTTAGCAAGTAATATTGAAAGGGTTATATTGCAAAGAGGGTTTATATCATTGTGCATGTTGCAAGGAGGGTGTTATAAAGCTGGAACACTGTAGTGATGGTGGCTTGGGGGATGGGGGGGGGAACAAGGGAGGTTGTAACTTTATGGAGATAATGAATTAGACGAGGATCACGCCTCAGTGATAGATCACATCAAAGGAGGTAGGAAGTCGTGCAGAGGGACATTGGTGGTGATGATGGTAATGGTCTTCACTCCATGCTGGATACCACGAGTGCTTCCATATGCGCATCAGTTTCGCTCTCTCCAGGCATTCCCAATCCAGGTTTTTCTCCTATTCGTGTATCTTGTACTGCATATTAACCCTTACCAGCAACACCACCCGTTACCATCTTCACTCTCACACCCTGCTTAGCCCACCCCTCCTCACTACCACCACTCTCCCTCATCACTCGCGCATCTCTCATTATTATCACCACCCACTATCGACTATCATCACCCAACCCTCATCATTTCCGCCTTCTCTCTCATAACGTTCATTTAAAACATTGTCTCTCCAGCATAAGGTTGTTGGGATCTGGGGAGGACAAAATAAACAATATATAATATGAAGCAGGTGTCAGGACGTCAGCTTGGCCTGTTCGTAGGTCAGGAGATATATGTCAGGCGCCGGCCAAGCTTAGCCAGGCTGACGCCTCGCTGCTAGTCCGCCGGCTGCGTCTGGATCTTAGACGCCTGAACGGCGAAGTTAGAGTACTCATCTTGATTCAAAACATGTTCAGTTCATTGCTTGTTCCCCGCAAGCTTGTTTATGAGAGTCGTGAAGCACTTGTCTTCATCTGCAGTGTGTCTGTGTGGTAGGGAGGAGGCTTTAATTGCCATCATGTGTTACCAAGGGGATAAACTCCACTTTCTAAGCCATGCATTTAAAGTATGGATTTTGCTATATTGCTAGAGTATTGGAATGGGAGAATTTGGTATTAACGAGTAGGTGAAGTTATATGGGGGAGGGATATTGGAGAGAGGGGTATTGACAGGGGAGAGGGTCATTGTGTGCAGGAAGGTGTGAATTTTTTAGTCTTGGAAGGTTGTAATCTGGTAGGTTCCGTTGTGGAAGGATGTGAAGGTGAAGTACTGATGTAATGTTCACTGTCAGCTTTAGGTAATCAGTGTCACTGTCATATTGACTGCTTTTGTTGGATGCTGGCAATATCTTGGCCCCTATTGTGCAGGTCCTTCGTGACCATTGTTATTGTGGCCGCTGCCAGTGGTTGATGGGTTCTTGCCTCTTGCTGCCATCTTTCCTCTTCCGCAAAGTCTTGAGCTTCCTTCCCTCCTTCTTGCATTTTCCTTTGTTTACTAGTTAGCGGACAACCTACACTTGATGTTTTTCAACTTGCTGGTTTTTACTTTTTGGGTCCAGGTGTTCTAATTTATTATCTTCTGATAATATCATTATTATTTGTCTCCGTGTCGTGGGGGTTCTTTAGCTCATGTACCAAATTTGACAACTAAAGCACCGAAATATTGACTTTTTTTGAACATTGGCCTCGATAGGTTAGGTGGGTTGCTAGGGTTCGTATGTTTCTGGCTAGGCGCCCCTCACACCTCATCGTGTTGTGGTGAGAGAGAAGGGAAGGGAGCTATCAGGAGAAAGCGCCAAGCAGCAATTGGAAGGGATCAGGATAACGATCTGGTATGGGACGATGGGAAGGAATTGTGCCCAACCACTTAGATGGTCGGGGATTGAACGCCGACCTGCATGAAGCAAGACTGTCGCTCTACCGTCCAGCCCAAATGGTTGGGAGAGAGAAAAATTATTATTAACATCTTTATTGACAAAATGTACAATTTTCCAAAGCGGAGTAATTAAATTAGGTGTTATCAGAGTAAGGTGTCGCTGGTATTCACTGCCACACAGAACAGATGACAATACTCAAGACAAAAGGTCTAAACTGTAGATTGAAGTACATATATATAATTCGTAAGGTTTAAGTCTACTACATCAGATATTATTCATGTTTCAGTTTACGAATTTGAAATGACACTAAAACCAGGCAGTGAGGGATTCATAAGAGTTGCAACTGGAAAAAAAAATCTTCGTTCATTAACATGCAAACTGCAGCTTTCAGGTCTTTGGGCATTTCTTAGAGGGAGAGAGATGTATGCATGTGTGCCAGATAGACGAGCAGAGTGTGCTGGTCGGGAAGACATTTAGACGTTTAGGAGCCCAAAGGTCAGTGACAGGAAGAGTGGGAAGGATGTGCTGATGCTGACTCCAGCGTGACAGTTGAACCTGTTGGCACACATCACCAGGAGCAACGACTTCCCTAACAACCCATTCACGGCTAGCGGTACCACGGGCTTCTACTAGGTCCATATATCCTCAACACACAAACACTCTCTCTCTCTCTCTCTCTCTCTCTCTCTCTCTCTCTCTCTCTCTCTCTCTCTCTCTCTCTCTCTCTCTCTCTCTCTCTCTCTCTCTCTCTCTCTCTCTCTTTCTCTCTCTCTCTCTCTCTCTCTCTCTCTCTCTCTCTCTCTCTCTCTCTCTCTCTCTCTCTCTCTCTCTCTCTCTCTCTCTCTCTCTCTCTCTCTCTCTCTCTCTTTCAAAGCCAGTTTGGTGGTTTCGGAACTGTGGAGGTAGAGGGTAGGCCCCTCAGGAGGTGAACTGTGCTGTTTCCACAGTGGTGGCTGTTGTAGGCACATGGGGGTATGTCCTGATTTCCCTGGGGTTAACTATGACGAAATAAGTGTTTGCTTTTTCGTCTTTCATTTGTGTGTGTGGGTGGGTATTCACTTAGCTGTGCTTGTGGGGGTTGAGCTCTGGCTCTTTAGTCCCGCCTCATTTGTGTGTGTGTTAATAACATTAACAAACAGTCCCGTTTGTTAATTACGTCCCTGCCTAAGCGAGACGCAATGCTAACATCGGACATTTGTATTATTTTACGTTTTATAGCACACAATTTTTATATATATTGATCTCCGATATGCTGTGATTCGAGAAGTAAATTAGTTGGCTATCAGGCGGTTTGATTGATAGTGGTTTTAAGAGTAAAAGAATGGGATGGATAGCAAGTGATAAGAGGGTGATGGAAAGGCTCGAGAGGGAGGCTGAGGCAGCGGTAGAGAGGGAGATGGAAGGGAGAAATATTCATGAAAGATAATGTGATGGTAAAGGGAAAGTAGAATCTCATACAATTTACATATAACGGGAGGCTCAGTGGCCCATAAGGAATTTATCTATTTTGTGCTCGGGTCTATTACATTTACAGGTGTTTAATAGCACAAGCCTGTTTTGGAAGAAACACCTGTGTCTATTCTACTTCCAAATAAAAATATAAAAATTTAAAATTTACTCCTAATATCTCTGGTTATAGGTGATTCCGTAACTAGATTCATTGACTGCAAGGAAAGGAAAGGAAAGGGGAATGATGAGGATAATGGAGAAGGGTGGGAGAGGAAGAATGGGAATGAAGATGGAAGATGGGGCGGAAGAATAAGGGAAGAGAGGAATGGGTAAATAAATTAGCGGATGGATTTGAAGAATAGGGAAGGAGTTGAGAGTGGAGGTAGGGAAAACTGTGAAAGCTATCAGAGGTAGGGTGTAGAAGGACCACTCCACTTGGACCACTCCATCCTCTACCATGGAGGTCATGGTAGAGGATGGAAAGGTAATGGAAGGGATGGAAGGAAAAGGGATGGAAAATCCTTCAAGTGTAGCACCGCCTAAAATGCTAAAAGGGAAAGATACGAGAAGACAGCAAAGGTTGGTCTCTTGGGAGTTTAAGGGGGGTGTTCGAGAGCACTTGGTGCCGGAGGGGGGGGTTCCCTAGGGAGCAGGAAGCCTCAGGGGAGGTAGGGGCAGGTTTGAGAAAGGAGACGTCCCTAGAGAGAGTCGCAAAGAGGCTTCAAGAGGAAGGACGAGGTGATAAGAAGACTGATTGTGCTCTATTTGGTATTCATGATGGCTCTTAACAGTGTGAATACCAGTGTAGTGATAGTCTTTGTTGTTGATTGTATGTTATTATTGTGAGCCACAAACACCACCCCTATCCCCCACCCTTTTCCCCAACCCAATACTACGATTCCTCTATCCATCCGACGCCCTCCAGAACTTCCACTTCCCTATCCACCAGCACACCTCCACCCTCTTTTAGCATCAGTACCACCACCACCACCACCACTACCACTCCATCACTACCACGACCACCACCACCACTCCATCACTACCACCTCTCACCTCCCAGCAGTTAACCAGGAAGTTGCAAGTAAACTCAATAACACCTTGAAACAGCAACACCCATCACCTTGACCTACCGCGCCCTCCTCGCCTTCTCTTTACACTCATTCATTTCCCTTCTGTGGCACTCAGGCAGGGTGCCATCAAGAGGGAGTGCCACCAGGAAACACCTCTTGAAGGGTCGTAAACTAACTTCATGATCTTGAATGAAGCCTTCCCACCCGTAATTCATTCATACACATGAATGAATTCCCTCCCTTAATTCATTCATTCATTCGCATCTATTAGCTCATCCGTCCATATATCAATTTGGCCATCAGTCTATTTGGATCATATGTCTATTTATCCGAAAATCCATTTCTCTGCCTGTCCCCCAATCAGGTATATATTCATTAGTTCACCCATCCATCCACAAGCAATCAATTGATACGTAGACATACAAGTGTGTGCAACATGCGTGTAGGCACTTGCTAATATACGTGTGTGTGTGTATGCTTCTGTCTTATTAATCATTTGCGCACATGCTAGGTTGCACCGCACATGTGTTCAGTCACGGGAACTGTGTCTGTGTATGTGTGCCGACTGTCTCATGTTGACCAAGAACACAACATGCTATAAAATGTTGTTTTCTCTCGTTGAAAAGAGAAAATGTTGTTCTCGTTCTCTCCGTTTTCTGTAGCTGAACCGTCCGGTTCAACTACAGAGCCTTATCCCTTCAGGTTCAGCACTTCCTGTTTGGAAGTCGAGAAGAGCTTGTAAACTCATTTCACAGGGATGATGATGATGATGATAGGACGCCAATAACCTCGTGGCTAGTGTGCCTGCTGTCTCCTAGTCCCCGTTAACTCTGTCACCCCTCTTCGTTTCTTGGAGCC
The DNA here is from genome assembly GCF_040958095.1 of Procambarus clarkii. Classification (NCBI taxonomy): domain Eukaryota; kingdom Metazoa; phylum Arthropoda; class Malacostraca; order Decapoda; family Cambaridae; genus Procambarus; species Procambarus clarkii. The sequence continues at coordinate 18,000,404 of NC_091235.1, forward strand.
CTTTCGCCTTTCATCCCCATCACCCTTTCACTTCCTCACCCTCATCCAACTCCTGGTCACACACAGTCACTCTACCACCCTTCGCGTCATCCCTCCTCACCCTTGGAAGTTAAAGTGTCGTTTATGTGTCCGGTGGCCCCAGACTTAGTAATAAGGAGTAATATCAAGGTCATGTTGCCTGTCAGTCTATGCTCTGTGTGTGTGTGTGTGTGTGTGTGTGTGTGTGTGTGTGTGTGTGTGTGTGTGTGTGTGTGTGTGTGTGTGGAGGGAGGGGAAACGGTTGGAAGTTTCCTCGTATTATTCCAGATAAGATTGGTTGGGGCGATGAGTGTGTGTGTCCATTAATGAAACGCTGAAATAGGGATGAGAGGAAAATAAGGTAGAAATGGAAAGTGGAAGATAGAAGGTGCGGAAGTTGATGAGAATTAAAGTGCAGGGAGTTAAAAATGCCATTAGACTTCTTGTTACAAATTCCCAGTTGTAAAAGGACTACTACGGCCCTCTGTGGCTGCTTGCTCAATAACCCTCTCCATGCAGGACAGAAGAAAATGTATATATATACATTGTGTAATGTATATATATATATATATATATATATATATATATATATATATATATATATATATATATATATATATATATATATATATATATATATACGGGTTAGCATTATAAATGAATAATCTCGTATGTGGAGGGGAAAAAACTCCATTGGAGTGCTACTTAAGTATTCCATCAAGAATTCCTTTAAGCATTTTGTCAGTATTCTCTCGCATTTACGTTCAATATTCTTTTCACATATTACTGTCCATGTTTACATTTTTCATGATCATATTTCAGTTTGGCATCGATCTCAGCCTTCTGATGAAGCGTTAAAATTTGTACTTTGTTCACCTCATCTAAGCTTTCTGTCATAGACTGAAGCTAAATATTAGTCTGTGCTAAAAGAAAAACAAAGCTAATAAGTAATTTGGTTAAGTAATTTGGTACTTAGTAATAAGTTAATTTGGTTAAAATATATTTGGTAAATATACATTTGCGTTAAGGACTTTTTGTGTATACTTCATACAGCACGCGTAAAGCTGAATCGCTCTTCACTTCTATATACGCATAGTGAGTTTTGGTTGTATTTACCGCCAGGAAAAGGTAGCCGTGTGTATTATTGTGGTGAAATGCTAATTGAAAATTCTGGTCAGCACATACGGTTTAGCTCCACACCGTGAGTGCTCGCATACACATATGTAAATGTGTGTGTGTGTGTGTGGAGGGGGGGGGGGGTACATGTAAATGTGTAAATGTGTGTTTTTTTCTTGGGGGAACGGGGGGGGGTCTTCGAAGGTTGAAGGTAATGGCGTGGGGAATAATTTACACACCCAGAACAAGTGGCCTCTCTCTTCTCCCTCCCTATATTCTTCTATTCTTTCTTCTCTCTTTTTTTCTGAATCATTCCCCTCTCGCTCCTCCTTTCCTTTACATACCATTCTATATTATCTAGTTCTTCCGTGTTTCCCTCTTCCTAACCCGACATACGTTTTTTTCTTCTTACCTGTCACCCTTTCTTCCATTCCATTCTTAGCTTCCCTATCACGCGCCCTCACTCTTTAATTTTCTCTCTCTCTCTCTCTCTCTCTCTCTCTCTCTCTCTCTCTCTCTCTCTCTTTCTCTCTTTCTCTCTTTCTCTCTTTCTTTCTCTCTCTCTCTCTCTCTCTCTCTCTCTCTCTCTCTCTCTCTCTCTCTCTCTCTCTCTCTCTCTCTCTCTCTCTCTCTCTCTCTCTTCCCCCCCCCCTAACACTCCCTCGCCTCGTGTTTCACCTACACAGTCATTCGGTTTCTCATTAATATATTGATTCTCTCGCCCCTTCTCGTGTCCCCTTCCATTCACTTTATTCCTTCTTGCACTCTCTGGCTTTATCTAAATCTTTCTCTCTTTAGCTCAATTTTCCTCTGACAGCTGTTTGACATGTCTCTTCATTACTCCTGTTACTTCAGTGTCTCACCATTCATATTCTCTCGTTTTCACTTACTCTTCCCTCCCTCCCTCTTCCTTGTTCACTCCTTTCCCAAATGCCATTCGGATTTACAGAATAAATGATGGAGTTAAACCCTGCACCTTCTCGCTCTACAATTGTTAAGCACCTAAATACTCCCACTCGCCTAATACTCCCCTAATACTCACACTAACCTAATACTCGCACTCACCTAATACTCACACTAACCTAATACTCACACTAACCTAATACTCACACTCACCTAATACTCACACTAACCTAATACTCACACTCACTTAATACTCACACTAACCTAATACTCACACTAACCTAATACTCGCACTCACCTAATACTCACACTAACCTAATACTCACACTCACCTAATACTCACACTAACCTAATACTCGCACTCACCTAATACTACACAAAGGTAAACAATAAACCAGAGTTTCATATTGTCACAACTTTCGCATTTTCTTAAGTAATCCCAATTATAACTCGCAGAGATCTTAACCGGATATATATTAATTTTCCTGAGCCTTCTTAGGATTTGTTTCGCAGGATCAATCAGCCTCGGCCGACCGGCTCCCCGCCGGTCGGCCGCTACAGGGGATCTTGAGAGATATCAGAGCCGAGATGGCAGGGAATGTTAATACATCTTCAGAAGGAATTCCTTCTGATGATGTATTAATATACGAAAGTACTTAAGGAAATTCCCGTTTCAATTCTTCCTCCGTGGTCTGACACTGTCACATATATATATATATATATATATATATATATATATATATATATATATATATATATATATATATATATATATATATATTTCACGGACCATATATATATTTCACGGACCCCCACTACACGGAATGCGACACGAAATGGGGTGCCATGACAGACCCAGCACTCAGACCAGCCATGCCGAAAGCCAAGAAACAATCCAGTTGGGACAGCCCCATTGTAGACAAAGAAGCCACAGCTTTGCTGGAGGCAGCAACAACCCCCAGTGATCGTGCACGCCTCACAGCTGTGCAGGCTCCCCATGCAGGGGACTTCCTTCTAGCAGTCCCTATGTCTGCGACAGGCACACGTCTTGATCCGCAGGAGCTCCGTATTGCAGTCGCTCTCCGCCTTGCTGCCCCTATCCACACTGTTCACAGGTGTATTTGCGGCGAGGCAGATGCTGACGAATATGGATTGCATGGCCTGCACTGTGGAAAATCGGGTGGTTGGCACACTAGACACGACGAAGTCAACGACATCATTAAAAGAAGCCTTGCCTCTGCTCAGTGTCCAGCGGAGAGAGAGCCCCGCAACCTACTGAACCGTGACTCTGTTAGCTTTGCCGGCCGACCAGACGGAATCACACTGCGTCCGTGGAAGGGTGGCAGGCAGTTAGCATGGGACTATACTTGCGTATCCACCCTGGCAACGACATACATCACCCTCTCTGCCGGCACGGCAGGAGCCGCAGCGACACACAGAGAAAAACAAAAGTCAGTCAAGTACAGGCAATTAGATCAAAGGTACAACTTCGTTCCAATAGGGTCTGAGACCCTAGGCCCATGGGGTGAGAGTGCAAGAAGGTTTCTTAAGGATCTTGGTTCCAAGCTCATTGACACCACAAGAGACCCTAGAGCGGCAAGTTTTCTCTTTCAGCGCCTCAGTGTCGCGATCCAGAGGGGAAATGCCCGCTGCATCCTCGGTTCCTGCCCGGCGTCGGAGGAGTTCGAGGAAATCTACAGCCTCTAGGAAGCGAACTTTTTCTTGTGTCCTCTTAATGTTCATTTTTTGTATAAAATCAGATATGTAACTGTATAACCTTGCATAATAAAGTGTAGATCATAATAAAAAAAAAAAGGGGGTGGTAGGAGAAGTGAACACTCTTTCGTATTCAGAGTTAAATGTCAAGTTTTTCCCTGAGTGCTCTGTGTTCCCTTCTCTGAGGCTGTGGGTCCCTATAATTGCACCAGTGGTGGTACCCCCCTATATATATATATATATATATATATATATATATATATATATATATATATATATATATATATATATATATATATATATATATATATATATATTTATATATATATATATAGTTCGATGGGAGTTCTCATTCCTTTATGAGAAAGGAATGAGTGTTGACGAAATGAACAGTGTGGGGGCAAGCGTCGCTACCCGCAGACACGGAAGCCTTCTACCGCAGTTTGTTTCTGTATTATAGCCTTCATGAGAGAGAAAATTTGGAGTGTAAGTTGTTACAAAACTTCGTTTTAAAAAGGAAGAAAAGCCTGGCTGATTGCCCGGGAAGCAGCGTGTCCTGTTATATAAGACACAGGAGAACGTTTTCAACTCTGGATAGTTTTTAATTAAATTTTTAGGTGAAGTTTTTATGTTTTCACTCTCCGGCCTCCGTCCTTAATTCCACCCGCTCCTATTCTTCGTCGAACACCTTCCTTACTTTGGGCAGAAAATAGAGGATGTGGGGATTGGGGGGGGGGGGTGTAGAGGATAGGTGCACAGACGACCAGGAGGATAGTAAGTGTTGTGCGCAATGCTCCTTTTCTGACGGCAGGATAGGAGATAAACTTAGTGTTTCTTGTGGAATGAGCCTTGTGGTCTTGTCCCACAAACTCTTATTTGCTTCGGATTTCCAAAATCATATTGTTTTTATAAAGGAGAGACACCCAGATCTCCCGATAGAGTAGTTAAGAACCTTCTGCCGTTGATTTAGTGAACAAAGTATAATTGCAATGATTCCAAATGCGTATGAACCCTGTGCATTCAGATTTATGGTAACAAAAATCCGGAATAGTTTGTCATGGAATTGGATAGCTTTTTATTTTATCGTATTTCGATAGTGCCAGTATTAGTCAATATAATTTACATCAATCACTTCCATCTTTTCCTTTCCTTCTATCTCAACGCCCATCTCTCTGCCTCTCTCAGTTCTTCCTTCTCTCTCTATCCTTACCCCATCACAAACACTCAGCTTCTGCCGCCGCCACCACCAACAGCCGCCTTAAACGCCCACGTTCTGAAGTTTGTGTCGGAGCCCCAAAACTGGTGTTGAGAGGTTGAACAGTGGGGGGCATTGTTGAGCGTTCAGGATGCTCAAGGCATTAAAACTTGCTCACCGCTGTCACCGCTCCTTGGTGGCCGGGTCCTTGCCGGTAGTTGGGCTGTGAGGCTCAGGTTACTGTCGATCTGCTTCATTTACCTGCTTCTGCTTCTTCTTCTGCCTGCTTCTAGGGTCTGCGTCTTCCTGCGTCTTCCTTTGTTCCTGCTTCCCCGAACTTAATTTCTGTTTCTTGCCTTTTCTGTCGAATATTTCATCCTACACCTTTTACTATATTTATTGATTTTTTTTATATTGCTCACCTCGCTTTTTTTACTCCCACTTTCTGCTTCTTTTCAACTTCTATTCCTTCTTCTTTCTTCCTTTTCCTCTCTCTCATTTCCCACTTCAAAGTTTTTGCTATTCCACACTGCCGTTTGCACCAACTTAGGAAAATTTCTTAAAATACGACATAGTGTTTTAAATAAACTTTCAAAGCCTCGGTAATCGTATTTTTTTGTACCCGTTAATTATTACTCAATGTAAATATTGATAACGCAATGGAAAGATGCTGCTGTTTTGAGAATTAGAAGAAGCATCTTATGGTCTGAAAGTTCTTAGGTCTCAGGAGGCAGCATCACTAGTTTTGCTGCGTCTTAATTGCCAACGTCTTCCTCACCTTCTGTTTGGGTTTCCTGTTACTGAGCCTGACGGGTTTTACGAGCTATGGATTTACCAGGTTTACTCTACCAGGTTTGTAGTGTCTCAGGGAATGGAAAACACGGTTCGATCCTGTACCAATTAGGCAGATATAGTCCATGTTGACCAGACCATACACTAGAAAGTGAAGGGACGACGACGTTTCGGTCCGTCCTGGACCAAGCTGCAAGTAAAGTCTGTAATTCAGTAGGGTGTGTGTGTGGGTCTGTAGACTAGCAGAGACAGACTATACAGGAGCGGCCATTATAGTCGGAAACACAACCTACAATGCTGCAACAAGGACAATGCCCTCCAACATCCCGGGACGCATAAACAGTGTGTGGTCCCGTCCTCCTAAGGTTTCCCAACGTCCAGAAAACGGTCAGTCTCCTAAAAAACCAGAGGACCCAAAACAGAAAACGGGACAGTACGTCACTTTCGCCAGCCGCTTCCATTTTCTAGCACGACAATTTTTGACCGTATGTAACACATACGAGCGTAAAGCGACGTTGTTTGTAAGAGGACAGGTTGCATCCACACAGACTCGAGCAGCGGTGTGGAGGTGCTGACAGCCTCTGGTCACCAGTATGGACGAGCCGCAGGACGAATGACAAGTTACCACAAAATAGCTCTTGAAATAGCACTTTCTCTGTAACTAGCTGACATTGTAACTATAAGGTGTGAAGGATAGATGAAATTGTTTATGTAATAATCTAAGATGAGGTCTGATAAAGACCTTTTGTGCCCTCTGTAATGCTTTTTGCGCTACCGCTCACAGGATGAGTATGGGGTGAACAATAAACTAGCCGCCTCCGGCGGCAACAATCAATCAATTACCACAAAATTAATGTTGTAATGATCGCTTCCGTGGACGGTTCGGGTGTCGCACGAGTGAAATGTTGATCGATTCGCGTCTTTATTGATTACCTGAAAGAACAAGAAGATCACTCGGGCACTAGGAACTCCTGTACGGCAACATTCCCAGTTAGTAACCCAGATGTTAAGTAACTATAAGTAACTGAAATTATGATCATAAGATGTAAATTTGATCTCTACAATGTGTGAGACGGAGCTAACTACTGGGGTTAACAACCATGAGTCAGGTCAATGATTCCCTCATCAATACTCCGGCCAAACCCTCCCCCTTCCATGTAAACATATTATGGGTTATTTGTTTGAACTACTCATGGGGGGGAGTACACCCCTGGAGGGAACAACCACACCAAACAACCGGGATGGTGGCACAGGGGAGGGACGTCCAGGGTAAATAATCATGAACACTACCACTGTCACTAAGGGGCGTGGCACTAGTACTGGAGGATAAGTCGACGGGGAGGGGGGGGAGGGGGAGGGGGGAGAAGGGAGAGGGGGGGGGAGGGGAAGAGGGGGTTTAAGTAGAGAGGGAATCACAAGGGGCCGGGATGTGAAGGGGAAAGGGGGGTTCTCCCCTCGCATAATACGGATAGGACCGAGGAATTTAGGTCACCCTTAATGCTAATGCGCGGCAACAGAGTTGGAATGTATTAAAGGTGAATGAGAGGTGGAGGCGCACCCTGGTGAGCAGGTGTGTGTAAAGGTTGGGGTAAGGGGGGGGTTGCTCCTGGTGAGCAGGTGTGTAGAGCTTGGGGGAGGGGGTAGGGTATACTAGTCACCCTCCCCCCCCCCCCTGGCATCAGTAACAACGAAGCACACACAAAGTGACGCTCTCCTCACAGGCCATCCATTCTTATCTTTTAATATCTGTATACCTTAAATATGAATATATTTTTCATATATATCATTCTTATATCGATATGTAGAGAGAGGTCTCGAAGTACGCGAAGGGCAGTGTGCTTGGCTTTGTCCAGTACACACGAGGATTATGGAGTCACTGTGAAGACTGTGAAGCTACATATGGTTCTTCTGCATATTAAGGAATAAAACAGAGACCATTAGCACAACCAATGGTCTTGAAATTTGTTGAAACTCTCAACAAACTGAGAGTTTCGAAACTGTTACATGAAACCACATATAGGATGTGGTTTCCCTCCATGTAGGATGTGGTTTCCTTGCATGTAAGATGTTTCTCGTGCTTAAGAGAACGTTTCCCTCCATGTAAGATGTTTCTCGTGCTTAAGAGAACGTTTCCCTCCATGTAAGATGTTTCTCGTGCTTAAGAGAACGTTTCCCTCCATGTAAGATGTTTCTCGTGCTTAAGAGAACGTTTCCCTCCATGTAAGATATTTCTCGTGCTTAAGAGAACGTTTCCCTCCATGTAAGATGTTTCTCGTGCTTAAGAGAACGTTTCCCTCCATGTAAGATGTTTCTCGTGCTTAAGAGAACGTTTCCCTCCATGTAAGATGTTTCTCGTGCTTAAGAGAACGTTTCCCTCCATGAAAGATGTTTCTCGTGCTTAAGAGAACGTTGGCTAACTCTCATGAAGTTTGAGAATTTTTTTTATTCCCAAAAGGAATTTCATTTCTCTGCTGGTAGGCTGTTGTGAACTTCAGTTAAGCGGAGTTTTTCAAAATGTACAATCTGTAAGTTAACCATTTTAGGTTATTGTATCAGTTGCTTTTTAATTAAAGCCAAGCTACTGCGCCAGTGTCCTGGGCCACGGCGCTGGTTGTAATTTAATTTGTCAATAAAATGTTCAAAATAAGTGGACATGTGAGGCAGGCTGTCCCGTGTGTTAATGAAAAGAGCAGTTGCGGCAAAAAAGGTTTATTCTAATAGTAGAATAGTATTATTAGTAGTAGTAGTAGTATAATCATTGACAACCTGTCCTATTACTAAATACACTTAAATTTTGAGGCTATTGACCCCAGCGTACAAGTTGAGATGGTTTAGGACAATTATAATCACCGCAATGTTGACGGTTTGTGGGACTAATGAGTATTGGCTCCAGTACGTTAGCCAACCACATGAGCTAGACGATAGAGCGACGGTCTCGCTTTATGCAGGTCGGCGTTCAGTCCCTGATCGTCCAAGTGGTTGGACACCATTCCTTCCATTCCAAGTGGTTGGACACCCCGTCACATCCCAAATCCTTATCCTGATCCCTTCTAAGTGCTATATAGCCGTATTGGTTTAGCACTTTCTCCTGATAGTTCCATTCCGGTACGTTAAGTTGGTTACTTAGGTTCGCGAATAACCGAACTCAATTACAGGCTCACCATAGCCTGTGCTACATGGACATTTCGTTCTGAGTAGCTAAAATCTAAAGCAACAACAATAACTGCCCCATATCCAGCTCCACCTCTGCCTCCCTCAGCCGTGACGGACACCAGACGTGAACATCCTGAGACGATTGGTGGTCCTCCTCTCGTGTTCCGCCTCTTATCTCCGTCTTACCAAGCGTAACACTGTAAGATTGTCGGTTCTCCTCGTGTCAGTCGAGCGGCCCCTTCTCGTCCCTCTCCATCGTCCCTCACATCTTGGGTAGCATCTACTTTCCGACCGCCGTCCCTGGTGACCTCAGGGACCCGAAGCCCCTGGTGACCTCAGGGACCAGAAGCCCCTGGTGACCTCAGGGACCCGAAGCCCCTGGTGACCTCAGGGACCCGAAGCCCCTGGTGACCTCAGGGACCCGAAGCCCCTGGTGACCTCAGGGACCAGAAGCCCCTGGTGACCTCAGGGACCAGAAGCCCCTGGTTAATGCACGGGATTCCCATAAGGTTTTAGGTTTTCCAGAGGTTGTTTGAAGCGTAGCACTGTCTTAGACGGATTCGCCTGTAGATTTTCCATTGGTATATTAATCAGTGGATTACTCATTGGATTACAAATTCCTGTTGTACTGTAATGTGTTGAGCTTGGCAAGCTTATGTTTTTGCTCGGGAGATCAGCCGCAAACGTGTCTTGCTGCTTATCCTGGAATGATGCACTCTCTTGTTTTGTCGTGTTTATTTGTATCTCTCAACATTATGCAGTAAATGAGAAGGATTGATACCATGTCTGAGGATCATGTAGAAATTTTAAAGACGATCTGTGTTAAAATGATATGGTAGTCGATATTACAGCTGTGAAATATTGTGTTAGAGAGCTTCTTCTTGTTAAGCAAACCACTTCATGCTTGTCTTTAACGCTAAACTAGATGAAGCTTCGGACCTTTACTTCACCCTTAAACGGCTCGGCTAATTAAAAGTTCAACTTCGTGGGTCGCATAAAAAAAACTTAAAAATAAAAGTAAATTTGTGGATTGGAGTGCAGAAGGTAATCGCAAATAGCGAGTTGAGCCGTTTAAGGATTGACTTGTACAACTTATGTTAATTGAAAAATGAAAATACTCGACTGCTGCTTCAGGCTGACCTAACAAGCAGATGCCATGCTCAAATACTTGGAAGGAATGGTGGGATCAACTAAAGACTTTTTATGCCTGTCAATCAGGTGCTCTTGAGCAAGTCGAGAGTCGACCAGCACTGAAAATATATTTGCATATCCCTGTTTTGTTACAAGTTTTTCTTAAATGATGGATCTAGTTTTCCCAATATGGCAGCCATTGTTTATGCCACTATGCCATCCACAGTTCTCACCAATATGGCAGCCACAGTTCTCCCCAATATGGCAGCCACAGTTCTCCCAGCATGTACAGAAACCCATCAACATGCGTGTTATCCACGGGAAAGTATGTTTCGTGAACGGGTTCCATTAAAGCTTCTTTGATGCAGCATTTCCCTCTTGCTGCTCTCTACAAATGTACTCCATAAATTGAAGGGCGTAATTCTTTCAGCTTTGGCAGATAAGCGTTCATCCTCTCCCAGTGTCGGGCGCGCTTCTTTCATCTCCAAGGATTCGTACTAAGGATGCTCCGTTAGATTAGGAATGTTTATAGCTCTGTCATGCTATTAATGTTAATTAACATTAACTGTCTTGAACGGTATGGTCCATGTCTTACAGTTCAGTTCTTGTTCCTTTAATAATTCGCGTTATGAATACTATTTATACAGTAGTTTTTATGCATGATAATGAGATTGATACATGAGTTTGAATGTAATTTTTTTAATTTTAAATATTTCATTTGCAGGTGAGTGTGTGGTCGTAATGGAAGGTTGGGTGCTGGTGCGTCAGGTAGGTGGCTTCAAGTAGACGGTGTATGGTGCTTTTTCTGCCTCCCCCCCCTCTTCCTTAACCACCCATCCCATTAATTCTATACCCAAAAAGAGACTGTTTTCACGACCAAAGATCACATTCACTTCAAACATTTCCCACTTACGGGCTATTCATACCCGTGCCACCTCTTGGGTGGCTTAATCTTATCAATCAATCAATCAGAGACTGTTGCATAAGTTTGAGAAATATGCTGGAGTAACTGGTAAGGTGCTCCAGTGGGTAAGGGATCAGAGTACCTGAATAACAGGAAGCAGAGAGTCACTGTGAGGGGGTGAGACCTCAGACTGGCGGAATGTCCCCAGCGGAGTTCCACAGGGTTCTGTACTCGGAATTATTTTACGGAAAAAATATGCAGAATAGAATTATTTTAGTGTAGAGATATATATATTTTAGTGAAGAAAGAATTATTGTATTGCCAAAGTAGTTAACAAATGAAATGCATTAAAAGAGTGATGAGGTGGAGATTCTCCATTCACAGTTTCACATGTAAATATGAGAGCTCAATAGGCTCAGGAACCTGTACACCAAGAGGCGGCACCAATGAACCAAACCTCAACCCTCCTGCAAGCACAACTAGGTGAGTACAGTTAGGTGAATACACACGCAAACGCAGACCAAAATACAGACACTCATTCGCAGACAATCGCACATACAGACACATACAGACTGTGGGCGCCTGCACAATCGATCAGTCTCGCCAAAGCATTATCTTGATCCTAAAGATGGCGACGACGCCCATTGGCCGGCAACTAGGTTGAAGATTTTTTTATTATTCGGTATTTTCACGTTTTTTTCCTTACTCTGGTTTTTCTGTCTAGTATTTTATGTCTTCTGCCGGTTTTGTTTGAATTTTTGTGAGCATTCGGGTTTTGTCTGCGTTGTATTATATTGGTCTGGAATATATTTTATCTTCTACAATAGTATAATTTATATTGATATAAATAGTTAATGTTTTGTCAGTGTCTACAATGTTCTGTTTTTATAACATCCTATCCAATCATTCTCTCTCTCTCTCTCTCTCTCTCTCTCTCTATCTCTCTCTCTCTCTCTCTCTCTCTCTCTCTCTCTCTCTCTCTCTCTCTCTCTCTCTCTCTCTCTCTCTCTCTCTCTCTCTCTCTCTCTCTCTCTCTCTCTTTTGTTGTCGTTCATGTTCACTAACATGATTTTGAGGCTTGATTTAGTTCTGTTTCTCCTCTTTCCTTTCCTCATTCTCCGAGCTCGGTGAATGTAAACACACTGTAATAGGCCTAACGGCGTAATAGGCCTAACCAGAAGATCCCTGACCAGAGGATTGGATCCGTTGGTAATCTTCAGGACTACAGGTGAGATGAGTTGGTCTCCTTTCAACGCGGCGAAGTTAAGACTTCTGAACCATTCACATATATTAAGTTGAATGCTTTTAGGCCTTAAACCTGAGACCCCTAAATGTTTTACCCTAATACTGTATATATATATATATATATATATATATATATATATATATATATATATAGCTGAGGAAACTAAACTTAATAAAATTCAATAAAGCTTTGTTCCTGAGTTATAACATTTTTATTCTCGTTATTGCTTTATGAAAGAAAATAATTAGTTTTTTCCGTTTTAAATTTTTTTGTTGCGTTTTTTTTATTAATGTGTTTTTTTGTTTCTCTGTTTAAAGCGTTTTTCATTTTTTAATGTCAGTTTTTTATATATTTTTTTCTGTTTTGAACTCTTTAGTTCAGGATTCGTAATTGCATCCCGAAAAGATCTGTTTCCAGTTATCCGATTTGATTGTGGGGTGAGTGGGTGTGGGGGTGAGTGGGTGTGGGGGTGAGTGGGTGTGGGGGTGAGTGGATGTGGGGGTGAGTGGGTGTGGGGTTGAGTGGGTTTGGGGAGATGTGGTGATAGATACTGGGTAAAGCTTGGTTGTGGGGGTGGGCTTGGTGAGGGACTAGAGATGGTGGGTTTGTGGGGTGGGCTCGTTTAGGGACTTGTGGTGGTGGTGGGGCAGTGTGGTGGGTGGGGTGGGGTGGAGTGGGTGGGATTAACGTCATTCAGGTGTCTAAAGGTCACTACAGACGCAGCTTCGTGGGAAATGTTGAACGATTTTCACCATGTGTTCCTTGCCTGAGGTGTTCCTTGTCTTGCTTTGTTGTGTTCCTCGTGTCTGGTTGTGTTACTTGGCTGGTGGTGGTGGTGGCGCCCTCAGCTCCCATGGTGCCAGAAGCTTGCATGCTCACGCAAATGTTGCATGAGATTGAAGCGTGTCTTTGTATAACAGTTTAATATTCAAGTACATGAACATGCTCGGTTAAAGGCACGCACACGTGCACGAACTCACATCATACATCCCGTACACACACACACACACACACACACACACACACACACACACACACACACGCACATAGCCTGTAGACCCTTCTCGGTTATGGAGACACCACCATGGCTTTATTAAAACTAAATTATATATATATATATATATATATATATATATATATATATATATATATATAATTATTTGAGTTCTTCGTCTAAATTTTAATGATAAAACAGGAGAGCGAAGGATGGTCTGTGTATTCCTTAAACAAAATAACATTTGCAAGTCACACGTATTATGCAAATTCCCGAGTAGCCTTCATGTATCTAGAGTAGTCCTTCTGATCGTTATTTATTACCTTCAGACGACCAACACCTGAATATACACGCCCGGCC
>NC_091235.1:18018931-18041431 GCF_040958095.1 Procambarus clarkii
GAACAAGGTTAATAGCTCGCCTGGGGGGGGGGGCAATAGATGTTTTAATCTTCTGACGTTAAACCGCGTGAAATTGGCTGAGTTTGGCGGCGCGAGGCGCGAGGTGGCGGCAAGCTGCGGGTGGAATAGATGGTCGCAAGAACCGATGCAGTTGCTCGAATTCAACTTGGCAAGATGAGCTCCTAAATCTCCTCAGCCCAGAAGCCAGCGCTCAGCTTGCAACACCTGTTAACACATTTAAGCCCAATTATCAATGAGTAATTGATGAGAGGTGTAAATGTACACCATTTACAGTGAGGTGTACATGTACACCATTTACAGTGAGGTGTTCGTGTACACGTCCCTTCATTTAGGCAGTCAAACAAGATACGAAAGGGATTTGTAAACGGAGAGGAAATGTATGGGAGGATAGAGAGAGAGAGATAAGGGGGAGAAGGGAGGTGGAGGAAGAAGTGAGAATAGGAAAAGGTAGAGGGGAAGTGAGAGAGGAATAAGTGAAATAAGATAAATGTTGAAGGAAATAGGTAGGGAGAGAGAAAGGAGAAAAGGGAGAAGGAGAAGGGTAGGGAGTAGGATGAGAAAGACTAGGAAGAAGGGAAGAAGACGCGAGGAAGATACATAGAAAGGGGGTAGAATTAAAAGGAGATGTGAGGGAGAGATTTACAATAAATGGAAATAATAGTTGCAGAAGAGTACGAGGAATATTAATAAGGAAGAACCGCAAAGACAGAGTAACGGAGGTGGGAATAGGATGAGAAAGACAGGTATTAGAGGAAGGTAGAGTAGGGAGGGAGGGAGGGAGGATGGAAAGAGAAGTTATGATGGGAGAAGTTACACATAAATATATCAAGGCCTGGGGATATAAGTTGGGTCTAGGCTTAGGGTAACACATCTTGAAAAATATCTTGTTAACTTGGATACCCAACCACTTGAACTGGACGGTAGAGCGACGGTCTTGCTTTTTGCAGGACGGTGTTCAATCCCCGATCGTCCAAGTGGTTGGGCACCATTTCTTTCCTCCGTCCTTTACTAAATCCCCATCACGATAGCCCTTCCAAGTGCTATATAGTTGTAATGACTTGGTGCTTTCTCCTGTTAACTACCTGCCTACATTTGATGATTTGAGAGAGCATCAAACTCTGCCCAGGTGTAGTGGCTGTTGCTCAACCTGGTGCCCCAAATTGATCTTTCGGGTTATTCATGCCCGTGCCACATCTTGGGTGGCTTAATCTTCATCAATCCCTATTGCTAAAACTATTTTTGCCACTATAAATGTATAATAGCTTCATCGTCAAACCATTCCTCCTTCCATGTCAATCCTGTACAACTTTATATTCAGTCTTTTACACATTTCCCTTAAATATATGTTGTAAGTCAACCCAGCTCTCTCAATTCCCCTCATCCTATCATTCTCTCCTCTTTCATCCACACCCTACCAACCCATTAGTTTTTAGAGAATTAGAATTAGAGACTTTATCTCTAATTCCCTCAATTCAACAATCTTTAATCCAGTTTAATTCAGCACTTGGCCTTCTCCCGTCAGTGCTACAACTCCCCCCCCCCCTTGTTCATCAATGATGTACCCGGAGCTCTATCTCCTCCAATCCCTCCCTCCCTCAACCCAGAACAACTGTCTCCTTCCTCTGCATTTTCTCCCTTGATTCCTCTGATGAGCACCCCCTCCTTCCCCTCCTCCTCCTCCCCTGTAAAATTTGTATCTTCCTCGATCTCTCACTTTCCTCTCTAGCTTCTCCCATCCTGTCCTCCCATCAGGCTTCTGCGCCCCTCAACGCTGTGAAAACAATTGTCTGTTATTCCTTCTGTCAGTGTGTCTGCGACTTTATCTCCCGCGACTGTGTGTGTTGGGTGAGGCGAGTGTGGGGGGGGGGGGAGGCGTTGAGCGTTGTTACACTAAGGTGTTACAATGAAGGTGTTACAGCAGGAATGGACGTCTGCACAAGGCAGGGGAAATTATACAGGGCATGGGAAGACGGTTCAGGGCATGTGAAATCGATGCAGGGCATTGGAAGGCAATATTCAGGACATTAGGAGGTGATACAGGGCATCGGAAGGTAGTACAAACTATGGAAAGCTGGTACAGGGCATGCTAAGGCGGTATAGAACATGATAAGGCATTAAAAGACATAAATACACTGTTACGAACAAAATATATTAGATTTTAAGCCATTATATTACAAAAACAATGTATATTTATCAATTAGAATGCCGGTCTGACTTGGAGCTAGCCACACCCTCTTTGTTACAGTTGATGCTGTTGAGTATGTACCCATCATGACCGGGTCGGAGTCGGTACCAATCAAAATAGTACATTGTGGCACGGTGCCAAAGTGACCCCTATGAACCTCCTGCCAACTCGGGGACTCTGAATCTTTAAAATGTTCTGAAAACCAATTTTTAATTGTACAGATAGTAATACATTACCCACTGATCTCTGCAAAGTTGTCAGAATAAGTCTATCGCACTCTGGCCGTAATAGGCAAATATATGCTCATGACGTCATCCATATCAGTCAACCATACACAACCCTACCCCCCCTACCCCCCACTCATCCATCCATCCCACCACACTTCCGGGTCCATCACCATCGCTTGTTCTGAACATGTTCACATTGTTATTGATGAACACTGACACTTGCTACATAGTGACATGTAATATTTAGTATACATGTGATAGGCGAGAGAGAGAGAGAGAGAGAGAGAGAGAGAGAGAGAGAGAGAGACAGACAGACAGACAGACAGACAGACAGACAGACAGACAGACAGACAGACAGACAGACAGACAAAAATTAATGACAGGCACACACAGAGAGACAGATAAGGGATGTGTTGACATGGGTTAATGTCGTACATGTTCACGTTTGTTATCGTTATCTCATATAATGTTCTTGATTTCTTTTTGGTGGAATAATGGCAGGTTGACCCGAGTACTGGCTTGACCCGGTCTACCCGGACACCGCCGGGGATATTATTTAGTATAAAATCTCTCTCTCTCTCTCTCTCTCCCCCCCCCTCTCTCTCTCTCTCTCTCTCTCTCTCTCTCTCTCTCTCTCTCTCTCTCTCTCTCTCTCTCTCTCTCTCTCTCTCTCTCTCTCTCTCTCTCTCTCTCTCTCTCTCTCTCTCTCTCTCTCCCTCCCCCCCTCTCTCTCTCTCTCTCTCTCTCTCTCTCTCTCTCTCTCTCTCTCTCTCTCTCTCTCTCTCTCTCTCTCTCTCTCTCTCTCTCTCTTTCATTATCTTCTCCTTTCATACTAAATATTTTATAATTGTTCTACGCTTCATTTCTTTTTAATATTTCTTAATTTCTCAACACTCTTGTATCATCGCAATATCTACCATCACCATTTTGCTGCCTCCACGGTATTTTATTTTTATTTCACACTTTTGCTTCTCTGTTTCTTTGTTCATTCTATTCTTTTCCTCTTATGTTTCTCTTTTTTCTCTTTGTTTTCTCTCCCAGTTGCTCGTCGCCTCATTTGCAACTATTTTTCCCCTCGCCACCTTTGCGTTCTATTTTACTTTCGCTTTGTTTTGCAAAAATATTTTTTTGCCTCGTCTCGGGCTGCAATTATTCTCCTGGACAAAAAAAACTAAGCTTTCGTCTCGTATGTGGGCGCTCCTCTTCCTTCTCTCTCTCCTTCCCTTACCTCTTCATTCCTTACCTTCCTTACCCTCATATCGGTCCTTCGTTTTCTTTTCCTGCACTTCTTTCCCCTCCAATTACTTATTCGATACTCCTTATCCTTCTTTTCACTTTTACCTTTACCTGTGTCCTTCCCTGTTAACTCATCCCTTGGATTTTTTTCTCACTTTAATTTTCATCCTCTATTTCCTGATCCCTCCTCGCTAGACAAACTTCACCGCTGGTTTGTGGCCAGTAGAATTTTCCCATAATATTAACTCGACTTCCTGACTGTTAGAGTATTCACGAGGAAACAACTTGTTAAAGAGCAACTTAACAATGGATAAGTATGTGTGTACACACAGAAATCACAATAGCGTGATACATCAAATGAACACATCCACAAGGGCCGTGATGAGGGTTCGAAGCTACGCCCAATCGACTAAGGCGCATCTGGGATCTTCCAAGACGTAAGTTCGAACCCTCATGACGGTCTCATCAGGGACTCAGCTGCAACACTTACCTAACCACCATGACGGCAAAAATAAGCAAAATGTGGAAAGAACAATTTTAATGTTCAGCTCGTAATACTTTTTCTGTCTCGTTCTCTATATTATAAGTGACGAAGGTTTTCCGGCCATAATTCCAACTCAAGAAACGTTGAGATTGTCCACAAGAAAGTAATAAAAGTAATATCCTTCAAGAAAAGACGGGACCACATGTGAACCACTCAACATTTAAGGTTGAGATGATAATATACATTCCAAGAGATTAGAGCAGCTTAGGCTATTCCTCTCCTCCTCAGACACTTAACGCCAGCTGATTAACTTCCCTGACACCATTATATTACCAGTTTACTTGTTTGTGTACACCTGAACACCGTAATGTGCTCACCCCTCACATACAACACATACAACACATGATACACAGCATCACCTCAGAGCCAGGGATAATCTCCCAGTCTTCGCTTCAACGAACTCTTAAGCTGTTTGTCCATTTGCGGAGTTGCTCACACGAGGAGCTGGTCAAGCCTGGCCTCGGGCCGGGCTTGGGGAGTAGAACAGAACCCAGAACCCCATCAAGCAGGTAAGAACCTCGATGCCTTAGAAATAAGAACATGAGAACAAAGGCAACTGCAGAAGGCCTATTGGCCGATACGAGGCAGCTCCTATTTATAACCACCCAATCCCACTCATATACACGCCATACCCACGCTTGAAATACACAAACCCTTTCTTGCTCAAGCCTTGTCTCAAACAGTACTTGCCAACAGGTAGAGCAACAGGTAGGTAATGGTGTCATAATGCCTAAATCCAACAGGAACATCTTGGAGCAGTTGTGGCACAACAGTTTATGTCCATCTTCACATCGCGGCATCCTTGTGGTATTGTCTAATCTGGGGAAAAACTAAAATTTAATCATAATCTATACTCTTCATCATTTGTTTTACTCTAATTTTTTTATCATTTAATTTTTTTTTAAAGTACTGTTTTAGGGCTGAAACTATAACCAATCAATCCCGTAACGGTAGTTACGTCGCCTAGTGCTTATATGCATCCTCTCATTAGCTCATGCAACTATTGTATTTGATTATACAACTAGTGTATAATCAAATATACGCAGGTATTGTATTAGTTTATGGAAGTACGGTATTAGTTTAAAGTATTTTTTTGTAAGTTAAGAGTATCATATTCATTTCAGGCAGGAATGGAATGGAATTTTTAGGACAACATGATAGGACCTGTTCCACACTCTCCACATGAAGGTGGGGAACAGGTGCCAGGAGTATGAGGGAGAGTAAACAGGGTGTGGGAAAGGAATTTAAGGGATTAGTAAATCGAGAAGGATAAGGAGAAATCCTGCTGATTGAGACACAGAGTGCTGTGGTATATTCTTTGCATTACTGCCTCGTGATGCAGTAGATAATTAGCTGAGCTGCCACTGTCGTTACCGAGACCCCATGACAGTACCGGGCCAGGCCAGCACCAGTACTTCCTTACCGGAAGTACTGGTGCTTCCAGTGAGAAATATTTGGAAATAAGCAATAATATTACCCATGATAATTGGAAACCAGTGATTTGTTGTATATGCTATATTTACTGTTTTTTAAACACTAAATGAGAAGTCACACCATACAGGCGGTCTCTTCCAAGTTGGTCAGTATGGCGTTGGTCCAGCTTCTGGTCCCTGGCATATACATCTTGGATACTCCAGTGTTTGCTCCAGCTCCCACACATTCCCCTCCAGTTCTGCCATTCCTCAGTAATGACAGTGTTCGGCTGTGTTGCTCTTACCTCAGCCGAAGACATGGACGGTGTGTGGGGCTGGCGGGACACAGTGATCAACACCTCACACCCTCGCTCGCTCTCCTGGTTCCCATGGGAAAGTTAAACGTCATTTTATTACAAGTATGAAACATTACACAAAATATATGTTCTATTCTACACCTCACATTTCATTTTCTCCCTTCTGTTGCTCTTTCTCTTATTTTTCTACTACCATCCTTTTCTGTCCATCCTCTTCCTTCTCTTATTCCTCCCCTTCTATATCTCCCTCCGACCTCTTCCTCCATCTCCTCTCCCTCTGTCCTCTTCCTCCCCCATTTCCCTCATACCAATATTGGGTTGAGCCGTTTATCTTGGGACTTTGTATGATGATGGTCTCTTAATCTTTGTTGTGTGAGAGACTCTCCTGTTGGTGCCACAGCTACGGCAGTGGGGGGGAGGGGGGAGTAAGGCAGAGGGAGAGGGAGAGCTGCAAGGAGGCCAGAACCCCAGAGGAAAGGGGGATCAATGTAGGGGGAAGAACTTCTGAGGGGACACTAAGGCAAGGGAAGGGAAAGATAGCCCAAGGGAGAGCAAAAGGCAGGACAATTATTGGGAGTAGAAGAGATAGAGGAGAAGCGAGAGAGAGGAGGAGATAGTAATAGGGAAGGATAACACTAAGGACAGAGTGTTTGTTGCAGTGATTTAGAGCTGGGAGAGAGAGAGAGAGAGAGAGAGAGAGAGAGAGAGAGAGAGAGAGAGAGAGAGAGAGAGAGAGAGAGAGAGACAGACAGACAGAGAGAGAGAGAGAGAGAGAGAGAGAGAGAGAGAGAGAGAGAGAGAGAGAGAGAGAGAGAGAGAGAGAGAGACAGAGAGAGAGAGAGAGAGAGAGAGACAGACAGAGAGAGAGAGAGAGAGAGAGAGAGAGAGAGAGAGAGACAGAGAGAGAGAGAGAGAGAGAGAGAGAGAGAGAGAGAGAGAGAGAGAGAGAGAGAGAGAGAGAGAGAGAGAGAGAGAGAGAGAGAGAGAGAATGATCAAAGAAGAATTAAGAATGGCTGAGACAAACACAAAATTTTAATCTGTCTGGTTGAAAGCATCATTAATTCCTTGCCCCACCTGATGGAGATAATAGTCTTTTCATTTAGGTATTTTGCAAAACTCGGCGTCGTCGTCGTTTATGGATATTTACAAATTCCGTCTTTCCCTTAAGAACATCTTAGAAGTGACCATTTTTATGTTAACAATGTTTCAATTTAATGACGACTCTTACTAACCTTTTTTCTTTAAGACTGCTTTTTCTTAATTATATTTTCAAGATCTAGTTTTTCAGATATTATTAATGCATCGTACTTTGTGAAGGCACGTTTTGACATGAGGGCTTTTCTTTCGATCGTTAGTTTAAATTCTATAATATTACTGAATGATGAATGCCTTCGTTTGTAAGGAATTTGAAGTCCCCTTAAAGTGTAGTTTAGAGTCGGTTCAGTTTTGCGTGATAAATAATGTTTATTTTAAACGTTCTAAAGTATTTTAGTCATTTTGTCTCGTCACTGTGGCCAGGCTGCGCCCGCGTATCTGGAAGTGAACCTCTTCAAAATTCTGGGACGAAGCTTTTCCAGGTATCCGGTGTTGAATATTCATGGTATATAGGACACAGCCTCTCTCTTAGTATTCGGGGTGAAGGATGGGAAGAGGGGGGGTCTAGGGATGGGTATAGGATTGGTGGGGAGGCAGTGGTGTAGGATTGGTGTGGGGAGGGATGTTGGATTGGTGGGTGTCTGAGGAGGGGATGAGTGGGGGTCTAGGAAGAGGGTGAAGGATGTGTTAGGGGTCTGCGGAAGAGGAGGGATGCAGGATGGGGGTCGGTGAGGGGAGGGAGGGGAGGGGAGGCGTGTATGATGAGTTGAACATGGTGGGGTTGTGGGGAGGGATGGGGAAGGCAATGTGCTCGTCAAATCAACAAACAGTACTGTGTTCCCGGGCAACCCGTTCTCGCAAATTCGTAAAGTCAATATTGACTTATTAACTACGTGCATAGGTGATATACTAAACATAATAGATACCCTTAAAAAGATTCATAGAAAACACCGACCTTACCTAACCTTGTTAGTATCTTAAGATAAGCATCTTATTGCTTCTTAATTACAATTATTACTTAACCTATACCTATTATTGGTTAGGTAATAATTGTAATTACGAAGTAATAAGATGCTTATCTTAAGATACTAACAAGGTTAGGTAAGGTCGGTGTTTTCTATGAATCTTTTTAAGGGTATCTATTATGTTAAGTATGTCACCTATGCACATATTTAATAAGTCAATATTGACTTATTAAATTTGCGAGAACGGGTTGTCCCGGGATGAATAAATATGTTTGTAGGTGGCAACTTTGGGCAAGAGAATAGTTTTTGCGCATCAGTTAATTATGTTGTGTATACGACCCCAGTGACCTCGTTTACGGCACCAATCCTTCTGCTCTCCCTCTCTCCCTCCCTCTCCCTCCCTGCATTGTATCCTGCAATATGACCTCTTGACAGAGGAGTGTGCATGTAATAATATAGGCATGTAATATAGTTAGAGAACTATGTAATATAGTTCTCTAACCTATTTTCTTATTCCGGTATGTAAAGGAAATCCTGTGACACAGCTTCACAGGAGGCTGTGACACAGTGCTTCACAGGAGGCCTTTAGCACAGTTTCCCATATTAAAATGATAGGCATAACTGAAAATGTGCTTTGAAAAGTGATAACAATGCATAAAGGAATACCTAAAAGACAGAAATCAGAGAGTCATGGTGAGTGATGAAACCTGAGTCTGCACAAACCACAATTATTTAAACGATTTTCCAGGCAGGATAGTTCAGCATGTGAGCATCGCCAGATGATAGATAAAAGGTGCTTCATCATTTGTTATTCTCGTTCCAAAGAACATATACAGTAAACAAACTCCTGGGACGCTTTAGGAAATTGATGCTGGAATTCAACTGTAAAAAAGTGCAAATTTATGAAAATGGGACTGATGCGCCTGGTGGTCCCTGGCTCAGCTGGTGGTCCCTGGCTCAGCTGGTGGTCCCTGGCTCAGCTGGTGGTCCCTGGCTCAGCTGGTGGTCCCTGGCTCAGCTGGTGGTCCCTGGCTCAGCTGGTGGTCCCTGGCTCAGCTGGTGGTCCCTGGCTCAGCTGGTGGTCCCTGGCTCAGCTGGTGGTCCCTGGCTCAGCTGGTGGTCCCTGGCTCAGCTGGTGGTCCCTGGCTCAGCTGGTGGTCCCTGGCTCAGCTGGTGGTCCCTGGCTCAGCTGGTGGTCCCTGGCTCAGCTGGTGGTCCCTGGCTCAGCTGGTGGTCCCTGGCTCAGCTGGTGGTCCCTGGCTCAGCTGGTGGTCCCTGGCTCAGCTGGTGGTCCCTGGCTCAGCTGGTGGTCCCTGGCTCAGCCGGTGGTCCCTGGCTCAGCTGGTGGTCCCTGGCTCAGCTGGTGGTCCCTGGCTCAGCTGGTGGTCCCTGGCTCAGCCGGTGGTCCCTGGCTCAGCTGGTGGTCCCTGGCTCAGCTGGTGGTCCCTGGCTCAGCTGGTGGTCCCTGGCTCAGCCGGTGGTCCCTGGCTCAGCTGGTGGTCCCTGGCTCAGCTGGTTGTCCCTGGCTCAGCTGGTGGTCCCTGGCTCAGCTGGTGGTCCCTGGCTCAGCTGGTGGTCCCTGGCTCAGCTGGTGGTCCCTGGCTCAGCTGGTGGTCCCTGGCTCAGCTGGTGGTCCCTGGCTCAGCTGGTGGTCCCTGGCTCAGCTGGTGGTCCCTGGCTCAGCTGGTGGTCCCTGGCTCAGCTGGTGGTCCCTGGCTCAGCTGGTGGTCCCTGGCTCAGCTGGTGGTCCCTGGCTCAGCTGGTGGTCCCTGGCTCAGCTGGTGGTCCCTGGCTCAGCTGGTGGTCCCTGGCTCAGCTGGTGGTCCCTGGCTCAGCTGGTGGTCCCTGGCTCAGCTGGTGGTCCCTGGCTCAGCTGGTGGTCCCTGGCTCAGCTGGTGGTCCCTGGCTCAGCTGGTGGTCCCTGGCTCAGCCGGTGGTCCCTGGCTCAGCCGGTGGTCCCTGGCTCAGCTGGTGGTCCCTGGCTCAGCTGGTGGTCCCTGGCTCAGCCGGTGGTCCCTGGCTCAGCTGGTGGTCCCTGGCTCAGCTGGTTGTCCCTGGCTCAGCTGGTGGTCCCTGGCTCAGCTGGTGGTCCCTGGCTCAGCTGGTGGTCCCTGGCTCAGCTGGTGGTCCCTGGCTCAGCTGGTGGTCCCTGGCTCAGCTGGTGGTCCCTGGCTCAGCTGGTGGTCCCTGGCTCAGCTGGTGGTCCCTGGCTCAGCTGGTGGTCCCTGGCTCAGCTGGTGGTCCCTGGCTCAGCTGGTGGTCCCTGGCTCAGCTGGTGGTCCCTGGCTCAGCTGGTGGTCCCTGGCTCAGCTGGTGGTCCCTGGCTCAGCTGGTGGTCCCTGGCTCAGCTGGTGGTCCCTGGCTCAGCTGGTGGTCCCTGGCTCAGCTGGTGGTCCCTGGCTCAGCTGGTGGTCCCTGGCTCAGCTGGTGGTCCCTGGCTCAGCTGGTGGTCCCTGGCTCAGCTGGTGGTCCCTGGCTCAGCTGGTGGTCCCTGGCTCAGCTGGTGGTCCCTGGCTCAGCTGGTGGTCCCTGGCTCAGCTGGTGGTCCCTGGCTCAGCTGGTGGTCCCTGGCTCAGCTGGTGGTCCCTGGCTCAGCTGGTGGTCCCTGGCTCAGCTGGTAGAAACCAAGATACAAATAATATTTCCGGATTAGTCGGTGACTTATCAATAAGAGCAGCCAAGTGTCGAGGGCTCTCTCTGGCTGGAGACGAGGAGAGGGAAGGGTATCTGGGAGGGAAGGAAGATGATTGGGGGGAAAGGGAGTGGAAAGGAGAAAGGAAAGGAAGAAGGTGTGGGAGAGAAAGAGCAAATATTGTAAGGGAGAGAGAAGGTAGAGTGGGGAGGAGAGAATAGGTGTTGAAAAATATTGTACAGGAGCAGAGTAACGAGGGTGAAGGACGGTGATGTAGAGTAAATGGGGTGGAGAGGAGAATGGGGAGGAGAAGTGGAAAGGGAGGAGAAGTAGAAACGAGATAATAGGGAGGTTGTGTGGAGGTGTAAATAGGAGAGAGAACACGAAGGAGAAAGGCCGTGTTGGGAGACATGGGAGAACACATAAAGATGGAGAAAGACAAAATACAAGAATGGAAAGGAAACAATTATAGATGCTGGGATATTATGTAACAGAGAACGAATTACAGATAATGGGAACATGAGGGATGTGGAACAGGTGTATAAGGGAGAGTTAACAGGGGTGTGGGGGAAAGGGATTTAAGGGATCAGTAAATTGAGAAGGATAAGGAGAAAGGGAATTAGAGACGAAGGAGAGGAAAAGACTCAAGGTGGATGAAGAAGAATGGCATAAAGAAAAGGAAGGGCAGATGCTTGCTGCGTATGTGGGATGGGAAGGGGAAGAATGGGAGGGAGAGGCGAGGAAGATGATATAAATTGGTCTTGTATGTGTGCGTGGGTGAGGAGGAGCAGGCGGGGTCACTCACTCACTCACTCACTCACACTCTCACTCACACTCTCACTCTCACTCTCACACTCTCTCTCTCTCTCTCTCTCTCTCTCTCTCTCTCTCTCTCTCTCTCTCTCTCTCTCTCTCTCTCTCTCTCTCTCTCTCTCTCTCTCTCTCTCTCACTCACTCACTCACTCATGAAGCAGAAATCGTCGAAGCTAAAACTGTTCACAATTTCCAGAGTGAAATTGAAATTAGTGGAAAGGTGACAAAGGTGGGCGGGTCCCATAAGCTGGAATTCGGTCCAGCAAACTCTGGTAGGCCAGTATTGTTACGTACACACACCCATCCACTTATATCCCCTCACCTTACACAATCCTCACCCCCACCCCACTCACCCCGCCCACAACCCCTCACCCCGCCCACTCCCCAACTCCATAAGCACTATCAACGTGGATCTATTGAGTGCCACGCCCCTGATATCGGAGCGGCCCCGCCCCTGATACCTCTTCAGCATCCTAAAATTTACTTTGCCCTTAAGCCCCCCACCCCCCCTGATACAGGACGCTTGGTTATTGCATGCACCAGTCCCGCCCAGGTCCTGATACTGGCCCCGCCCAGGTCCTGATACTGGCCCCGCCCAGGTCCTGATACTGGCCCCGCCCAGGTCCTGATACTGGCCCCGCCCAGGTCCTGATACTGGCCCCGCCCAGGTCCTGATACTGGCCCCGCCCAGGCCCTGATACTGGCCCCGCCCAGGCCCTGATACTGCCTCCATGTCTCCTTCCTACACCCTCATCCCCGCTCACATTTCTCCTTGCTCTTGTATTTAATTTCATTCACCATATTATCCCTCGTCCTCCTGTTCTTCTTTCTCTTCCTCTTCCTCCTCCATCGTGTCTTCCTTCCCCAACTTGTCCTCCTCCTCTTCCTCCTCTTATCTCATCACTTGTATTTGGGAAGAAGAGGGGCATCATGTCATTCTCTCTTGTAGTAATCTGTGCTTCTCCTTCCATTTCTATTTCAGCGTCTTCTTGTATTTTCTCCTTCTCCATCCTACTCCACCACCATTATCTCTTCCTCCCTATGCCCTCTCGTGTTCTCCGTCCATTCCTCTCCACATCTACACTTTTATTCCCACGTTACCAGACTCCTCAATATCAACTCCTGTCAATTACCACTCCTCGCGATTTACTTCGAGCCTGTCCAATCTGTCTCCTCTTCTTCAACTACCTGTCCCCCCCCCCCCTCTCTCTCTCTCTCTCTCTCTCTCTCTCTCTCTCTCTCTCTCTCTCTCTCTCTCTCTCTCTCTCTCTCTCTCTCTCTCTCTCTCTCTCTCTCTCTCTCTCCCTCTCTCTCTCTCTCCCCCTCTCTCTCTCTCTCTCTCTCTCTCTCTCTCTCTCTCTCTCTCTCTCTCTCTCTCTCTCTCTCTCTCTCTCTCTCTCTCTCTCTCTCTCTCTCTCTCTCTCCCTCTCTCTCTCTCCCCTCTCTCTCTCTCTCTCTCTCTCCCTCTCTCTCTCTCTCTCTCTCTCTCTCTCTCTCTCTCTCTCTCTCTCTCTCTCTCTCTCTCTCTCTCTCTCTCTCTCTCTCTCTCTCTCTCTCCTCTCTCTCTCTCTCTCTCTCTCTCTCTCTCTCTCTCTCTCTCTCTCTCTCTCTCTCTCTCTCTCTCTCTCTCTCTCTCTCTCTCTCCCTCTCTCTCTCTCCCTCTCTCTCTCTCCCTCTCTCTCTCTCTCTCTCTCTCTCTCTCTCTCTCTCTCTCTCTCTCTCTCTCTCTCTCTCTCTCTCTCTCTCTCTCTCTCTCTCTCTCTCTCTCTCTCTCTCTCTCTCTCTCTCTCTCTCTCTCTCTCTCTCTCTCTCTCTCTCTCTCTCTCTCTCTCTCTCTCTCTCTCTCTCTCTCTCTCCCTCTCTCTCTCTCTCTCTCTCTCTCTCTCTCTCTCTCTCTCTCTCTCTCTCTCTCTCTCTCTCTCTCTCTCTCTCTCTCTCTCTCTCTCTTTCTCTCTCTCTCTCTCTTACCTTATACATCAATCCCCTCTGGTGGGGTCATCGCGATTCTTCACAGGTTAGTTAATTGGCCGGTAATGTATTGGGTAATGGTTGGAGTGCCAGGGCGACAGTGGCAGGTTAGTACCGGTGTTCTGATAGGCTTCAGTCCGCTTAGTGCTAGGAGAGTTCCGGTTGGCTGTCTCAGGTCAGTTAGTGCTCAGCTGGTAGAAGGAAAGTGCCAAGTTTCCTTCCAAACGAGGTTGTTTCTACCGAGTTTGTAACAACCTATCGGCAGCTTAGTACCGAACTAGCACGACGCTAGTGGCATTGTATACATAGCAAGAGTAACCTAGCAGCATCAGTCTCCACCAATACACCAGCTGAGAATAATACAATTTATTTAAATAAAAGTTTGGTGATGACGACAACCTTGCCTCCCTTCCTCTGTAACCTGACCCTGTATCCTCCCCCTGATGTTATGGGACCCCTGGCCATGTTGACTCCCCCCCCCACCACTCCCCCATGCCCCCCACCACTCCCCCATACCCCCCCACCACTCCCCCATGCCCCCCACCATACTGCTGGCCTCCTCTCCATCATTCCTCCTGTCCCCCGGTCACACACTTATCCTAGAGGCTTCATTTGAGGGTATTTCTCGAGTTCTCTCCCATGCTTCTGTTCCTCCGCCGAGTGTACGGGTGGGAGGGGGGGAGTTGTGTATGGGAGCAGGCAGGCCTCTCCCACGCCTCACCCACCCCTCGAAGGTGTTAAAAGCCGCGACACACTGCCAGGCACTACGGGCTCACCATAGCCCGTGCTACTTGCAACTTTTGTTGCAAGTGGCTGAGTGTAGAACATCATCATGCAAGGCATCAGTGGTACCAACCTCCATGGAACATGTCTACACATTAAACACGAGCGTCACCTCTGCCACTTTAAACAAAAAGAGTGCAACTGATATTTACCGTAATCATTCCGAGTAAAAATCATAACGAAGTTGGGTCAATAGATGCGTGAGACTCGCTCCTAAAGCACTCTCTTTCCTCCCTAAGGACCCCTGGTGGCTTAGCACTGTAGTGTCCGAGCAGGGAGGGTGTTGGAGGGCCTGGTGTCAGAGAGGGTGCCAGGCTGCTGCTGCTGCTGCTCCAGGTGCCTGGCAGTGCCTGTGTGCTCGTGGCACTGTCCTCCTGTGGCCGCGTTGTTGCTGCAGTCTCTGTGCTGGTAGTGAAGGGTGATGGTGATTGTGGTGAAGTGTGACGGTGATTGTGGTGGTGGTGGTGAAGACTGGGGGGGGGTCAAGGGGTTAATGTTTGTGGTTGAAGTGCCTTATTGTGGTGGGTAGAGTGGCTGATGCTAGTAGTTGAAGTGGATCATTTAACTGCAGCATTTAATGAAAGCGAGTTAAGTGGCTTTACCTTGTGGGTGGTGGATATTTATCTTTATCTATCTTAACCAATAATCTATATTGCTTAGCAAATATATATATGGATAGAGATATATCTATATCATGCCTCCATGGATAGAGCTTTGGCTCTGTTACTCTAGGTTAAGCACGATAGAGGCATCCGGTCCTAATTGAGGCCACTGGTGTTAGTGGCCCTCAGGTAATTTCAGCTAAATGTATACAGTAATTGTATGTTGTTAAGGTACTAATTATTGGTATCACAAAACATTGGGTGTTGTTTAATAAAACATTTGTTACTAAGTAACAAAATTTGGGTTTTAAATCAAAATATTAAGTGGCATTAATGCCTCGTGACATGATAGTACTTATAGTGACTGTTTGGTGGAAAGTACCAATATGTGGTGATGGACCACCAGTAAAGCACTTTTTCTGCTATTCATTTTAAGTTTGGAAAAAAATAAATCTAAAAACCTAACGTAAATATTCTTAGGCCTATAGTATATCACATATGTGAACTATATTAGGCCTAAGATAGCGTGTATTAGGCCTAGGAGAGGTTAGATTCGATCATATATATATATATATATATATATATATATATATATATATATATATATATATATATATGTCGTACCTAATAGCCAGAACGCACTTCTCAGCCTACTATTCAAGGCCCGATTTGCCTAATAAGCCAAGTTTTCATGAATTAATGTTTTTTCGTCTACCTAACCTACCTAACCTAACCTAACCTAGCTTTTTTTGGCTACCTAACCTAACCTTACACATAAATATAGGTTAGGTTAGGTTAGGTAGGGTTGGTTAGGTTCGGTCATATATCTACGTTAATTTTAACTCCAATAAAAAAAAATTGACCTCATACATAGAGAAAAGGGTTGCTTTATCATTTCATGAGAAAAAAATTATAGTAAATATATTAATTCAGGAAAACTTGGCTTATTAGGCAAATCGGGCCTTGAATAGTAGGCTGAGAAGTGAGTTCTGGCTACTAGGTACGACATATATATATATATATATATATATATATATATATATATATATATATAGGAGTTAAATAAGTTTCTGGTTTTTCCTAATTCAGTAATACAAGTCAACTTTGTGGTGATCCATCACTACATATTGATACTTTCAACCAAATAGTTATTAAATAGTTACTATAAGTACTATCATAACAGGAGGATGGGCTGCACTAACGACAAATGTGGGTTCTAAATTTGACATTATAATTGAAAGGCGAACGAATAAGTTGCAGGAAATCAACGTAACAGGTGTTTATATCAGTGTTGTGGGAGACCTCATGTCAGGGAGGTGAAGAGGGGGAGTGAGATGACATGACAGGGACGTGAAGAGGGGGAGTGAGATGACATGTGAGGGAGGTGAAAAGGGGAGTGAGATGAGGTGTGAGGAAGGCGAGAAGGGCATGAGAGAGAGAGAGAGAAGGCAAGAAACGGGGAATGATCCAACACACTAATAAATCTTGGATTATGGGCATATTTAATGGCGAGATGTCATGAGGGAGCGAATAAATGGGGGGGATGTTAATGGGTGAGAGACGTGAAGGGGGAGGCCCATAATAGTGAATTAGCGGTATTGATGATATTTAGAAATGTTGAGACACATGCTGGAGGCAGAGTGTATCACCTCACCTCACGAAGGAAGAATTGTTGTGACAAGTTGACTCGTTGACGAGTAGAGTTAATTGATGAACAACGTGATTAAGATGTGAAGGTCGATGTTCTTAAATCTGTGGTTGAAAACACTTGATATAAGACCTACGGGTGTTAATTCCTACCCCCCGCCACACATACACAGGGGGGGGGTCTGGTAGCTGAGTGGATAGCGCGCGGGACTCGAAATCCTGAGGCCCGGGTTCGATTCCCGGACTAGGCAGAGACAGATGGGCAGAGTTTCTTTCACCCTGATGTACTGTTACCTAGCAGTAAATAGGTACCTGGGTGTTAAACAGCTTTTAGGAGCTAAGTGGTGGTTTTTAGGAGCCTTGAGGTGTTTCTGTGGAAAAACAAAATAGTAGTTAGTAACAGTTGATTGATTGACAGTTGAGAGGCATCTCAGATTGTGACAAAAATACTATCCACTGCTTCGTGTTATTCTTGGCAGATGATAGAAAAACCAACATGGAAATTTTATCTGTTGAAGACACTGGGAAAACTACAAGACTATATTAATAAAGTCTTTGGTTGATCAACGGAAATTAACATGGTTGTTTAACGGTGATAAGTTCCAGGTATTTAGATATGGTGGAAACGAGGAGCTTAAGCGAAACACAAAGTACAGGACACAGACTTAATCACGGAAGGAAAACAACATGTAAATGATCTAGGGAATTATGATGTCTGGCGCTATTGCTGCTCAGCTTAAACAATGCCTCTCTCTTCTCCCCCCTCCTCCCCCGTCCTCAACCCTTTCACTCCCTCTCACCCTATTTGTTCCTCACCCCTCCTCCACTGTGCTCATTTTCCTCACCCCCTCTCTCAACCTCCCCCTCACCCAGGGAGATGGGCCAGAACTCCCTGTTCGCTCAAACAGTTTTATTCGTCATGTAAATATTGCACGTTATGAGAGGCAGTTTGTCCTCGCGTTGTCCCACGTACTCATATTTCTCTCTTCTGCTTTTCTGCTATGTTTATGCGTAGAGAGAGAGAGAGAGAGAGAGAGAGAGAGAGAGAGAGAGAGAGAGAGAGAGAGAGAGAGAGAGAGAGAGAGAGAGAGAGAGAGGGAGGTGTACCAACTTCATTTAACATGTCATAGATCCAAAATGAGGAAAGAAAATCTCTAATAAGATCCAGACGAATAACAGGTCAAGTTGGGCTCTGAATATTCAGTCACCTAACAAACGGGTCACAACGACTGATGGTGAACGACATAGAATTGAGTTCGAGCGCAGTAATAAGCTTAGTACAGCAAGAGGCTCTCCTCACCTCGCTACTCTCTCACAGGCACAAGAACACGAACCACAGCTTCGTGTCATCCTATGCAAATTATGCTAATATTAGTCTGAAAATTGGGTTTGGCCTACGACACTGAAAAACTAACAACAGATATCAGTACTGGACAACGGATAACAGAATTATTTTCAATAGTGTCACATTTAAACTAGATATGGACAAAAATACGAATGTCTAGATACAACCAACAAGAAACAGATCTTTCCATAGAACGGAAACAACAGGCATAATATATATATAAAGGCTTAACGGTAGTGAGCATAGAGGATATTTAGCATCATCCAGACAAATAACTATGTAATTTATGAGATTCTTCAGAATAAAGGACTGACTAGTTTTCCAAGTTTTGAAGCCTTCGTTGGATAATTCTTGACCCACTGTAGTATAAGAGATGCAACCACAGTGATCCTACTTTTAATATTTTTTGGAATGGCGCTGTTTTCTTCCCTTGCGTGACCTATAAGTCAGGTGAGGTGTGGGGAATATAAGGTATTCAGAGAACTTATACTTCACTCCAGTAGCCACAGTATCCAAGAATGACGTTGGTTCGACTTTGCATCAACGTTATCACCGTTAATTAAACGTTGAATTGGTGTTGATCTATACTAATGTGCCTCCTGGGACATAACTCCAACCACTTGGGGTGGACGGTAGAGCGACGGTCTCGCTTCATGCAGGTCGGCGTTCAATCTCCGACCGTCCAAGTGGTTGGGTACCATTCCTTTCCCCCCGTCCCATCCCAAATCCTTATCCTGACCCCTTTCCCAGTGCTATATAGTCATAATGGCTTGGCGCTTTCCCCCCTGATAATTCCCTCCCTCCCTCCTGGGACATAACTGTGGCTATCTTCAAACAGTTAGAATATACTCTGAAATGGAGATGAGAGAATTATGATATAATATACTGTTTACATAGATGAAACTCTAAGGTCACGCCCACAAGTTTCACACAATGAAACTATAACTTACTGAAGTAGGAAAATATATAGTGGGAATCCAATAGATATATTACCAATAGTGTTGGAACAAAGGTTAACAATTGTTTAGAGAGAATTAAATTAACAGGCTTCGGGTGGAAGTGCCGGATAATTCGATTTGTGATGGTTGTGTGGGCTTACTGACGCTGCCAACAACAGTCTTACTGATCAAGTTATTTTCCCCCAAAAATGTAGAGGTGACGGAGTGTAAGAACTGTTTAAACCATGCACAGTTAACCATGGGTAAAAATGCTTATGTTGTACCCATCTGTCTTATTTGTGTCCCGTCCCTGATGCATCTGTCTGTCTAGTACCAGTAGACAGTAGTATTCTTCCACTACTCTTTTGATGTCCTCACACTCTCCCTTTCTTACATCTCTTCTTAATTCTCATCTCTCTTATCTTACCTCGCTGTTTACTTTGCTTCTTACTCTTCTTTACCTCCTCCTCCTTCCTCACCCTTCTCCCTCTCTCTCTGTGTCTCCCTCCCTTACACTTACCGCACCCCCCCCCCTCCCTTAACTTCCCCTTTCTGGCTCCATGTTGATGTATCTTTGGCTCTGGCCCCGGGTGCCACGGGAAGCCTATATGGGCCTTTTTTGGCACCTTTCCTCCCCTTCAAAGTTTATTTCCGTCAACTGATGGGAGTGGCATCAATGTGACTGTTCATTTGACGGGTGGGAGGTTAGACAGACGGCTGGGTGGAGACACAGGTGGGTGGAATGACGAACGTGTGTGTGTGTGTAGAGAAACACTAGTGTATAGGTGTATAGTATATATATACAAGTGGACAGAATACACCTGTGGGTGGCTCAGGGCCGGGACGGGTAGATGGGGGGGGGGGGGTGAAGACGTAGGGTGACGAGCATGTGACGACGTAGACAGACACAGAGGAAGACACGTTAAAGCTTAGACGGACACATTAAAACACGACAAATATCAAAACTATAAAATATACCTAAAAATACGGAAATTAAAAGAAAGCTTCATCAGAGCCCTGGTGAGGGGTTACAGCTCAATACACATCCCCGCTCCTGTGCCAGATAAGTCCACTACGGGCTCACCATAGACCGTGCTACTTGGAACTTGTTGTTCCCAGTAACTGAATCTAAAACAACAACAGCAACAGGGGTCACAGCTTCATTAGATCGTGTTCAGATCGCTCGTCACGCAAGATAATGGTACACTGCTGAGCTTCCAAAAATGGTCGAGCAAGAGAAAACTTGTATCCTCTAATCGCTTGTGTAAATGTTAGGGAATAATGACGTGATTCACAACACACAGAGCCTCCCAGATTTATGTAGACGGAGAGTTGTAATATTTTGTCTGGTGTGTGCTGTTACCCGATTGATCGTGTATCTATTTGACGTGGTTCTTAAAAGATAGATATTATGTCCGAAGAATTCAACTTACTGGAGACCTGGTCGACGACCGGGCCGCGGGGATGCTAAGCCCCGGAAGCACCTCAAGGTAACCTCAAGGTAAGGTAAGGTGACCAAAGATAACAGAGAGTAAAAGGACAAATATATCAATCATGGCTTAGCTTTAGCCATAGACGCCGCTCCTAGCAAACGTTAATAATAGTATCTTACATCTGCTTTCCTCAGCACCACCCAGGTGAATAGACGGTACAAAACAGGAAATAGAAAAGTAACGGTAGTGAAAAGGCCGCTGGGAAACCCCCCGAGGGACTTCTTCCAGTGTGACTTGAGGCTTTCTCTTTGACTTGAGAGTCTTGGATGGGTCTCCTGGGACCCAAGTCGCCCTCGAGGATGCTCAAGTTCTGCAGCGGCATCAGACGACGCGACGGAGATGTAAGTCTTGGTCTTTATCCTCCGATTATTTCTACAGAAATAACCTGTGCGGTTTTGTTCATCGGTGGGGTGTATTGCTCTGTAAATGATGGGGATGTTGTGTAAATGATGGGGATGTGTAAATGATGGGGATGTGTAAATGATGGGGATGTGTAAATGATGGGGGATGTTGTGTAAATGACAGGGATGTTGTGTAAATGATGTGGATGTGTAAATGTTGGGGATGTGTAAATGATGGGGATGTGTAAATGATGGGGATGTGTAAATGATGGGGGATGTTGTGTAAATGACAGGGATGTTGTGTAAATGATGAGGATATTGTGTAAATGATGGGGATGTGTAAATGATGGGGATGTGTAAATGATGGGGATGTGTAAATGATGGGGGATGTTGTGTAAATGACAGGGATGTTGTGTAAATGATGAGGATATTGTGTAAATGTTGGGGATGTGTAAATGATGGGGATGTGTAAATAATGGGGATGTGTAAATGATGGGGGATGTTGTGTAAATGACAGGGATGTTGTGTAAATGATGAGGATATTGTGTAAATGATGGGGATGTGTAAATGATGGGGATGTGTAAATGATGGGGATGTGTAAATGATGGGGGATGTTGTGTAAATGACAGGGATGTTGTGTAAATGATGTGGATGTGTAAATGTTGGGGATGTGTAAATGATGGGGATGTGTAAATGATGGGGATGTGTAAATGATGGGGGATGTTGTGTAAATGACAGGGATGTTGTGTAAATGATGAGGATATTGTGTAAATGATGGGGATGTGTAAATGATGGGGATGTGTAAATGATGGGGATGTGTAAATGATGGGGGATGTTGTGTAAATGACAGGGATGTTGTGTAAATGATGAGGATATTGTGTAAATGTTGGGGATGTGTAAATGATGGGGATGTGTAAATAATGGGAGATGTTGTGTAAATGATGGGGATGTTGTGTAAATGATGGGGATGTTGTGTAAATGATGGGGGATGTTGTGTAAGTAATGGGGATGTTGTATACATGATGGGGATATTATGTGAATGATGTATGATATTGGTTCTTGTTTTGTACTGCTTGGTTTAAAGGATTTGTCTGATTTACAAGTAACTATTTAGTGGCTGCCATCTGTTAGCCGCTTTGAGCAATTAAAAAAGGATTTATTATGTTTTTGCGTCGAATAATTAACGTTGGGGAACATGGAATATGTTTGCGTATACAGGCTACACAAGATTAATGTTTTTTGTTATTACAAATATTTTCTTTTGTGAGTAATAGCGTGTGTGTGTATGTGTGTGTGTGTGTGTGTGTGTGTGTGTGTGTGTGTGTGTGTGTGTGTGTGTGTGTGTGTGTGTGTGTGTGTGTGTTATTGTATAAATATATTTTGTCTTAATTATTCTCTGAAGTACAGATTTTGTTTTATTTTTTTTTGTGTTGCCGTTTAGCTTAGGAGACTATATTATTAATCAAGATGAATTATGTTTAGGTACATAACGTATTTTTGGTATATACATGTAGGGCTGGATAGGCATCCGCCACCATGTATGATCGCTGATCCCGGAAGTATGTGTATATGTATATGGATTTCATGATCATTTTTGCATCCTATTTACAAAGGCAAACATTGTGTTACAATTACTCCAATGTTCTGTGCATCATTGCAATTGGATTTTGCAGCTGCATGCCATCACTGAACTGAGAGACAAAATTAACGCAAACCATTCGAATCAAAAACTGTTTAATAATTCAATGTCCCCGGGGACAGGAAGCCAGAGGGTTTTCATACACGTTAGACTTATATCGAGATTAATACAGGGTGCAAACTTAACCAGAAACGTATGAACCCAAGCAACCCACCTAACCAAACGTAACCGGGGGCATAGAAAATGTGGTGTTTGTGGGCCGCGACTTTTCATAGTATTTTTAACGTTGGGAACTA
>NC_091235.1:18046431-18138931 GCF_040958095.1 Procambarus clarkii
ATGCTGCAGGGAGCCTATGGACTGTTCCACAGTGCGTATGGAGCAGTAATCAATGTGTTCTTGGTCAAAAATAATGTGTGTGAATGTATATATTGTCAACTTACACCACCTCAGGTTAGATTAGGATCTTGTAGGTACTAACCCTTGATTTTTCTGTCTGTTGCATAATGTTTCTTGCATAATGAGGTTACTAACCCCACTATTTTATAATTTTTTTTACATAATGATTGGATTACAAGTTGTGGTTTATAAGGAATGTTCCAAAGTCGAACGGGAACTGAGGATGCAGCAAGCGTTTCCCCTCTGGATCACAATACTAAGGTGCTGAAACAGGAAACTGCCCAGAAGTTTCAGAAAGCTCCTAATGGGCCAAGGGTTTCCAGTTCTGTGGAGAAATGTGTACCGGTGGCCCAGTTCCCTATACTTTTTTTAATATACTGCTTGAGGGTGCTTTGGTAGATGTTTTGATAGTCTTCTCATCTGACCTTTTCCTCCCTCCACTCTTTTAGTCCCCCTCTATCATTAACCTTTCCAGTCCCTCTTTCAGTCACCCATTACCTTTTCGTTTTTTCTTCGCCTCTCTTTTGCCGTTTAGTTTGTTGTTGTTGTTTTAGATTCAGGTACTTGGAACAAAAAGTTGCAAGTAGCACATTTTGAATTTTTTTATTATTAATACATGAGGTACATCTGCATTAGTGCAGCTACCCTAAACTATATGAAGTGGAGTACAGTGTGTCATAAAAGTTAACTAGGTGATGCTAAAAAATCCCCATCACACAGGATGGTTAGTCATACAGAGGCATGTGATAGGCAGTTTGCACTGGCAGACTCCGGATGCATTTTGAGGATATATCAACACAAGAGTGAGTAAGGTAGCAGTGGTAATACAAGTCCCCATCTCGCAGGATGGTTAGTCATACAGGGCCATATGTTTAGTAGCCTGCACTGGCAAATTTTGGGTGCACTGTGAGGATATCTTGAAGAATACGAAAGCTCTCTCAACTAAGTTTGAACTCAACTTCTTATTTAACTCTACGGGGATTGCACACCATTTCTGAATTAACTCTATAAAATTGAACGCTATTTCTTATTTAAGTCTATATGGTCTGTGTACCTATTATAAATAAAGTCTATGCTATTTATTCATATTTTCATCTAAAATAAAGTCTACGGAATTTCGAACACAATTTTCGAAATAGAATAAGCGAGTTACATGACACCATTAGTATCACAAAAAAAGTCTATGGGTTTTGTACACGATATTAGATATCGAGGGGTCGGTTGTTGGCCTTCTTTTCCCTACTACTAAGTATAGTAAAAGGTGGGGATTAGTACTTCCCCACCTCCTTTGTTCTGCCTCCCCCTCCTCCTCTCAGTATTTTATTTAACCCCATTATTTTTGTTCCTTTCGGACGGCTTCTCCCACCAGGTCACAGCCCAGTGTGATTACTCCGGCCAGGGCATCGGCTGGAGTAATTTTGAGCTCTCACGCAACCTATTTTTCCACGAAGCTGTCAGCATCATTATCTCACGATGTGACCCCTCCTCCCTTGTGTCATGTCTTCTGGATTTGTTATCCAATGTGACCTTTAGGCTTTATAGCACAATGTGATCTTTAGGCTTTGTAGCACAAAGTGACTTCCCAGCATTTGTCATACGACGTGACACCTGATTTGTAACAGATATGACTCCCCCAGAATTTGTCGCACGATATGACACCCTAGTTTTGTCAGTGGGTGTGACTCCCTGGTTTTGTCGCACATGAGACATGTTTAAGAATCTACAGATAATATTGGTAGTAGTGACCACTCAGTGCTTCACGCAAGTGTGACTCTTGTGTCAACAGCCAGAGACAAGATTTGTCTCAACGCCCGCCACCCCCACCTTCCATCCCCTCCTGTCCAGGTACCTGCAGTGGCGACCTCTGCCACCACCAACCACAACAACAGGAGAGAACACTGGTACAGAAGATTTTCTCCTGAAGCGCTTCCTAACAGAAACATATCTAAGAGTCATATAAACAATCTTCACCCTGGGGTCACCCACCACCACGACCTGTCTATACCCAGCCAGCAAGACCTGTCTATACCCAGCCACCACGACCTGTCTATACCCAGCCACCACGACCTGTCTATACCCAGCCACCACGACCTGTCTATACCCAGCCACCACGACCTGTCTATACCCAGCCACCACGACCAGTCTAATAACTCTTTGCTTACTCAGCCACCACTTCTTCATTTGGGATGACTTCAGGTATATAATTACTATCGTAAAGTTCATTCACACCTGTGATCATTGTTATACAGATGTATGATCTCACCTTCCGCAGGTGCTTGCAGGTGTATGACTTCACAGGTGGAATCACCCCCGCAAATCTGAGTGACCTCATGTGTACACACACACACACACACACACACACACACACACACACACACACACACACACACACACACACACACACACACACACACACACATACACACACACACACACACACACACACACACACACACACACACACACACACACACACACACACACATACACACACACACACACACACACACACACACACACACACACACACACACACACACACACACACACACTTTTACAGAAGTATAGTGGTCCAGTAGCATTAACTGCGAACTCCATTTCTGAGAACACGTGTTCGTTTCTCGGTGTTGCATCAAAATATTTCCATAGAACATTTCATTTATTGAGGGGTGACCACAGCGTAGAGGGGGCCCTGCTGTCCCGTCTTCCCCACGATCAAGACAAATCATAATTTTTTTGTCAGTAGTTTCAAAGCGTTATATGACAAAGAGTGCTGGGAAGACGGGACACCACGAGCGTAGCTCTCATCCTGTAACTACACTTAGGTAATTACACTTAGGTAATTACACACACACACACACACACACACAGGTCCCTGAGCCACAGAGACGTTAGAAGGAACTTTTTCAGTGTCAGAGTAGTTAACGGATGGAATGCATTAGGCAGTGATGTGGTGGAGGCTGACTCCATACACAGTTTCAAATGTAGATATGATAGAGCCCAGTAGGCTCAGGAACCTGTACACCAGTTGACTGACAGTTGAGAGGCGGGACCAAAGAGCCAGAGCGCAACCCCCGCAAACACAACTAGGTGAGTACAACTAGATGAGTACACCTCACAGCCGCGGGGGCCCTCGCAGCTGAGTGGACAGCGCTCGGAGATCGTAGTTCTAAGGACCCGGGTTCGATTCCCAGCCGAGGCGGAAACAAATGGTAGGGTTTCTTTCACCCTGATGTGCCTGTTCACCTAGCAGTAAACAGCTCCTACGGGCTGCTTCCTTGCGATGTGTGTGTGAATGTGTGCGTGTGTTTAGAGAGAAATATATATAGTAGAGATAATAAAGGAGAAATAAATTGGTTAGAAAGGCGGGGTCCAAGAGCTAATAGCTTGATCCTGCAGACACAAATAGTAAATACTCACCTCAGGTCACTTGTCTGGCCTGACGAAAGTGTCTGGACAAGCAGTTAAGGGGGGGAGGGGGAGGGGGGGATGAGGCTACTGAAGAAAACTGAAAGTACTGAAAAAAAAACACCTTTGGGTACCCATATTGGTCTTCAGAAGCAGGTGTGGGTTAGCATGTTCTGTGGCGGCGGTTGTGTGTGAGTTCGGAAGGCTGGTCTCTGGCACCGACTACAGCCAGTTATTTTTGCCCAGAGAGACTCAGACGGACGCGTGACTCCGGCGACCCGGGGATTTCACTCCCCCTCATGTTGGTTTTTATTTTCCTTATTCGTGTTTATGTTTATCTTCTCGCTTCAACATCTGTGTGTTTGGCTCTTAAGTGCAAGTAATTAAGGTGATCGGGAGGGGTTAGTTGGCCGTGAAGGAGAGCTGGGGAGGTAGACATGTTTGTGGTATGTGGAGGTGGGTGTGTTTGTCAGTGTCTAGCGTCAGTCTCCAGTTGACCGAAACTTAGAGAGGGCCGAGAGGGGTCGGCCGGCGTGAAGGCGTTTTGGCACTTGAGTTTCTCTTGGAGTTGGCTGGGAGTGCCTGATGCTAGTGCCTGCCCACCGGTAGTGTCTCGCTCTCTCTCTCTCTCTCTCTCTCTCTTTATCTCTCTCACTCTCTCTCACTCCCCTGCCATACTAACACTGGTGGGCTCGTTCACCTGCTGCACTACTACACTCTCGTCTTGTGTACCTGTGACACAAGCGACCTACTCTGACACCGCCTTGGTCAGAGGACCCGCCAGTGATTGAGGTAAGTGCCACGAAGAGCTTGTAAAACACGCGATAGCCCGTGCCGCCAGTACTGAGTGCCTACTGACTTGAATGTCTGGCGTGTGTATAAACACACGAGGCTACTGGTGGCAACGTGGACCATTATACCAGTGCCAGTAGCAAGTGCCAGTGTCCCTGTAGTGGCAGGAGAGTTAACACAGTACACTACTTGCCTGCCCCAGTGTCAGAACCCCCCTACACAGCCGCCAGCAACATGTGTATCAAGAATTATTTTCTGTATAGCATACACCAAGAACGATAGCAATCCTGGCAGTGTTATGAAACGAGCTTTGATGACTGTTGTGTGGAAAGATATCAATTGGGTGGATCCAAATACTGCTACTCAACGAGTTATCTTGAGGTTATCTTGAGATGATTTCGGGGCTTTTTTAGTGTCCCCGCGGCCCGGTCCTCGACCAGGCCTCCACCCCCAAGAAGCAGCCCGTGACAGCTGACTAACACCCAGGTACCTATTTACTGCTAGGTAACAGGGTCATTCAGGGTGAAAGAAGCTTTGCCCATTTGTTTCTGCCTCGTGCGGGAATCGAACCCACGCCACAGAATTACGAGTCCTGCGCGCTATCCACCAGGCTACGAGGCCCCCGAGAGTATTAACTAGTTTTGTCTATAACATGACAAGGGCGGAAGTGGCCGTATTAACCGATCGATGATAATGTATTTCTAAGAAATCTATGTAATGCTAAATGATGATAGTTTATATATTAAGAAGACAGAAAGAAAGTGTAGAGGACGGTGGTAAGGGGTTGTGTGAGGTGACAAGATCTCCCGGCGTGATACAATCATCACCGTGTGATACAATCAGCACTGTGTATACAATCATCACCGTGTAAACAATCATCACCGCGTGATACAATCTTCACCGTGTGATACAATCACCGCGTTATACAATCTTCACCGTGTATACAATCATCCCTATCAAGCCACAACTGACCAGTGATAACTGAGAGGAACGTCTCTACCAGCACTCTGAGCAAGCTGCAGTACCTTGATCCATCTCTCACT
Source organism: Procambarus clarkii (assembly GCF_040958095.1). Classification (NCBI taxonomy): domain Eukaryota; kingdom Metazoa; phylum Arthropoda; class Malacostraca; order Decapoda; family Cambaridae; genus Procambarus; species Procambarus clarkii. The sequence goes on from NC_091235.1 coordinate 18,051,735, forward strand.
CCTCATTTGGGTCGTTTACAGAAAATCATCTTTCGTCTAGCTTTATTAGTGTTGAAACCCACGAAAGTGTGACCCAACTAGTGAAGTACATTTTGCCACTGCCTTTGAAGGAGTGTTCTGGCATATGACAGGAGGGAAGATGGTGTCCACGCTCCCAACGTCTACAAAAGATTAGCTGAAGAGCCATAGCCTGTTTTTAGACGCGGGGGAGATACAAGCCACTGTAGATTAGACGAGAGCAGCTGAGGGTAGAGTGATTAGTGTAAACAGCTATTAACAGTAGCAGTAGAGGGGTTGAGAGTGATTAGAATAGCTCCTTTGAAGGTAGCTCTGAGCTTCACTAACTGGGGAATGCGGAGACCAGTGACCATCCCAAACAGGTCTTAAATGATTAATGAGAATTCTGTATAGCATGTTTGTCAGAGCGGCAACTCCTGTCCATGCTCTTTCTCTTTCCTCTTCCGCATGAAGCATCGGTGCAGCTAAGGCAGACTCAAGCATGGAAGCTTCCAAGACTCTGCCCCTTATGTGCACCGCCGGTAGCGTCCTTCTGGTGCAGAGGTGGTGTGGGTAGGTGGTGTTAAGGGAGCGTTCTTAACGTGCATGTCTATCTTCAACTGTCTTGCCTTCTTCATCAAGTATGACAGTATGAGGACCTGGCGTGGTGCATGGAGCCTTGTATGCCTGCATAGTGACCATCAGCACGCGAATAGGTCTTAAGACCTTCAGGTCTTGTACAGTGTTTGTGACCTTGAAGTTTTCAATATTAATTATGTAGACACATTTGCACCTACATAATGTTTGTGACACAGTCGCTATAGCGCATGTGACCTTCAGTAACTGGATCAATAAAACCCTTTAAGTTTAAGGATTTTCACAGTAAATACGACCCCTCAAGGCCCTGTTCAGCTTGGCTCGTGTACGTCTTCATCATGCCTGGAGCCGCGAGTACCCGACTTGTGCTTAAAACTTTACTGTACGTGACCTTGTGGAGTTGAAAATTGGTTTTGACTCAAAGACCTGCGTGGTGCTTGTGACCTTCATTACCTGTATAATGCATGTAAATGATAAGACTTTCACAGAGGGCAGGATGCCACAATACAGGTAAAGCCTTTACTATCCTTTAGATCAGTGGGTCTCAAAGTCTTAACGGTCAATAACCCTTTTAGATATAGCGTTCTAATGGCCCCAACACGCACTAAAAGGCCCTCTCTGGTGTCCTCTGGTATTACAAAATGCCTTAAATTATGCCCTGCCCTCTACATATTGCAAAATGCCCCCCTACGTATTGCAAAATGCCCCCCCCCCCCGAGGATGCCATGGCCCTCAGTTTGGGAAGCACAGCTCTAGAGTTTAGGCTTATCTTTATAACGGGTTTTGTTTCCCCTGGGTATAGGGTAATCTCGCTCTTCGTCGTTTTGTTGCTGGTGACCTTCAGGGTTCGCGTTAGTCGTTTCACTCAGGGGGCCTGTTTAAGACTGTTACTGACCCGTGTCCACATGTGCATGACCCACACAGGTGTTACAATGATGTGCACTCTGCGGTGGCCGGCATTATATGATGCTCAACACTTTATCACATCAAGTAGATAATAACCCCAGGTGCAGTGTGTGTGTGTGTGTGTACTCGCCTATTTGTGCTTGCGGGGATTGAGCTTTGGCTCTTGGGTCCTGCCTCTCTCAACTGTCAATCAACTTGTGTACAGATTCCTGAGCCTACTGGGCTCTGTCATATCTACTTTTGAAACTGTGTATGGAGTCAGCCTCCACCACATCACTGCATAATGCATTCAACCTCTTAACTACTCTGACACAGAAAAAGTTCTTTCTAACGTCCATGTGGCTCATTTGGATACTCAGTTTCCACCTGTGTCCCCTTGTTTGCGTACAAGGGGAGTGTGTGTGTGTGTGTGTGTGTGTGTGTGTGTGTGTGTGTGTGCTCACCTATTTTTACTCACCTATTTGTGCTACAGGATCGAGCATTGACTCTTGGATCCCGCCTTTCTAGCCTTCGGTTGGTTACAGCAATGACTCCTGTCCCATTAGTCTAATAATACCACAGCCTTTTTGACAGCGACTCGAAGGTATTCTGAGGGTGAGGACGCTTCCGGATGTAAAAACAATGAAATAAAACCCCTCATGAGGTTAATTAAAGAGCAAGGAGACGAAGAAGGGGGTAAGGGAAGGAGGAAAAGGAACGTCATCTTAAGCATCAGGGACAGCAGAAGCAGCAGTATCAGTTGCAGTTTAAGCATCCGCATCCGTGTTTAACTTCCAGGGTGTTTTTGTTCAGCATTTATTTGTTCACACACACACACACACACACACACACACACACACACACACACACACACACACACACACACACACACGCACACACGCACACACACACACACACACACACACACACACACACACACACACACACACACACACACACGCACACACACAAATGTTCACGACTTCCTTTTCTTCTCACAAAAACGCTCTTACGAAGAACGACAAAAATTTTCATTACTGGTAAAATTCCATTTTTGTGATTCCTTCAGCTGCCAGTGGCGCTTATGAGGGTAGGTCAGGGGCGTGGTTCTGAGCGGTGGGTGGGTGCACAGGCGTGTGGGTGGGTTGGTGCTCAGGCGAAGTAAGTGGGTGCACAGGCATGAGGGTGGGTTATCAGTCTAGGTGCCGCTCTCACAGGAAATGCGTTATTGTGGGATATATTTCGTACAAGAGATTTAAAATTGATGGGGTGAATGCGTGGTTGGGATAGAGTTGTGTAGTGTACAGGAGGGTTATAAGAGGTGATGGGATGAGGGTTTGAGTGTAATATTCTTTGCGATACGTGCAGTTTACATGAAGTTTGCGTGTGCTTGCGTGCACTTTGTGGTTGCCTTTGATGACTGCACGAGAGAGGGATGTTGAAAGATGAGACACTCACAGTGGCGCAGCAATGTTCATAATTTAGCAGAGGTTGGAAGCTATCGAGATCGTTTATTTGTGTGATGATAAAGGCAAAAATAAACATGGAAATGGATTCAGGATAGCAAAGATGAGGAGTTGTGTTGAGGGTGATAGCAAAGTGTTGCTGGTCTATCAAAAGTGTTCCGTTCTAGTCAAGAGACTTTAGTCAAGAGTTTGCGAGTCGAAGTATGTTTGAGAGTTAGTCGCAATTCAGATAGGTTAGGGTAGATTAGGGTAGGGTAAGTTAGAGTACATTACGTAACATGGGGTTAATGTGTATAAGGTTAGGTTAGGGTGGGTTAGTTGAAGATGGGTTATGTTCTCGTGTTTCGAATCGTTACGTCTGAGATGTGATTGCACGTCATATTTGACGTGCGGGTAGTTCAGGGTGTTGAATATCTGTATCTTCTTTGTATCATACATGTTACAAAGTATCCTATATCCTATGTTGACCTCTACAACATAGGATATAGGATACTTTGTGTTCTGCTATTTCCAAAAACACTTTTATCTTCGGACGTATCGTCATCAAAGGCAATGTTGAATGTTGACAAACCAGGAGAACTTGTCCTACCTTGGCTGAGCGGTGAATGTTGATACTGAGGCCCCGTGGAGCCGGGATGGTCTCTGTTTACCTCTGGATGCTGTCGGAGCTTCGCCTCTAATGAACAAATCCACAAGGGCCGTGACGAGGGTTCGAACCTACGTCCGAGAGGATCCCAGACGCTGCCTTAATCGACTGAGCTACGACATGGTTAAAAAGCCTCTAATCTGTTCACCTTACTGTGATGTTCACTGTCCAGGAAACATCCCTCTGGCTCCTCCTCTAAGACCGGGTGACCATCTTGATCTAAATGTGTGCCATGTAATAGTGGCTTTTAAAGACCCTCAAAGGTATTGTGAATGCAGGCGATGAGTCACAATAACGTGGCTAAAGTATGTTGACCAGACCACACACTAGAAGGTGAAGGGACGACGACGTTTCGGTCCGTCCTGGACCATTCTCAAGTCGATTGTGAAACGTCGTCGTCCCTTCACCTTCTAGTGTGTGGTCTGGTCAACGTATTGTGAATGTTTGTGTTAAAGTGTTAAAACACTATGGACAATCAAACGATTGTTATCGACGGTCAAAATCGATGACATTTATTCAAGGTTGCTTAAATGTTACGCGAGCATCTTCTGCCCACTGGCAGAGAGAGAACGTGAAGGAGGGACGGAGGTGAGAGAGAACAGGAGGGAGAAGCACAGAGAGAGAGAGAGAGAGAGAGAGAGAGAGACACCCGGGCACAGCCGGGTAACTCCTCTAGTATACAATGCAGTAAGAGCCGCGTGTGCACGGAACACCCAGTCAAAGCAACAGCCTCTCGGATACTGACATACATTAAACTATGTAACTAGCTTCACAAGATTGTTGTGAATTGCAAGACTGCAAGATTGTTACTTGCTTAGCCACATGAACTTTGGACTACAGTTGTTGTGCCGATGTAAATCAAATGTAAACTGTGTTAGGAAAACTATTTATACACCCTGTATCACCGTGTTAAAATGTGAAACAAGTGAATTTAGAGATAACTCTTTTTGCAAGGCCGGCGCTCGATCCCCGATGGTCCGAAATGATAGAGGACCGTTCCTTCTTCCCGTCCTCATACCCCAGCTCATAACCTGTCATATTCCTTTCATGTGATGAATAGTCATAATGACTTGGCTCTTTTTCTGATAATTACCTTACCAAAGATCAGGAAATAGCTAAAGTATGTTATTATAAATAACGGTCTTCCATAACTCTCGGCCAAGTTCCCCTACAGTGCCTGCTGTTGGTAGGCAAGAAAATTGCAAATTCGTTTCAAAAAGGTCTGTAGGGGTCAATATCTGAACCCATCTCGTGAAGCTGTAACCCTTCTACCAGCGCCCACAGTGTGGGTATGTGATCCCTGATAAACTTATTACAAATTATGAATTGAGATTAACCTCAGTTAATAGGATAATTACGAGGGTTATTAGAGCCCAAGTCTGAGAGAAATCTTCCTGTGTACAACGGTAATTCCTGGCAGAATATTGTGCTGTGATAATTCCTTCCTAAACTCGTAGGCCATAGACCAGGTCAAGCACCCGCATGCCTTGCGTTGCATGCTTCAGTCTAGAGAAGAAAAACGTAAACACACTTGAAGTTGGACCTTGAGGCGAACGTAGGTAGTAGATCCTAGTATGGGTAGATGCTGCACGCATATATAAGTGATGATCTTATGAGGTAGACGCTCTTCTCTTCATATATGTTGATGATGATCTTTGGAATCTCACCTCGTAAGATGACTGCCCATTGGTGATAGGTGAGATGGTCACATTATCGTGCATGTCTTTTGGTGATCCTGAGCGGCAGGGGTTCGAATCCTGGTCAGATTATTTAGAGTTCTTAGTGATATTACACACACACACAACACACACACACACACACACACACATATATATATATATATATATATATATATATATATATATATATATATATATATATATATATATATATATATATTCAAATTCAAAATTCAAATGTTTATTTAGGTAAGATACATACATACAAGGGGGTGATACAAAAATTGATGAATTTATAGATGGAGCTAGTACATACAATGCCTAAAGCCACTATTACGCATAGCGTTTCGGGCGTATATATATATATATATATATATATATATATATATATATATATATATATATATATATATATATAGTGTAGGCTAGTGTGTGTGTATATGTATATATATATATATATATATATATATATATATATATATATATATATATATATATATATATTTATATATATATATTTATATATATATTTATATATATATTTATATATATATTTATATATATCTATATATATATATATATATATATATATATATATATATATATATTATGTATATGTATATAGTCTCTCACTCACCCCTCCTAAATACGGAACGCTGCTCATATGAGGCAGCATGAAGGGGGAGGAGGGGTGATAGTGGGGGGGTCTTATTATCTCAGAAGGACTTGTGTGTGGCTTAGTCCTGATTCATTACCCTCTTCACACATCCTCCCTACCCTAGCCCCTCCCTCTTCCCCCTATGTTATTGTAGTAGAGGAACACACACACACACACACACACACACACACACACACACACACATACACACACACACACACACACACACACACACACACACACACACACACACACACACACACACAGAGCAATACACTTGATACCCATATGAATGATTCAAATTCAATTATTTTATTCTCAAATGTCTGTGAAGTACATTTATATTTGGACTAGTTTACATAAGTTTACTATGAATTATTTACCTAAGAGGAGAGTTATAATAACATAAAATGAATATCTGAAGATGTTAGAAAACTGGAAGTTGTAATGCCAGTAATTAAACACTTTAAACAAAAGAGACACGGTATAATGCCCTACAATGAATAGTTTTAAAGGCTAGTAAGGCGAGGAACTGGAGGGGTTGGGAGCCCCAAGACTGGCTCTCAACCCAACAAACACATTTAGGTGAGTACTCTATCTCCACCTTCCTACGGCTGTTTATATTCACATTTTGCCCCGGAGTGAGTATATATGGGCAGCGTTACTCATCCTGTGAGTGACTATAACGCATGTACAACCCCCCTTCAATAGGAAGAAACTACGTTGTGTTGTTCATCTTGTGTCTTGTACCCAGACACAGCTGGGACCTCAGTCACTCAATGGAAGATACTGTAAAACAAGGAATGAACATTTTGCAACCCTTAAGGTTCAGTTATCTTGCTGATGCAAAGTTTAGGAACCGTTTAAGGACAATATATATGATAAAAGTGTTGTCCTAACTCAGTGTAGAGGGTTACTATACTACACATATTTCTAAGGTCTCTTAGATGGACACTGTCTCTCAGGTCTTGACGATGTCCTTCACTCAATGTTGCAGACTCTGCAAATTTCGCTTCCCAGCTGTTGTTTCTATTGCTGTCTTCGGGCTTGCTCGCCCCTTCTATTCCTTTCTGTCATCCCTTCTTCGCCTCATCCTCCTTCCCTCTGCTTCTCCTTCTCTCCCCCTCTCTTTCTCCACCTTCGTGGACGAGGACCCTCCGCTAGCTAGAGACAATCCGCTATGTTAATGAAGCCAGAATCGCCTTCCCCAGCCTGCTCTCGTTTACAGGTAATCTCCTCTGTTTAATTAACCTCTCAGGTCAAATAGCTCTGGTTATGTTCCTCCGGCGTTATGGTGTTCAGCTGCGTTCTGGCCGGCCGTGGTGCTGTTGTGTGGTGGTTAGCCTCAGGGTGGACGGCAGTGGTTATGTCCAATCTTCTATTGTCGTTGTGTCTGTCGATTATTTTGGTGTTGATGCTTAAGTTATCTCCACCACTCAACAGGTTCCCTACTCCACCTCACAGTTACTCTCACAACCGCCCCCCCCCCTTCTGTACATTTATTACCTCCCCCCCCCCTACCATCCCTTTAACCTTTTCTAAACCCTATTCATAATGTTGACCAGACCACACACTAGAAATTGAAGGGACGACGACGTTTCGGTCCGTCCTGGACCATTCTCAAGTCGATTGTGATGAGGACAGGTAGGGACAGGCATTAAATAGGCAAGAGAGAGCTGAGGAGGAAAGTCAGGTGTAGGGGATAGTAGTAATGAGAACTGCAGCAGGCCTTTACAGCAGAACTGCAGCAGGCCTGCTGCAGTTCTCATTACTACTATCCCCTACACCTGACTTTCCTCCTCAGCTCTCTCTTGCCTATTTAATGCCTGTCCCTACCTGTCCTCATCACAATCGACTTGAGAATGGTCCAGGACGGACCGAAACGTCGTCGTCCCTTCAATTTCTAGTGTGTGGTCTGGTCAACATACTTCAGCCACGTTATTGTGACTCATCGCCTGCCTATTCATAATCTCCGTCCAGTCTCCCTAATATAGAGTCAGTTCTTCCAGTCAGCCTGTTGCAGTAATCTCTTTCAATTTCCTCCTCACTACTCCTCTCCCTTCAACTTGCCTCAACCTTCTTCCTTTCCCCCTTTTCCTTGTCTCTTCCCCTTCTCTCAACTTGCCCCTCACTCACTTCCCCTTCCCCCCCTCATCTTTCCCCTCCATTCAACCTGTCCCCTCTGCCCATGCTACCAGACCCCCCATCTCCTCGGATGCAAGCTACTGGAGATCACTTAAGTGATTTACTTCACATTAAGGAGGATGTGGCTCTTCCTGCCCCTCCTCCCAGCCTCCACCACCTGCACCCACCTAGCAGGTGACGTAGCCACCTCATGGAAGGGAAGGGAATTATCAGGGGGAAAGCGCCAAGCCATTATGACTGTGTAGCACTTGGAAGGGGTTAGGATAAGGATTTGGGATGGGACAGGGGGATATGAATGGTGTCCAATCACTTGGACGGTCGTGGGATCGAACGCCGACCTGCATGAAGCGAGACCGTCGCTCTACCGTCCATCCCAAGTGGTTGGGCATGGTGCAGCATAGTCTATAGGCGACACATGTACGAGACACATACACCTCTGTGCTGCATGTAGGCGACACATACACTGCTTGGTGCCACATGAAACTGACGCATGCATTGCTTGGGTGGGGATTGGGGAAGGGTCAAAGCGAGAAGGAGTAAAGAGAGAGAGAGAGAAAGAGAGAGAGAGAGAGACAGACAGACAGACAGACAGACAGACAGACAGACAGACAGACAGAAACACAGAAACACAGACAAAGAGAGTCTAACTTGCGAAAGTGTTAACACTTAAAATGGTGTGCGAAATCAGAGGATTTGGCGGAAATATATGAGAGGAGATTGGTGTGTATAGGAAACGAGCCTGTGTTGTTGGGTGACCGGCCTTGCCGGTCTAGTGTCGCCTAGAGTGCTCAGGGGACGGAGAATGGGACACTTCTTAAACAAGGAAAAGGAGGAGGGACTATACTAAAACCTAAGTTAGAGACTATTTTATAAAACAAGATAAAGGTGTATTAGGATACCGGACTCCTTCTCTGTAAGTCATCCTCACAACTAATATAAAGGACTCCCAAGTATTATTTTAGTAATAATTAAAGGTGCCTAAATTTAAGTAAAGAGGTTGATTTAGGGTTTTATCAGTGTTATTTTGGGCATGCAAGATGGCTCTCGATAGGCTTGTGATGACACATGGCTATTGAGTCCTCTCAGTTCATGTGATGATATGTATCTAGTTGGAACTGTCCTGTAACATCACACGTCAATAATGCCACCCGTGCTTAGGTCCGGGGTTGTCACTTGGTTACCTGACCTCATTGAAGATGCTGGACCTCTGGTAATCTGTCATCGAGTTATCGTCTATTTTCGAGCCCTTTATGCCGGATCAAGCAGCGACGACCTTGAGGCAGCAATATTGAAGGACTGGTTAAGGCAGTATATGCTGGCGGTAAGGACAAATTTGCAATTACGGGCTATTCATGCCCATGCCACCACTTGGGTGGCTTAATCTTCATCAATCAAACTTGCACAAGGCAGATAGAAAGCTGAGGATTTGCTCTTCAAGAGTGATAAGGAGTTACTGCTTGTGTGACAATGATTGATATATGACACTGTCAGTGCGCTGGTTCAGTTGTAACAAGTTATCTGGTTTCGGTCCAGGACTGGGACCGAAGTATAATGTCTATGATTCATTGTGTTTTTAAGATGGGTTATTATTAATTAACTTGACCAACTGTTCTTACAGATTTTATAATATTGGCTGCTCAGCAAATTTGTATACACTATCATATGCAACAAATTTCTGTCTAACAACATGTTAACAAGAACTCTGTATATATCGTCTTTACTACAGAATGAACGACATAAACTATCATTATTACGAGCCTTGCAACGGCATGCAAATTAGTTCTTGAGCTCGATTTATGCTTGCGCTAAAATTATTTTTTAAATTAAGTGTGAAGGAGGCTACAACGCTGTCCGTAACTGGCCTTTTCTTACGGTTGCATAAAATTACAATTACTTACTAATTAGCTTTGCAATTTACAAGCAACCTTGCTAATTTCAAATTAAAGTTAAGGAGGTATTAAGAGCCATCACACAACACGTCAGACAAAGAAATTCAAGGTTGTTTCTTATTAGGTCTTCTGCTGCAAGACTGACTACCTTATATACATTATGACTACCTATTCTAATGTTCATCCAGCTGATACAGTCTGCAACTGCAAAACACAGAGACACCGTCATAGGAGGGACTATATTTTAATGTAAATGTACTGGAGAAAACTTGGGAACGAGTAAATGGTAAGAAATGTGGAAGGATATGAGAAATGGCAAAATCTGGTGGAAGGATATGGTAACTGAGAGATAGGAAGGGGAAAGGTGTGGTATACAGGGACGGGATTGGGGATAGGTGTGTGGATCATGGGGGCCCGGGTAGGTAGAGTGATGGCAGTTCTAATTCATTTTCCTGATATATGCCGTTTTCTCTCTCTCTCTCTCTCTCTCTCTCTCTCTCTCTCTCTCTCTCTCTCTCTCTCTCTCTCTCTCTCTCTCTCTCTCTCTCTCTCTCTCTCTCTCTCTCTCTCTCTCTCCCTCTCTCTCTCTCTCCCTCTCTCTCACACACACACACACACACACACACACACACACACACACAGGCACACACGAGGCTATGGGGCCTCGTAGCCTGGTGGATAGCGCGCAGGACTCGTAATTCTGTGGCGCGGGTTCGATTCCCGCACGAGGCAGAAACAAATGGGCAAAGTTTCTTTCACCCTTAGTGCCCCTGTTACCTAGCAGTAAATAGGTACCTGGGAGTTAGTCAGCTGTAACGGGCTGCTTCCTGGGGTGTGTGTGTGTGTGGTGTGGAAAAAAAAAAAGTAGTTAGTAAACAGTTGATTGACAGTTGAGAGGCGGGCCGAAAGAGCAAAGCTCAACCCCCGCAAAACACAACTAGTAAACACACACTCACACACACACACACACACACACACACACACACACACACACACACACACACACACACACACACACACACACGAGGATAAGACAGGACAGAGATGGTTGGGCAGACTGCATATTTCTGGACTGCCAAAAAGCCTTTGATACAGTACCGCACATGAGACTGCTGTTCAAGCTCGAGAGGCAGGCGGGGGTGGGGGGAAAGGTCCTAGAATGGATAAGGAACTACCTAACAGGAAGGAGCCAAAGAGTTACGGTAAGGGGCGAGAAGTCGGACTGGCGAACAGTAACAAGTGGAGTACCACAAGGATCGGTGCTGGGACCAATTCTATTTCTTGTATATGTTAACGACATGTTTACAGGCGTAGAGTCCTACATGTCGATGTTTGCGGATGATGCAAAGTTGATGAGAAGAGTTGTGACAGATGAGGATTGCAGGATCCTCCAAGAGGACCTGAACAGATTGCAGAGATGGTCAGAGAAATGGCTACTAGAATTCAACACGAGCAAATGTAAAGTTATGGAAATGGGACTAGGAGATAGGAGACCAAAGGGACAGTACACAATGAAGGGGAACAGCCTACCTGTAACGACGCGTGAAAGAGACCTGGGGGTGGACGTAACACCTAATCTATCTCCTGAGGCACATATTAATAGGATAACGACAGCAGCGTACTCTACACTGGCAAAAGTTAGAACATCATTCAGAAACCTAAGTAAGGAGGCATTTAGGGCGCTTTACACTGCCTACGTAAGGCCAGTCTTAGAGTATGCCGCCTCATCATGGAGTCCCCATCTGAAGAAGCATATAATGAAACTAGAAAAGGTTCAGAGGTTTGCAACGAGACTCGTCCCAGAGCTACGAGGGATGGGGTATGAAGAGCGCCTGAGGGAACTGTGCCTTACGACACTAGAAAGAAGAAGGGAGAGGGGGGACATGATAGGAACGTATAAGATACTCAGAGGAATTGACAGAGTGGACATAGACGAAATGTTCACACGGAATAGTAACAGAACGAGAGGACATGGATGGAAGCTTGAAACTCAGATGAGTCACAGAGATGTTAGGAAGTTTTCTTTTAGCGTGAGAGTAGTGGGGAAATGGAATGCACTTCAGGAACAGGTTGTGGAAGCAAATACTATTCATAATTTTAAAACCAGGTATGATAGGGAAATGAGACAGGAGTCATTGCTGTAAACAACCGATGCTCGAAAGGCGGGATCCAAGAGTCAATGCTCGATCCTGCAGACACAACTAGGTGAGTACAACTAGGTGAGTACACACACACACACACATCCAAGAGTCAATGCTCGATCCTGCAGACACAACTAGGTGAGTACACACACACACACACACACACACACACGCACACACACACACACACACACACACACACACACACACACACACACACACACACACACACACACACACACACACACATGGCGTGCAGGTTCCGCTGTTGCTACCAGCATGATCATCAACACCACACATACCCCGACAATAGGTTCCCAGGAACACCTTATTTTCACCATGCTTGACTATGGACTCAGGAACGCCACAAATCCCACATGCTTCTTCCCTTATAATCTTTACCCGTAACTTGCGGTATTGATCCCGGAACACGCTACTGCTCCGTACAGACATTGTAGGTCGTGTCCGCAAACCAAAAATTATTGAAAGTTTGCCGTTTGAAGTTGTGTTCGCGATTAATGCTATATTTTTCGTAGTTAATAATTTTGTTTTTGTCTGTGTGTATGAAATTGTGATATGGTGATAGTGGTCCTCCTGCTGTGGTGATAGTGGTCCTCCTGCTGGGGTGATAGTGGTTCTCCTGCTGTGGTGATTGTGGTCCTCCTGCTGTGGTGATAGTGGTCCTCCTGCTGTGGTGATAGTGGTCCTCCTGCTGGGGTGATAGTGGTCCTCCTGCTGTGGTGATTGTGGTCCTCCTGCTGTGGTGATAGTGGTCCCCCTGCTGGGGTGATAGTGGTCCTCCTGCTGTGGTGATAGTGGTCCTCCTGCTGTGGTGATAGTGGTCCTCCTGCTGGGGTGATAGTGGTCCTCCTGCTGTGGTGATAGTGGTCCTCCTGCTGGGGTGATAGTGGTCCTCCTGCTGTGGTGATAGTGGTCTTCCTGCTGTGGTGATAGTGGTCCTCCTGCTGTGGTGATAGTGGTCTTCCTGCTGTGGTGATAGTGGTCCTCCTGCTGTGGTGATAGTGGTCTTCCTGCTGTGGTGATAGTGGTCCTCCTGCTGTGGTGATAGTGGTCTTCCTGCTGTGGTGATAGTGGTCCTCCTGCTGTGGTGATAGTGGTCTTCCTGCTGGGGTGATAGTGGTCCTCCTGCTGTGGTGATAGTGGTCCTCCTGCTGGGGTGATAGTGGTCCTCTTGCTGTGGTGATAGTGGTCCTCCTGCTGTGGTGATAGTGGTCTTCTTGCTGTGGTGATAGTGGTCCTCCTGCTGTGGTGATAGTGGTCCTCCTGCTGTGGTGATAGTGGTCCTCCTGCTGTGGTGATAGTGGTCCTCCTGCTGTGGTGATAGTGGTCCTCCTGCTGTGGTGATAGTGGTCCTCCTGCTGTGGTGATAGTGGTCTTCTTGCTGTGGTGATAATGGTCCTGCTGGGATGATAGTGGTCCTCCTGCTGTGGTGATAGTGGTCCTCCTGCTGTGGTGATAGTGGTCCTCCTGCTGTGGTATTCGAGTTTTCCAGTATTTAAGAGTATTCCACTTGTTAACTACCCGTACAGGGAACGAGTACTTCCTTACGTCCCTTCGGCTCACTTGCGTTCCAGTTTCCATCCGTGTCCTCTTGTTCTGCTTTCTTGCTATCTTACCTTATCTATTCCCCTCAGTATCTTGTAAGTTGTGATCATATCCCCCTCTGTTCCTTCTATCATCTTTGGTTGAGAGATTTAGTTCCATTAGCTTGTTTGTGGCTTAGCTCGCTTAGTTCTGGCAGCAGTCTTGTTACAAACTTTTGTACTTTGTACTCTTGTGACAAGAGTTGTCTTTGGCGTGGCCGGTGCCTTTCTCTCAGGTGACGGAGATTGTTTTGAGGGTCACCTACATCCACCTGACAAGTCTGATCCCTCTCAGTCGTTCAGTTTCAGGTCAATTGTGATTGTATTTCTCGATGCGTAAGAGAGGGACACGGAGTGCATTTCTTACACTGCATTTTAAGGGGGACTTTGAGAAGCGTTTTATGGAGTCATAATATTAGTGTGTTTTAGGTTGAGTTAAGTGTCCTTGGTCTGAAACACAATTACATGTAGGTGAGCACAGCAAGGCGGGTACAAAAAACACAGGCAGCCACTCAGCTATAGACTTTAGTTATCACGCACTCACTCAAGCAGTTATGTACACATTCATGCGCTCATGTACACATTCATGCGCTCATGTACACATGCAAGCACTTATGTGCACATCCTAACACTGATGAAGACTTATGTGTGAAGAGTGAAGGACCATGTGTGTGTGTGTGTGTGAGGGACTGTGTGAGGTATGAGGGACTGTGTGAGGTATGAGGGACTGTGTGAGGGGTGAAGGTACTGTGTGTGTGAGAGACTGTGTGCCACACACTCACCTTTCCATTATCACAGTATGTCACAGAGGCACACTATCGCAGCCATACTGTACTGCATGCCACATCCTCACCCTTCAAGCTCTCTCCCAGACATATCCTCACCCAGTCACATCATCCCACAGCCACACTCCCCAACAGACACATTCTCCCAAAGCCACACCCTAAAGTGAGACATCGAAGAACGTCGTCCAATTGATGATAGGTCTTCCCCCTCTCCAGGATTTACAGGCTGGAGTTTTAGGTAGTTCTGATTGTCACTGTACGAGTCAGCCAGACACTTGGGACCCGCGCAGGAATATCCCTGCAAAAAAAATTAAAAATGAGCTGTTGGTTATGTTTTATCACTAATAGAGCTAGTAAATCACAATCCTATTTCTATGTAATTGTCTTGATTTACCTACTGTCAATTCCTCTGGGAATCTTGAATATCTCAAACATGTCAAAACCCTTTCTTACTTTTTGTTTAACTTCTATCAGCCTTCGTGTATCAATTTACTATCGGTTGTTTGAGTAACTTTGTAGCGAGCTTCAGTACACTATAGCTTCGTTCTGTTATTTTTCAGGTGGGGCCACCAGACGGGATCTGCATACTCCAGTACTGGCCTCAAGTAGGTGTTCTGAATGACTCCTTAACATGCATTTGTGTCTTTGTCTGAGACTTGAACTGGTGTTAATGTTTAGCAAGACATAAATGTACACCCAGACATTACTGATTGTCTCTACATTAGAAGACAATAATGGGGAAAAGGAATGTTAGTTTAGTTCATTTGTTATGTTCCCCATACCCATTATGTGAGCGGTAGTTAAAAAAAGTTAAGATGCACATAATGGGTTCAGGAATTGAAGCACAAAATTCGTGTAGCTAAGCAAATTTCTGCACTGATGAGCCAATCACATAATTTATTAACTTATGTAAATAATTGTCAAAGGAGGCTCAAGCCAGGAAGACTACCAAAGTACCTTCATAGTTTGTCAAGCTGACAGCATCGTGACCTCAAGAGTGAAAGTTTGTTAGAAAAGAGAAAGGGGGAAAGTGAGAATTTGTGTTCTTCCTTAGTGTATTTGTGGGGAATAGTAATAGACACTGAGTTTACACCAATTGGGGATGTTTATAGGTTTGGGGACCACCAGCTAAAGCAACATTGGACAGACTTGTATTGTGGTGGTTGTTGCTAAATCGCCAGACATTAGATCAACCACATTATCAGAATCACCAGGCTGAAGATATGACCTAACAACAACACACCAGAAGATGGGGAGACGACGACGTTTCGGTCCGTCCTGGACCATTATCTAGTTAATTGTCGACTTGATTTCGTTCCAGGGCCGACGTTTCGGTCCAGGACGGACCGAAACGTCTCCTCGTCTTCTGGTGTGTGGTCTGGTCATCACATCAGAATCACGAGTTTTGTATAAGTCAGTTTTCTTATCGAGCACTCCTCCATAAACATGTTTTAGCTGCTCTACCATTGGGCTATCAGACAGCCAAAGATTAAGGGTGTTTCATAGTACAATGATAGAGCTTCTGTCTCTCGCTCGTGGGGTCGGCGCTTCGAGTCTCCAAGTACCCAAGTGAATGAAATGTTTATTTCTACGATAATATGGTTGACAGTTTATGTTTTAGCTGATTCTTACTGATAATTCGAACATCATGTGTTCTTCTACGTCAGCGTCTTGGGGTCCCTTCATCCCATCTTCCTATTTTGGACCTAATTCTTGCTACTGTTACCTTTCTTCCACTTCTTCTTCGTCGCCACATCACCCTTCTTCTAATTTTCCTGCCACCTCCTTTTGTACTCACCGCTGGTGTTCCTTTTCCTGTTCCTTTCTCCACTTCTCCTCTTCCTTCCGTACTTTCCTCTGCACGTCGTTCCGTTGAAACACGAAAACACTAAAAGTGGCGCTTATAATCTTATTCAGGAGGCCTTTGGGAATAGTTTAATTAAGCGTGTAGAGGAGAGTGCCGGGCCACCCTGGTGGCACTCTGTCAACCACCACGCCACTATAACCACTGTAGTTTCAGAGGTGCGCGGATGAACTATGATGGCACGCCGGCCTGTTACCTATAGATGTAACTCGTGGCACTCTATCACTTAGCGTCGTACCAATTTAGACATTATTCTTGGACCTTCTTGGGCGAGACTGCGAGGGAAGTCCCGGGTGTTAGACACGCAAGTACACACGTTATGGTTATGGGTCATCACGTGAAGCTGTCTTAGGGGCTAACTATAGACATGATGGTTATTTACCGATGGCAGCGTGTTCCTCCATGACGTAACTGCTCACTGCTGATGGCGTCTCGCCACGCCACTCCCCGCCCCTCGACCAAAATTTAAATTGGATAAATTTAAAACGTAAAATTATTTTACGTTTGCTGTATAAATAGAATGTATATACTAATGGTACTTGTTTTCAGACTTGCTTAAGTAATGACAGTGTTCTTGTTGTGTCACCGTGAAGGTGTGTTGTGTTTAATGAAGCAAGTTTAATCCGTATTGACCCGAAGCAGAAAAGGTTGCTCCTGTTATACACTTACTCTTGACCGTCCTGTCGTACACTTACCCTTGACCGTCCTGTCGTACACTTACCCTTGACCGTCCTGTTATACACTTACTCTTGACCGTCCTGTCGTACACTTACCCTTGACCGTCCTGTTATACACTTACCCTTGACCGTCCTGTCGTACACTTACCCTTGACCGTCCTGTCGTACACTTACCCTTGACCGTCCTGTCGTACACTTACCCTTGACCGTCCTGTCGTACACTTACCCTTGACCGTCCTGTTATACACTTACCCTTGACCGTCCTGTCGTACACTTACCCTTGACCGTCCTGTTATACACTTACCCTTGACCGTCCTGTTATACACTTACCCTTGACCGTCCTGTCGTACACTTACCCTTGACCGTCCTGTCGTACACTTACCCTTGACCGTCCTGTCGTACACTTACCCTTGACCGTCCTGTTATACACTTACCCTTGACCGTCCTGTTATACACTTACCCTTGACCGTCCTGTCGTACACTTACCCTTGACCGTCCTGTCGTACACTTACCCTTGACCATCCTGTTATACACTTACCCTTGACCGTCCTGTTATACACTTACCCTTGACCGTCCTGTTATACACTTACCCTTGACTGTCCTGTCGTACACTTACCCTTGACCGTCCTGTCGTACACTTACCCTTGACCGTCCTGTTATACACTTACCCTTGACCGTCCTGTTATACACTTACCCTTGACCGTCCTGTCGTACACTTACCCTTGACCGTCCTGTCATACACTTACCCTTGACCGTCCTGTCATACACTTACCCTTGACCGTCCTGTCATACACTAACCCTTGACTGTCCTGTCATACACTTACCTTTGACCGTCCTGTTATACACTAACCCTTGACCGTCTTGTCATACACTTACCCTTGACTGTCCTGCTAGTGCAAAATACCCAGGCAGAACACAGAGCCATAATAATAATAATAATAATAATACAAGGAATGTAGAAGACAAAAACGTGTTATAGGATATGAAGGACTCTTCCCAAGGCAGTCTTTGAGTCCTCCCCCCCCCCTCTCCCCCGGCACCTCCGGAGACTGGAGGAGCGATGTGTTCGAGTCTGCCAGCGCCGCCTCAATGCTTTGATGTCTTAGATCGACGCAAACACACTCTGATTTTAGCAATAACAGAGATTGTGGAGAGACTTTACAATCTGGTGTGTCCCATCTTGGGGCGTCAGTGTTGACACACTTCTCCTTGGGCCAGATTCACGAAGCAGTTACGCAAGTACTTACGAACGTGTACATCTTTCCTCAATCTTTGACGGCTTTGGTTACATTTATTAAACAGTTTACAAGCATTGAAACTTGCCAATCAGCTGTTGTTATTGTTATAAACAGCCTCCTGGTGCTTCGGAGCTCATTAACTGTTTAATAATTGTAAACAATGCCGCCAAAGGTTGAGAAAAGATGTGCAGGTTCGTAAGTGCTTGCGTAACTGCTTCGTGAATCTGGCCCCTTGACGGGGGAGGGGGGGGGGGGGCGAATGTAGCGATTAGTGTGTCTGTCTTCTTGTCAAGAGACAACTTAGACTTATCCGTCAATGTATTAGCGAGATATTCATCGTGTATATTAATTTACTTATCGAAGTTGTTTTTTTTAATTTATTTCATACTGACACTGCTCCTAAAATGATAGTACTTATAATAACTATTTTTAACCACTACATAAATGCAAGACCTAACCTAACCTATCCTAGCCATTTTAGGCCTAATACACGCTATCTTAGGCCTAATATAGTACATATATGTACTATAAATAAAAACATATTAAAAAAAACATTCTTTCCTTATTAAGACTACTCATAGCCCAGTGGATAGAGCTTCAGCCTCCCAGACATGGGGTCCACGGTTCGAGTCTCCTACAGCCCTGGTGAATGGAATATATGTACTATATATCACTATATATATACTATAAGGTACTATATACCTTGGAATATATCAGTTTGAAGCTTTGCTTTTCTGAAATCTTATCAAATTAATTGTAAAGAAAGTGGGTTACTAGTAGTCACTCACGACATACTGGTCCTCTCCACCAAACACTAAAGTCTAAGCTCTTCCATTTTAGGAGGGTGGTTTGTGGGAGTAATATACCCGTTGGTTATACCCTTGTTCCGTTGGTTATACCCTTGTCCCGTTGGCTATACCCTCGTTCCGTTGGTTGTACCCACGTGACGCGCCCACTGTGCTTAGTTGTGTGGTGCTCGCCTTTACTACTTTAGTTTCTATTATTAACATATTAGGTACATCTGCATTAGTGCAGCTACCCTAGACTATATGAAGTGGAGTACAGTGTGTCAAAAAGAAGCTAACTAGGTGATGCTAAAAAATCCCCATCACACAGGATGGTTAGTCATACAGAGGCATGTGATAAGCGGTCTGCACTGGCAGACTCCGGATGCATTTTGAGGATATCAACAACACAAGATTGAATAAGGTAGCAGTGGTAATACAAGTCCCCATCTCGCAGGACGGTTAGTCATACAGAGCCATGTGTTTAATAGCCTGCACTGGCAAATTTTGCTTGTCTCTCTGGTGGCAAGACAGTCTACGGGCTCACCATAGCCTGTTCTGCTTGGAACTTTGTGTTCCAAGTAGCGAATCTTAAACAACAACAACAACAACAACATCTCTTGAGCCGTCGGCCCTCTGGACGCCCTCTGGCGGCCCTCTGGAGGCTCTCTGGAGGCCCTCTGGAGGCCCTCTAGAGGCGCTCTGGAGGCCCTCTGGACGCCCTCTGGAGGCCCTTTAAAAGCCCTCTAGAGGCGCTCTGGAGGCCCTTTAGAGGCGCTCTGGAGGCCCTCTAGAGGCCCTCTGGAGGCCCTCTGGAGGCCCTCTACAGGCCCTCTAGAGGCCTTCTGGAGGCGCTTCACACACCCTGACGACTGAAGTCTCCTGTCCCAGCACCAAGCTAAGGTTAAGGTGGACACCATCCCTTCCTCTTCCTCCTTGTCCTTTCCTTCATTCCCCCCTCCTCACCTTCCTCCTCCTCCTCTCACCACTTCCTCTTCGCAGCAGAGTATTACCAATCGATCTCAAGACAAAATAAGAAGGGACAGCTCACGCATATAGGAAAATCTATAACGTAACCCGGGTATATTAAGGGGGGGGGGGACTTTAAAGCCAGTCTCGCTCCTAAATTACAGATAATATCTGAAAGGGAAATGTGGGATTATACAATATTTTTGTTGTGTTACAACATAGAGTGGCAGCTGGTCTTCGAGGTCCACCTCGTCCGTCCTAGACTGTTGTGTACTCACCTAGGTGAACACACCTAGGTGTACTCACCATCAGGGACCTTACCTTGAGGTGCTTCCGGGGCTTAGCGTCCCCGATGCCCGGTCGTCGACCAGGCCTCCTCTAAGACGAGGAGGCCTGAGACGAGCTAAGGGACGAGCTAAGATACTATCCTGGATCGCCTTCCGAACGTTCTTAGGTTTATACAATGGCTCAGGTCCCAGGGGCCAGATTCACGAAGCAGTTACGCGAGTATTTACGAACGTGTACATCGTTTCTCAATCTTTGACGGTTTTGGTTACATTTATTAAGCAGTTTACGAGCATGAAAACTTGCCAATCAACTGTTGTTATTATTATAAACAGCCTCCTGGTGCTTCAGAGCTCATTAACTGTTTAATAATTGTAAACAAAGTCGCCAAAGATTGAGAAAAGACGTTCAGGTTCGTAAGTACTTGCGTAACTGCTTCGTGAATCAGACCCCAGGTTTGTACCGTCTTTGATCTTTTTGTGTCATATTTGCATCAACGGCGTCGACTCTTGATACCGATAAAGTTCTTTATGACATCTCCGTGGCTCACTTAGGTCTGCTTTCTATCTGTGCCCCTCGTTCTGCTTTGTCTGTTTGTTCACGTTCCCTTACAATCTTATACCTTGAGGTTACCTTGAGGTGCTTCCGGGGCTTAGCGTCCCCGCGGCCCGGTCGTCGACCAGGCCTCCTGGTTGCCGGACTGATCAACCAGGCTGTTGGACGCGGCTGCTCGCATCCTGACGTATGAATCACAGCCTGGTTGATCAGGTATTTTTTTATACCTGATCAGCCTTTATATGTAAAGGGAGTTAACAAAGTAGTCATGTTCTAAGCTAGGATCCGCAGAATGAGGGGGCAGAGTGGACACTACAGACACAAAGTAGCCAGAGATGTATACTAACCTAGTTGTACTTGCGGGGGTTGAGCTCTGGCTCTTTGGTCCCGCCTCTAAACTGTCAATCAACTGGTGTACAGGTTCCTGAGCCTACTGGGCTCTATCATATCTACACTTGAAACTGTGTATGGAGTCAGCCTCTACCACATCATTTCCTAATGCATTCCATTTATTAACTGCTCCGACACTAAACAAATTCGTTTAATGTCTCTATGGCTCATTTGGGCTCTCAATTTCCACCTGTGTCCCCCCCCCTAGTGCGTGTGTTCCTTTGTGTTAAATAAACTGTCTTTGTCAACCCTATCAATTCCTTTGAGAATCTTGTATGTGGTGATCATGTCCCCCTAACATTTATATGTGTGTGTGTGTGTGCCAGTTTGTTTACTTGTGCGTGCAAGGTGTCTTCCTTAGCGGCCAATAACAAGGAATTACCGTTCTTCCGTGTCAGATTAAACTCCTGTGTTTAGGTCATTGCTCGCACGGTAAAGGTCTTTACCAATTACATTTCATGTTCCATAACCACATGTCCACCTCGCCTAATCCCTTCTCTACACATGTCCGTATTACCTTAATATCCTAGGTATTTCCCACGTGGTCTCATCATTCGGACGCGCGTGTACAAACACGTGGTGTGTCCTGGCTCCATAAACCCTGACTCCTGTGATGTCCTGGTGTGCTGGGGCGTCTCCTTCGCTGTCATTATGTTGCCTTTGGACAGTATGTCAAGTTGACCAGACCACACACTAGAAAGTGAAGGGACGACGACGTTTCGGTCCGTCCTGGACCGTTCTCAAGTCGATTCTCACAATCGACTTGAGTATGGTCCAGGACGGACCGAAACGTCGTCGTCCCTTCACTTTCTAGTGTGTGGTTTGGTCAACATATTTCAGCCACGTTATTGTGACTCCTAGTCTGCAGTACTTTTAGTACTGCAATTATTTAGAAGCATAATTCCTCTCGACTGTTCGATAGTTCATCTCACTGTTCGATAGTTTATCTCACTGTTCGACTGTCTGCTCACTGTTCGACTGTTTCTTCCTCGTTTTCTACCACCGTGTTCTGTCCCATATAAAAGATGTTCACTTTATAATTCTCACAGTCGGGGACAGGAAGCCTGTTAGACTTTTAGAGGTCCCCCGGGTTTCCAATTCAACTACTGACCGTCTTCAGAATGCTACCCACAACAGTCGGTTAACTCCTAAGTACCTACTTGAACTGCTAGATGAACATGTTCATCAGGTTAAAGGAATCGTTGTCCATACAATTCTGTTCTGCTGCGGGGGTGTGTATATATATATATATATATATATATATATATATATATATATATATATATATATATATATATATATATATATATATATATATATATATATAACGGCCTATTGACATGGTTCGAGTGCATGGGGGGTTGTGTAAAACCCTGGTTTGTGTCTCGGAGAGGCTGCAGGATCCAAGTAAGTTCAGTAGAACTTTTGGTTTCAATCTTTTGACTATGTCGTAGCTCAGTCTATTAAGGCTGCGTCTGGGATGCTCTCGGACGTAGGTTCGAATCCTCGTCACGGCCTTTGTGGATTTGTTCATCCGTTACCTGCAGCCACCTGCCACAGGTAACGGTAACCCAACCTGATCCTGGCAACCACTGTGTCGCACAGTCTAATGGACGTTTTGTGCTGCCCATAAACATAGGTTTCAGATCTGAACAAATCATATATTTTTATACTGGTGCTTTCAGGTTGTTGGGAGTCAGTAATTTCTCTCCTATAGTTTTTTGGATAACTCTTGGGGGTTTTATCATCGCATTTAACTAATAAATTTGTTATACAAGCATACCTACCTTTGTACAAAGGTAGGCTTTTGTTTATTGTTATGAATAATGAATTTTCTGATGTAGGTATTGGCTGTTGAATTGGTCCGTTGCTATATTTTTTAATTACGTGTACCGGTATTTATACGTTTTGTTGGACTTTTGTAGTGATATGAATAAAGAAATATAAACACGTATGTAAATAAACATTTGAGTAGGACTTGATGTAGGCAGGCACACGCGCGCGCGCACACACGCGCACACACACACACACACACACACACACACACACACACACACACACACACACACACACACACACACACACACACACACACACACAGACACACACACACACACACACACACACACACACACACACACACACACACACACACACACACACACACACACACACACACACACGCACGCACAGAGGTGGAAACTAAGTGCCCAAATGAGCCACAGATATATTTCAAAGCACTTTTTTAGTGTCAGAATGATGACAAATGGAATGCATTAGGAAGTAATGTGGTGGAGGTTGACTCCATACACAGCTTCAAGTGTAGATATGATAGAGCCCAGTAGGTTCAGGAACCTGTACATTAGTTGATTGACCGTTGAGAGGCGGAACCAAAGAGCCAGAGCTCAATTAGGTAAGTACACACACATGGTACTGAATCAATAACTTGACCTCTTTCCATGTTTCTCTTCCCCGTTTCCTTTCGACAGCTACAAAGTCTCTGGCTGTGCTAATTTCATCCGGCTAAAGTTTTAATTGCTGGAGAAACTAAAAATGTTCAGGCCCTTAATCCTGCCACTCTCCTCTGAAATCCACTGCCCCCCTACTCTTAGGTGAAGACCCAGGCGTTTGTGAGCACAATTTGTACTTCCACTTGTGAGAGGCAGAGCCGT
The DNA here is from genome assembly GCF_040958095.1 of Procambarus clarkii. Taxonomy (NCBI): domain Eukaryota; kingdom Metazoa; phylum Arthropoda; class Malacostraca; order Decapoda; family Cambaridae; genus Procambarus; species Procambarus clarkii. The sequence goes on from NC_091235.1 coordinate 18,075,662, forward strand.
GGGTCCACCTCCTCTTAACTAACATCGTAAATGTATTACGAAAGGCTTGTATCACAATCGACTTGAGAATGGTCCAGGACGGACCGAAACGTCGTCGTCCCTTCACCTTCTAGTGTGTGGTCTGGTCGTCATTATTACGAAAGGATCACAATACAAAATATTTTCAACGTAGCCTCGTGTAGCAGAAATAATGATATAGTAAAATTTCGAAATTTAAAACTTTGAATATGTGCAATCACTTTCAGTTACGCTGACCAAGTATAATATTTTATATATCCATCACGTTTTTCAAACTGCAGGTCAGTTTGGGTAATATGCTAAAAATATATATATTTTCATTTATAGGGAAATTTCCATGAAAAATAAACAAAATTAAAATCTCAAATATGTGCAATCACCTTAAATTACACTCAAAAAATATCACTGCAGCATAATATTTTAAATATTTTACACTGGAGATCACATTGGGTTAAATGCGATTTTTTTATTTGTATTATTGTTATTGTTCAACTGAATAAAATCATCAGTGTTGCAACAGTTTAAAAAACTGCATGAATAAATAATATTGCATTTTAATATGGATTTTTGTATCTTATATAAAATATTTGTAACAAAATGTGTATGAAACAGTAAAAATGTAAGTGTAAATTGTATTCATGTCCTGTGTCTCTCAAACATCTGTGGTTTATCATTTGTGGCTCTTAACAGTAGGCAAGTTTGGCCACCCCTGATATATATAATGAAGGTCCGGTTCCCCTATGTGATTGACTTAAACGGAAGGGTTTATCCTCCCTTATTCAGCGTAACCACTTGTCCTAGTGCTCACAAGACTGGTAAACTGACATGGCGATTATAGTATGTTGCAAATGTTCCACGTTGCTGACTTGTCGTTGATTCTAGAAAGAGGCAGAGACCAGGAAGACCTCAGTGTTTCACAAAGACCTCCGAGGAGGGTTCTGTGCCACTCGTCAGAGCACTTCCGACTCTTTGTCATTCTTGTGACAGACTCATACGTTCCTCCAACCACAGATGTATAGGATTGGCTCCTCTGGTATTCCTGCTTAACACACACACCCAGCTTTCAGGGCTTCAAACAGGCGAAGGCTCTAATGAAAACAAAGCACCATGTGCTCCACCCAATCACTGTCTCGTTAATTGCATGGTATCATAGGTCTCCTCCCCATCGATTGCGATATTAACGTGACCTGTAAAACCTCGCTGACATATAATGTCAGAGCTCTAAACCACCGTCGTGTTTGACCAAAATATTACATAAATATACAGATATAACCTAATATCGATCTCATTATATAAGTTTAAATACTCTAACATACATAAAATACTCCCCGACAGTCCTTCGTGCTGGTTGTATATGATTGAGATTGAAAAAACTTAGTAATGTTATGATGGACTACGTTATTAGAATACCTCGCAACAGGCGGAACCCGGGAGCTGAGGCTCGCACTGTAGGCACATATAGATAAGTCAAACGCAAGTGATATAGGGTTTGTAAGCCTGTCACATTCCTACTGACTATGTGGGCTCTTCTGGCAAGTATCTGCACGCTCACGTAACTGTTTCAAAATTAAATTGTTACACTGACCAATAGTAGTTGAATATATTGAGGAACCAATCAGCTCACAGCACTGGCAGGGCTCGCGGCGAATCATATCGCTTGGATAGCTGGCAGAGAAGCCAGTCGGCGAGCGTCTTTGAAAGCAGACTAACATTAGTCAAGTACCGAGACTGTCTTCCACCTCATAACCTCTATCTTCATCGCCACGAGGACGTCTTGAACATCTACGTGTAACACTTACAGCTAAACACCTCAAAATGAACACCTGGGGCAAGATTCACGAAAGCACTTACGAACGTGTACATCTTTCCTCAATCTTTGACGGCTTTGGTTACATTTATTACACAGTTTACAAGCATGAAAACTTGCCATTCATCTGTTGTTATTGTTATAAACAGCCTCCTGGTGCTTCTTAGCTCATTAACTGTTTAATAATTGTAAACAAAGTCGCCAAAGATTGAGAAAAGATGTACAGGTTCGTAAGTGTTTGCATAAGTGCTTTGGTGAATCTGGCTCCTCGCGACTTGAGGAAGCAAGTGTGTGCAGGGAGCCACTCGCCGACGTTACTGTACATGTGCTCATCATCTGTTCCGTCCCACTCACTCTCTCCTGCTCCACACCTGGACACCAGCTGTTGCACTTGCCACAAACAAGGCCCACAGGTGTACGCTCACCGGCTGCACCACCTGACTCACGCCATCTGATTTAACCCAAGTGACTCATTAAGCTCTCTTAATCCCACCTTAAGATAGGTTCCTTGTGCCTGGGAATAACTTAGTCACACTTTGTAATGAGTTGGTGTCCATTCTATTGCAAGGTGTGAGAAAACTGTCTGTCACTCTTCCGCTTCACCTGAGCTGCTTGATGCTGTGCCAACTGCTCCTCACTCTTGTTTTGCACTCTGAACAACACTCAGAGAGTTACTGCACCTCTGCTTAGCACTGCCACACCTCTGCACCACACCTCTGCACCCCACCTCTGCACCCCACCTCTGCACCACACCTCTGCACCCCACCTCTGCACCACACCTCTGCACCCCACCTCTGCACCACACCTCTGCACCACACCTCTGCACCACACTGGTACACTTCTCCACCACACTTCGCTACAGCAACATCAAAGGGCAAAAGCCTGGTGTTGTAAATATATTTGGAGAGGAAATATTCCTTGTTGTGTATTCAGATGAAAATTTAATTATGACCCTCAATAAGCATAGAATTATAAAAGGGCTTTCAGGATGGAACAATTGTTTTTAAAATATCCAGAGCTAATTAATACCCTTTTGAGGAAACAAATTATATACATATGTATAATAACGGCTCATGCCTAGGTCTTGTTATTGAAATATATATATATTGTGTGTCTTCTGGATTTTCTTAATTTGTTACTGTCATTTTTTTACTTTCGTTTTCGTCATTGCTTTGTCTATGTCTTTCTTCCCTTCTGTTACCCACTTTCCCCTCACACTCCTCTTCCCTCCAACGTAGTGTCCTCTCTCTCTCTCTCTCTCTCTCTCTCTCTCTCTCTCTCTCTCTCTCTCTCTCTCTCTCTCTCTCTCTCTCTCTCTCTCTCTCTAAGAGCTCCTCTATACATGGGTCGTAAATAATAATATTATTACATTTTACATAAAAGCAACAGCCATGGTGGCCTTAAGTAAGTGATGTCTTAAAATTATCTTAATGCAACGGAAATTCTTCTTCGTGGTTAAAATATATGATCACCAAGGTATATTAGACTGGCAAACTGTACTTTTGGTCGATATTCTTGACATTCCTTCTCTGATAACATAACATTTTAGAAGCTTCCATAGACTAAGACTCCAGGACTATGAATGATTTAAGCCAGTACTTAACCACTGGAGGGCATTTGACCACCTCTACTGCTACCACTGTAGAGACCCCAAGTGAGAGGTAAGAAACACACACACACACACACACACACACACATACACATACCAACCACCCTCTGGCTTTTCGACCAAAGAGCCAGAGCTCAACCCCCGTCAAGCACAACAACTAGGTGAGTACACATACATGATCACTACCTACAAAATCCTCAGAGGAATTGACTGGGTAGATAAAGGGGTATTGACAGGGTATTGCATCATCTTAAATTCATCATGCAATGTTGAAGAAGTGTGGATGCAAGTATGCTAATGTAGCATGTCAATCTTCTCCCAACCTTCGGTATTTCATTATATGCATTTAAAGTACCAAATACAACATTGCTATCACAAGAAATACAATACGTCTGCTCCTGTAACTTGGAGTAAAAATAAATGTTCATTCGTCTGCATAATCCAACTCATACATACATAACAGGATCCACATGTGCAATGATCGACATTCATGCATGGCCTTGCGCGTTGCAAAACTTTTCCAACTCTTTGATTATCTTCCTGGAGGCACGGAACGCGTTCTTGTGAATACACAAATGAAGACCTCAGCCTTTGTCTGGATCTTGCGTTTGTGAAATGAGAAGGAAAAATAAATATATGTGCTCTGGACTTTGATGGAGAGGCGTGGTGCGGTGGCATGGAAATGAGGTGATGGTGTGTAGTGATTGTGGTTGTGTGTGGTTGTGTTGTGGTTGTGGGTGGTGGGAAGGGGCTTTAAGGGTGTGTGGTGATGGTGTGTATGTGTGGGGCTGAGAGGTGTGGAGTGGGGCGGGGTTAAAACAATCAGCACGCTACTCGCTTCGTGAATAGGTGTCCGGGGGGTAGTGTTTACATCGTAAGACACGGCGGCTGTTGGCGCAGACGACAGGGAAGGAGTTGGTAAATGTTCCTTATGCCGTTCCCGCTGTGTGTGCTACTTGAATTCTAACTGGCTACTTCCCTGCCCTCGGCAAAGGAGTCATGCTGTTACCCCTCAAATTCCATCACCTACAAGTTTAATTTTTGCCAATAACTCTGCGTCGCCTAAGTGGGGAATGTCAGCTAGCAATGGAACCTTCAAGACCCTGCATGTCTCTTTACATGTGGCTCACTCTTCACTATGCAGCTCCGGCCTGGAACCCCCCACCTTAAGAATCACACGACGGCTTTTGAGAAAGTTCAGAGATATGTAATATATATATACTACGGAACTATGGAAGTTTATCTGCATTAAATACACGATGTTGGAAGAAAGTTGTAACAAAGAAGATATGATAAGAAAATAACAACTTATTAGGTGTAATTGACAGCCTACAATAAGATCCTAAGTTCTTTGATGAGAAACAGTTGCACACGAGGCCACGGATGGGAAAGATATCTTTCAGCGAGGCGGAAAGATATCGAGAAGAACTCCCTCAGTGCAAGAGTCGTGACCAAATGAAATGAGTCAAGATAAGACCTCGTCGAGACCATTTATACAATAGTTTCTAAAGAGACAAGGAACCCGAGGCAAACAGAACAACTGTATTAATTGGTCACTTGGTTGTAGAGGTGGGGCTCAGGAGCCGACGCTCAACCCTGCAAACAAACTTAAGTAAATATATCTTGGCCATTGCACAGAGCTGGCAACTTAGTACGTGCAAATGAATTATATCTGTGTATATATGTATATGTATGTATTTCTTGCTTTAAAATATTTGTAATTCTTGATATTTTTTGTGATCTGAAATATTGTTTTACATATAATAACAAAGTCAGACAGTATGATAAATGACCCATTTCAAGTGGCCTCGACGGGGACAGAAAGCCGGCGTCTTGTGAAAGATGCCTCCATTATTCCTAAGAAACATTAACAAAGCAGCCAAAGATAAAGTGAAATAGACAGGTGGAAGACCTCAAGAGGTGAATACCTTTCATATTTCCATATCAAAATCCTCAAGTAAATATAGAAATAACCGGATATATAAGTATGCAAAAAATAAAGAGCTGACAAGTGAAAACTAAACTAGCCCAGTGAGGAATAGTTGCTTAGATAGTACTAAAAAAATAGTACTGGTCGGCGGATAGTGGTGGGGGGATGGGGGGGGGGTTAACGGGGGTAGTACAGGTGGTTGCATCGTACGCCAGGCAGCACAGCGAGCCAGGAACCAAAACATTGGGTGCATCCGTCCCTTCCCTGACCTTAGTAGAAGCTCTTGGCACTGTCTCTGGCCTGGTGGCACTCTGCCGGGTGTATGTGTGTGCCTATACCTGCTATTCTGTGGCTCACGCTTCACACACACACCTCTGTTTATATATATTAGCTGGCCTCTCATGCTGTGTACTCATTCCTTATTCACGAAGCGTGCTTATTTCCTTCTCACGATACATACTCATTCCTTCCTCATGAAGCGTACTCGTTCCTTTCCCATGATATGTAAATGTGTACGTCTCATTTTCTGTACACTTCCATGTGCGTGCAGATCTGCGCCCAAAGGGAAACAGTACGCACTATATATATGGGTCAGCCCATAGATTAATATAGTCTGTGTGTGTGTGTGTTGTGCGTGCGTACGTGTGTGTGTGTGTGTGTGTGTGTGTGTGTGTGTGTGTGTGTGTGTGTGTGTGTGTGTGTGTGTGTGTGTGTACTCACCTAGTTGTGTTTGCGGGGGTTGAGCTCTGGCTCTTTGGTCCCGCCTCTCAACCAACCTGTGTGTATGTGTTTGTGTGTGTGTATGTGTGTGTACTTGTCCGCCTGATCTCTATATAAACGTCTCTAATTTTCACCATTAACTGATTCAACACCCATATTAATCTTATGTGCACAAGAGCCTCATATGGGCTCAAGGGTTGCAAGGCAGCACTTCATAAAGGTCAAAGTGGCCTGTTAATTAGTTTATTGTGGCCTGTTAACCCATCCTGTTGCTGCGTTAGTCACATCAAGGCTTCAGGCACAACATATACTCACAATCTCCTTCATGTTAAGCAGTTTATATTGAAGGTAAATTAGTTATTCTTTTCATTAACGTCTCCAGCTCCCTCACACACCCCCAACTTGTGGACGGAGAAGGGAAGGATAGTGGCGTGTATTCTATAACTTCAGTAGGCAAACTTAGTATGCTTAGCTTAGCTGTTTCATGGAATTAATTTCATAAAGTAGTAAGCAAGTAGAATGTTATAGGAGAGAAGGTAGTTGAGTTCCATACATAGTTGCGTATATATGAAAAGCAAGAGAACTACGGCAATAGCCGACTGGCGACTGAAACGTGGGGTCCAAGAGCTGATGCTTGCCCTGTAGGTACATGTAGGTGAGAAAGCACATCTACATTGCTGCCCGAACACAGCCAAAAACAAGGCCCCACAAGTGAAGATATGTTAGACAAGAGCGAGGCGAGACAGTGATGACGAGGACCTTAAGGAACCATAAACACCAGGAAGTTCATGCCAGCGCCCAGAATAGCATCGCGGAACCTTGCGTCATGGAGCATCCGATCGTCTTACTGGCGAGAGGGCGGGGCGCAGGGGGGGGGGGGGGAGGGGAGGAGGTTTGTCTAAACGGCAATCGCTTTACTAAAAGTAAATATTAATCCGGCTCGTGGTAGTGCCCGAAGAATAATACAAGCAAAGATTGGATGAAACGAGAATAAGAGCGGCGCCGAAGAGACAATATCACCACTCAAGTGATGTCGCCTCTGATGGCAGGCTCGCTAAGGTGTTCATGAACTTGTATTCTCTCCTATAGGCTCTTTATTCTGCCTCCTCCTCCTCCTGCTTCATATTGTTTCTTGTTTATCGTTTTCTTGTTTTCTGTTCTGTTTATTATTATCCTCATATTGTGTCTGTGATGACTGGGGCGCCTTGAGGTACTCCACTCGTTGCCCCTTTCCATTCTGGTGCCTCTGATCTCACTGTAATCTTCTGCTTCCTTCCTGAGAGGTACTCCTCTCTCGGAAACACTTCCAAATACACCAGCTGGAATAGGAGTGCCGTGTGCGTGCGTGTGTATGAGTGCGTGTTCGTGGCGCGTGCGTGCACTCGCCCACCAGCCTCGACGCCTTTTACTGAAGACAGGGTCGTAGTTCGAGGTTAAGTGCTGTCGCTGTTGGTTCTGATAAAGGAGACGAAGGTGGTGGCAACAACAGGGGGGGAGAGGGAGGGAGTGAGGGAGGAGAGAAGAGGGGCAGACGGGAGCAGAGAAGGAGAGAAATGAAGGCGAAAATGGAGACTTAGAAGATTGAAAAGGGAAGGAGGCGGCGATTGGATATATTGAAGCAAGGTATTAGGAGGAAGAATGAAGAGGAAAGGAAGGAACTGATGGAAGATGGAGAAATAGATGCTGGTGGAATAAAAGTAACACAAGAAATGGAAGAAAGAAAAGGGAACTATTAGGGGGAAAGCGCCATACCACCACGACTATATATATCACTTGGAAAGGGGTCAGGATATAAGGATTTGGGATGGGACGGGGGAAAGGAATGGTGTCCAACCATTTGAACGGTCGGGGATTGAACGACAACCTGCATGAAGCGAGACCGTTGTTCTACCGTCCAGCCCAAGTGTCAAGAAAAAAGCAGTTAAGAAAAATTAATGATTTTTTTTGTAAATATATTTTGGAAATTTAAAAAATGTATTATTAAATATTAAATACTTGGAAATTAGAAAAAACTAGTTCCCTTGTGTTGTGGCTGATCTGCCGTGTCTTGTGTCAAATATAATTGAAGTATAATATATGAATTATAATAATATATGAAGTATAATAGTGTATGACGTATAATAGTGTATGGAGTATAATAGTATAATATATGAAATATAATAGTATAATAAAGTATAATAATACAATATATGAAATATAATAGTATAATAAAGTATAATAATATAGTATATGAAATATAATAGTATAATAAAGTATAATAATATAGTATATGAAATATAATAGTATAATAAAGTATAATAGAAAACGGGTGAAAACTAACACTTAACGATGTAAAATTAAACAAGGTTTTGAAATTTGAATTTTCCCGCCCAAAATGTAGCGCCAAAAAATATTCCTCCAAAAAATACTTTCCAATGACTTTTATACAATTACTCTGGTGATGTTTTAAGTTTTCACATCAATACACAGATAAAATTATGGCTGGCAGCTCTCCGGCATTGCCAGTATGTCTTAAGTATGCTGGTGGGTGATAATAGCAGTTATACACACTATGGCCTGCTAGATGTGTACTTCCTTGAAAGATTTTTGCCTAATACACCGTAAAATATTTGTATAGGCAGGTGGGGCCGCGTCTTTTCCTTATGCCTTGTTAAACACTGTCGGTTCCACTCATAATCTTATTCGCTATTATTTTGTACCGTATTCCCTGCCTCTCCAGTTTGGTGACTTAGTATCGAGTCATATTGCACCTCTTCGGCTTCTTCCTAACGTCAGTTTGTGTTCTATTGGATTGGGTTTCACGTCGTAGCTGCACAATCGGATTAGTCTCACGTTGGTTGTGTGCAGGATCCTCGAAGTCTCATTTGCCTAGGCCTTGGAGGCAAACCAGATGTTCGCCGCTAATGTTATTCTACTGATTTGGACCTCTGGTGCTAGGTTAGATTTGAGTCATCTAAAATGCATGTTGTTCCTCCACTGATTAAAGAAAACTTCACTCCTCACGGTATACCATTTTATTTCTGTGTTTCTTCGTGTATTCTCAAGTTTTTGTGATTCCTATATCTGTGGTTACCTGAGTTTAATTTCAGCTCCTGGGTCTCGCCTCATAACCTTCAGTTGACTGAGTTACTTTTTCCAAAACCCGTTGGACTCTTTCTTATCTATCAACGGGTCGTGTTGGTACTTTATTTTCATCTGTGTTCTTTGCTCTTGTGCTACGCCAGCTTGTCAGCCGTAAAGACGGGCTCGCCATAGCCCGTGCTATTTGGAACTTTTTGTTCCAGGTAGCGAATCTTAAACAACAACAACTTGTCAGCCGTTTAGAGTTACTTGGGTATTTTGTAAGTTGTGATCGCGAGGGTTAAATATGTCAGTATTCTCTCGTAATGTATGGCTCTCAGCTCCTGGGCCCAGCCTGCAGTTTTTCTAGTAATCTATGTGATGGTCTGTTTCTATTTGAGTATCTTTGTAGTCTTCGTAAATCTTCGTATTCTTTGTAGTCTTTCGTATTCTTTATAATCTTTTGTATTTTTTGCAATCTTTTGTATTTTTTGTAATATGTTGTATTCTTTGTAATGTGTGGTATTCTTAATAATATTTTGTATTCTTTGTAATCTTTTGTATTCTTTGTACTCCTTTGTAATTATTTCCATTGATAAATAGCCCAAATTAAGTAAATACTGTTCACAGTTACCTGTGCAGAAAGACTTTTTAGATTACTTTGTATTGAACACCACACTTTTGAGTCAGGTCCAAAACTCCAAGTGGAAGTTAAACGTTAAAACTCTTTATTGTAATATGAAACTATTCATAATTATTTATCAAAAAATACAATAAAAATCATATAATTAATAAAATAGGTGATGCCTTATTTTTAGTATTTTTTTTAAATTAGAATGTTGGACAAATATGATTTATTCTTTGTGACAAAGTTGAGACTCGCTGGATCGTTCATGTTTTGAGTTTTCGTTCGAGCCGCTATACACCGGGCTCAATACTCGATTATTTTTTGTGTATAGTTCTTTGAACGTTGTATACGATAACATATAAATACACTTTTTTCAACTTTGTTTTGAAACACTCGAGTAAGTATTAAATTTCATTGTTGGTGTGGGAGTGCGTATAGCATTATAGCGAATCTATAATGTTATTTCCTTTCGCAACCCGCCCAACCATTTGGGCTAGACGGTAGAGCGACGGTCTCGCTTCATGCAGGTCGGCGTTCAATCCCCCGACCGTCCACAAGTGGTTGGTCACCATTCCTTCCCCACGTCCCATCCCAAATCCTTATATCCTGACCCCTTCCAAGTGCTATATATTCTCGAATGGCTTGGCGCTTTCTCCTGATGACTTTTCCCCTTCCTTCCTTTCGCAACCTTCAACCTTTTTTATTTTTTATTTTGATTTGATGGGGAACTTTTGTATTTTGTGAGGGGATTTTTGTATTTTGTGGGGGGATTTTTGTATTGTGTGGGGGGATTTTTGTATTTTGTGGGGGGATTTTTGTATTTTGTGGGCGGATTTTTGTATTTTGTGGGGGGGATTTTTGTATTGTGTGGGGGGATTTTTGTATTTTGGGGGGGAATTTTTGTATTTTGTTGGGGGGATTTTTGTATTGTGTGGGGGGGATTTTTGTATTGTGTGGGGGGATTTTTGTATTTTGTGGGGGATTTTTGTATTTTGTGGGGGGATTTTTGTATTTTGTGGGGGGATTTTTGTATTTTGTGGGGGGATTTTTGTATTTTGTGGGGGGATTTTTGTATTGTGTGGGGGGATTTTTGTATTTTGTGGGGGATTTTTGTATTGTGTGGGGGGATTTTTGTATTGTGTGGGGGATTTTTGTATTGTGTGGGGGATTTTTGTATTGTGTGGGGGGATTTTTGTATTTTGTTTAATGGGGGATTTTTGTATTTTGTTTGATGGGGGATTTTTTAATTTTGTTTAAAGGGGGAATTTGTTTTGATTATTGAGATAACTTTACTTAATTTTGAGCCTCGTGGCACTTGAGTAATTACTTTTAGGTATTATATATAAAGCTGCTTTTAAATAATGTTCTCCTATAAAGATCAGCAAACTCCATGGTACCATACTGGGGGTATACACAAAGAGGTATACCCCACGCTTCACCTTATATGTATACTGAGAGTCTACTTCAGCCTTAGATTATGTCCAGGGACTAAAATATACTTGTTGGATGGTCAGTTAGCTATCATAGTGGTCTTAATAACCCTCCAACACCAGACCATGTTTATGGTATTATTATTTGGGTATTATTGGGGGAAGGGAGGGAATATATGTGCTTCATATCGTCGTATTTCAGAACCTGGAAATATTCTACACATGGTATGAGAAACTGGCAGTTTACTCTCTCTCACTCTGAAGTGAAAATGTATGTTGACCAGACCACACACTAGAAGGTGAAGGGACGACGACGTTTCGGTCCGTCTTGGACCATTCTCACAATGGACTTGAGAATGGTCCAGGACGGACCGAAACGTCGTCGTCCCTTCACCTTCTAGTGTGTGGTCTGGTCAACATACTTTAGCCACGTTATTGTGACTCATCGCCTGCATGTGGAAATGTATGTATGGAATGAGGTATATTCATATGCATTGGGGGAAATGTATATGAATCGAAATGTAAGGAAGTGCTCCTGCTCTGGACGGGTGGTCATCAAGTGGAATGCACTGAAGGAAGTTGTAAAAGCCACCTCCATCTACAACTTCTAGAGCTAGATTCGACCAAGAACTCGAATGTCAGGATAGTCAAATTGTAGCGCAACAGGTACAACAGGGCAAGTAGGTCGGGCATGCAGAGCTAGAGCTCACTTTCTCGTCGTCACTGGTAGGTGAGTACTCATACACCGTCACTGCCACTCCTCCCCACCACAGGGGGGTGGGGGGTCGCATCCTGCCCCAGGCAAGGCTGCCTGTCACGCCATTATGACTTTCACACTCCTCATGGACTTTAATTACTGCCAGGCTAAGAGGTTGTGTTGCTTCATGATATATATATATATATATATATATATATATATATATATATATATATATATATATATATATATATATATATATATATATATATATATATATATATATATACTAGGAATGTGTCCGGCGTTGCCCGGGTCTGTCTATCTTCCTTCTCTATCTGTCGATCTATATCTATCTAGCTATTGTCTCCTGTTATGACTCAGGGTATTCACTATAATATGCACTGTGTCCTAACTTTATGAATAAGTCCTATAATTGTTGTCATTAATATGTGTGCTGTTTGGGTTACCGTTATGTTCAGTTTTGTTGTTATAACCAGTGGGAAATTATATGTTCAAGTTGCTGTGATAGATAATGTTTGTCAGTAGAGATTCGGACTACACGATAAAATATTATTTGTTTATGTCTTGGCGCGCTGTTAAACTACGTAACTGCTTCTTTAGCTGTGTGTGTGTGTGTGTGTGCGCGTGTGCGTGTGTGTGTGTGTGTGTGTGTGTGTGTGTGTGTGTGTGTGTGTGTGTGTGTGTGTGTGTGTGTGTGTGTGTGTGTGTGCGCGTGTGCGTGTGTGTGTGTGTGTGTGTGTGTGTGTGTGTGTGTGTGTGTGTGTGTGTGTGTGTGTGTGTGTGTGTGTGTGTGTGTGTGTCCATGCCAACACAGGTAAACCAGCAACGGTGTTATTCAGGTGTTGTAATGATTTAACTGTTATAACACATATTTATTATGAAAGTAAACCTGTGCAAGTGTTCAAGTACATTTAGTACTGGCAGACAGCTTAATTACGTTATTGTGAAGTGTACCACGAGAGTGTAGCCAGTGTTATTGTACCCTTCTGTTGGTAATTGTATAGCTGACCTCTGCCCTGTTGTTGACGCTTCCCACCCTCACTGGTCTGGGGGAGACTGGGGAGGAGGTACGGTGGTAGTGCTTGAGCTCCGAGGAGTAATACAGTTTGATATCGTGTAGGGTTAGGTAAGAAAGGTATTGTGGATTGGTAGCATCAGTATTAATATTATTATTAATTGTGTGGTTCGTGTTTTGATTGTGGTTGTGTGAGGTTCAAGTGAGTATATTTGACAGTCTATATGGGGACGTTTTCTGAGGCATTTGGGGTTCTAACTGTTATGACTCTCATATGTGACATTGAAAGATTAAGTGTCCAAAGTTTATTTTGCTGTTTTAGTATGACCTGATGCCAAGAGTTGATCCTGTTAACATTTTCAAGGACAGAGTATAAGTGAATACAACTCAGCTGGAGCAGCTGAATATGTAACATTGTACTCACCTAGTTGTCCTTGCGGGGGGTTGAGCTTTGGCTCTTTGGTCCCGCCTCTCAACTGTCAATGAACTGGTGTACAGATTCCTGAGCCTACTGGGCTCTATCATTCTTATACATGAAACTGTGCATTACACACAGAGATCACACTAACGTGATGAATCAAATGAACAAATCTACAAGGGCCGTGACGAGGATTCGAACCTGCGTCCGGGAGCATCCCAGACACTGCCTTAATCGACTGAGGTACGACAGGGTAAAAAGAGTTGAAACCGAAGTTCTACTGAAATTACTGGAACCCGTAGCCTCTCCGTGGCACAAACCAGGATTTTACACAACTCTCCCCTGCACCCTGTGCATGGAGTCAGCCTCCACCACATCACTTCCTAGTGCATTCCATTTACTAACTATTCTGAGAGATTGTGTGTGTGTGCGTTGTTAATAGTCTTCCTTGGTCTCTTCCACAGCTCCAGTGAGGAGCCACGAGTGGCATCTCTCTCCAACAACTCCCTCAGCTCCTCCACCTCCACCTCCTCTACCGTCGTCGCCGCCAACGGCCACATCTCCTCCAGACGTAGAACAGGTAAGTCACCGCTCCAGTACCTGGCCACTACCATGTAACACTCTCTGAGGACGAGTAGGGTCTAAAACCTGGCAAATGGATGTACTCCCTTGACGTCATCGCTACTCTTTAAACCCCCCCCCCCCCAACCTGACTTAACTGAGTTAAAATAAGAGATAAAATGTTGCGTTTTAGGTATAGTATGGACGAGCTGTGACGTCACTATGACGTCATAATTTTCATGCCGTGAAAGTTTTGTATAATACTGGAGTTAGAGGAAGGGAAGGCAACCTATCAGGGAAAAGCGCCATCACGAGTATATTGCACTTGGAAGGGGTCAGGATAAGGATCTGGGATAGGACGGGGAGGGAAGGAATGGTGCCCAACCACTTCGACGGTCGGGGATTGAACACCGACCTGCATGAAGCGAACATACATACTCCTGAATATACACACTAGGCTACTAAATTTGGTATACCAGATGTGTCTTCGCCATAATGGGCTTCCTGCTGAGCCCGTTATCTTGAGTCGCCACAACGTACAAAATACGATGTGCTAACCTATCCAGAAGAGTAAGAACCCGAGCAACCCACCCAACCTAATCTACTAATACATAGAAAACTTTTTCCTATTACTTTGTATATACTTTGGGGACCATAACGTCCAAAATGAGACGCATTAGCTGGAGGACGGGCAGTGTTGCTTCCAATCTAGAGGGATTGGCTTGAAGCACTGATCCTTAGCACTTAGTAGTACATATATATATATATATATATATATATATATATATATATATATATATATATATATATATATATATATATATATATATATATATATATATATATATATATATTTTTTTTTTTTTTTTTTGTTTCATATAACTTAATGATTGCAAGCTTGCCTGCTGCGGTCCGCTGACCAGTGCCAGGCTGTGTCACTCTGTATCATTGTCAATCTGAGTCAGGCTGTGTCGGTGGCAAAGGTCTGGCCGTGAGATCAGGTGAATCATGGACCCCGTTGTTCTCAGCTCACCATGTGCTACTCTCAATGCAGGCGATGAGTCATAATAACGTGGCTAAAGTATGTTGACCAGACCACACACTAGAAGGTGAAGGGACGACGACGTTTCGGTCCGTCCTGGACCATTCTCAAGTCGATTGTGACTTGAAAATGGTCCAGGACGGACCGAAACGTCGTCGTCCCTTCACCTTCTGGTGTGTGGTCTGGTCAACTACAACTGGAGGCTTGGCAGCTCCACCGTCCTCAGCGTTCTCACGTGTTGACGTGGTCCGGGTTCTGGCCTGGCCCGTGTATGGCCCAGCTGGGGCTGACAAATGATGCTGTGGACTTGTAATGATGGAGACTTTACCTGTAGTTTACCTGGAGGCTGTTTCGTCTGCTCCTCTATTGTCTCCAAGACCCCGACTTGGGGGGTCAGGTTTGTTTGTGTGGGGTGATGTGGGGTTATGTTGTGAAGGTGTTATATGGGAGGGGTGATATGTTGTGTTGCAGCGTTATATGTGGGGTTTGATGTACTCACCTTAGTGTGTGTGTCTGTTGGCAGTGTGACTCACTTCTGTGTTTTTCCTGAGCTTTACACACGTTATTTTTAAGTGTGCTTCAATTCAGAGTGCTGAGTCAAATATTTAATCATCTGCTTTTGTTTCTCTCCCCCTCTGTTTGCTCTCTCTCTCTCTCTCTCTCTCTCTCTCTCTCTCTCTCTCTCTCTCTCTCTCTCTCTCTCTCTCTCTCTCTCTCTCTCTCTCTCTCTCTCTCTCTCTCTCTCTCTCTCTCTCTCTCTCTCTTTCACACACACACACACACACACACACACACACACACACACACACACACACACACACACACACACACACACACACACACACACACACACACACATACACACACACACACACACACATACACACACACACACACACACACACACACACACACACACACACACACACACACACACACACACACACACACACACACACACACGTGTTGATTAACAAGACACGCAGGAGTGTGTAGTTGTGCAATGGACGGGTCAAGTGCCTGTGTTGAACCTCGTCTCCTAAATTACCCCTCAAGTGTTGACTGTACTGGCTGAGTGATTGGCTTGGTATACAAGTGGCTGTTTGCTCTGGTGAAGGCTTCACTGGTTCACTGACTAGTTAGTGAAGGTGTCTCAGCCATTCCTCATCCTTTTGTATAAGTTTCACTGATTTACTGTTGGAACGGGTTCCTGTTGTTATTGGGTAGCTGTTGGATTGTTTCCAACAGTTGGATTGGATTTCGCCCTTCATAAATTTGTTTGTCCAGTTTTTCAGTCTAATTTATATCTAAGAAAGTCTTTTATATATACAGTTAAATTCTCATAACATGAGGCTATCTTCAATAGGCGCTTCAAGTTGTGGTTAAAACGTAACACTTAAATGTATTCATGATGTGGATTTTTTAATATGTTGAGGGGTCCGAACCTATGCGGAGGTTATCTTTGTCTAATCCAATATACCAATTCAAGTGTATTGATCGATGCTCCCTTCACACAATGATGCTTACACCTGCCTGCCTGACACTACGAGGAACACACACCTGGCTACACCTGTGACTGTATTTTAACTCCTGACGCTTGTGTCCTCACGTATCACAATAACTCTTTTGAAACTCGTCGTATTATTTGACAAATATTAACTGTTTTTTTTTAAGCTGTATTCAACACCTGGCAATTTTAAAACCGTATTTAATAATTACAAAAATGCGAATTTTCTACTGGAGGAAATAAAAGTTTATATAAATATTTGCGTTTCTGATTAAAATGTCAGACGTGTTCGCGGGTAATGAATTATAGAGCGTTTTGTTCAGACCTCAGCGTGCTACATCCTGTAGTTAAATCGTGATGAATCTAGTAGTTTATTGAAGGCGCTAGACAAGCCTAAAGCTATACCTCGATACAAGCCTGCATATATATACACAGGCTTCCTGTCCCCGACAAAACTACTTAAAATTCCGTCAACTTGACAACAGATACTTCAAGTTGGGTGTTTTCTCGAGACAAATGTTACTTAAATTTTGAATTAAAAACAGCGAGATACGACACTCTTAATGTAATATCAGAGTTTACAACACTATTGTGATGACTGAATATCCTGATGTTCATACATTTTGTAGGATGACTGAAGGATTACAGAGATTGTGTTAGTATGAATTTATATTTTTTTGCAAGTTTTGTTGGTTGAATCTGGGATTCCTGCAAGATTATCCGCATGAGATTATTTGCATGAATGGGAGTGGAAGAGAGGGAAGAGGATTGGGAGGGGGGGCGATGGGAGTGGAAGAGAAAGAGAATGGGATAAAGAGAAAGGAACAGGAGAAAGTGATACAGATGAAGAATAAGACGCAGGGTTCAGGATAGGTCGTGCTGCTGCTGCGAGAGGGTTCATTAAGTATTTACACAACCACTAACGAAACCTGTACATCTGCAATCATATCGCTTACATTTATTAAAAAGTTTACGAGTTTCGAAACTTTACAACCCAAGGTTATTATTGTTATAAAAAACCTCGTAGTGCTCCGAAGCTCATAACTTTTAGAACTCTAAATAACATCGATATGATTGAGGAAAGATGAACAGGTTTCGTAAGTGGTTGCTTAAATGGTTCGTGAACCTGTGTTCTTAGTGGCATCAGTCCCTAGATGATTCAGGATCAGCTGTGTTGTTGCACTAGGCATTGTAGGTGAGTTTGACCGAGAATGGCAGCGGGAACTGCTGGCAAAATGGTCTCTCAGGCTCCATTCTATAGTTAACAAGGAACTTCCTTCAATAACATACTCTTAAGAGTAACCATTAATAGAGCTGAATCTCAAATTACCTCAATTGGTGCCAGTGTACCACAGGGTAGTGTACCTGCCCCCCTCCCTCCTCTCTTGTTCAATATCTGCTCCAACAATCTTCTGCTCCTCATTACCACTGCTCTTGCTTGCGTTAATGACTGCACTCTAATCTCTGCATATACCAAAGAGGAAATGGCAACTACTACGAGGCTCATTAATCACGGGACGTAATATTTTGTGTTTCCTTTGTGAGGTGGACGACGACAGGTTATCATTTGTGGCAGGAAACCGATACTGATTATTATAACTACCGGTGAGTACAATATATTTAATGTTTGTTAAAATAGTTGACATTCTGGTGATGAAGTTTGAATTAATATTATATGACCATGAAGATTCACACGTGCTGAACGTAGCAAGGCACACAGGTAACTTACAGCCATCAGCCGTATTTTCCCCACCTTTTCGACAGCAGTGGTTGCAAAACTTTATGTGAAATACAAGTTTGTTTCCAACTTGAGTATGCATCACTCTTCTGCGTGGCCGGACCCGCTATCATTTATCCGAATTATGGACAAAAATATAGAGCCATGCGAGAAGACTCATTTGAGTCTTGACTCGTTACTGTTTAACTGGTCAGTACATCAGAGCCTGTAACACCGGCGAGATGTTGGCGGACTTTCTTATGTATAATCCAATTGTCATCAAAGTTCCCCACCCGTCCCAACATCGTGGACAACCGTAGCAGAAGGCAGTTGGTCAACGGCCTCTTGCTGGGCGGGCCATTCACAAGAAAAGATTCTCAAGATATTCTCAAGACTCCATCTGCCATCATTCATTCCTTGATGGCTGGCATCTGGAGACTGACTCTCAACACACATGCGTAAAATCAAGTCAGCCTCCGTACAGAGGCTCAACATACAGTTGGCTCCAGCTTCAAGTAAAACTTAGCAGTAAATAAAGTTTTATTTCTAATGAAAGCTAATATTAACCTCGTTAAATTAATGCTAGGCTTCAACTAGGCTGATATAGGTTAACTTGGCTTGCAATTTCATTACGGTAACCCAAGTCATAGTGTAAAAAGAACACAACGAGAGAGAGAGAGAGAGAGAGAGAGAGAGAGAGAGAGAGAGAGAGAGAGAGAGAGAAGACAAGATAATGCTGAGAATGAATGACTCATAAACTCAAGGAGTGTCAGGACGATGCACATCAGGGATCATATCTTGACCTTTGATGGTGATCTTCATGCATTGTTGTGTATCAATGATGATCTCTCTCTCTCTCTCTCTCTCTCTCTCTCTCTCTCTCTCTCTCTCTCTCTCTCTCTCTCTCTCTCTCTCTCTCTCTCTCTCTCTCTCTCTCTCTCTCTCTCTCTCTCTCTCTCAACTACAGGTTTAGTTAGTTATCTACACCACTCTAGTTATAGTACTAGAGTAGTGTGAGTCCTGTCTCAGAAGGTATAGCAGTGTCGCGAACCTGTAGGTGTTCTGTTGTTGGTCGTTCCGTGGGCTTTATTTCTCATTTTTCCTCGTCTCTCATTCCTTACCTTCTCTCTTATTCCTTACCTTCTCTAGTTCCTCCTCTTCTCTCACTCATCTCTTTCTCTCTCACTTCATCTTTTCTTTCTCTCACTTCATCCTTTCTCTCTCACTTGGGTAACGCTTGGGTCCCTAGGGGAAGCTATAGGTAACGCATGGGTGCCAAGCAAGCAGACATTTCTCTAGATTTGCCACTCCGGAAAAAATACAACTGTTTTGCCTAACTAGAAACATACGAACCGAAGTAACCTACCTAACCTAACCTAACCTATCGAGGCCGATGCATAGCAAACGTCGGTATCACGGTGCTTTAAATTTTAATAATACGTCGCATTTTAACCGGATGTTTCAGTGTTTTCCTGCTGACTGGTAGTGATGACGGCATTGGTGTCTGCGTTACTTAAGGAGCAGGAACTCATTGATATTAGTACACTGACATCAAAGTTGCACTAGTGTGCTCGCAACTCTTCAGGTGCTGCTTGTAACACTCGCCATATCGGCTCTGTAGGAGCCGTAATATGCTGGTACGTGTCGTTTAATGTCCGCACACCGAATTTTAGTTTAGTTTGCCCTGGTTTGGGGGAATGTAGAGTTTTCTGTTATTCAGGAATGAGACTATTTACAACTAAATGCAAGTCGTTGCAGTTCATTTGAAAATCATTATGTTGATTCTCAACTGTTTTCCCCTCGGCATGTAAGGGCTCTGTGCCATTGACTTGTGGTTGGTTGAGGTACTCGGTTGATGTGTACTGATTGGTTGAGCTATCACGGATGTTTCAGATTAACTAGGATTTAGATTTCAACCAATTTGAGATAACTAACTGAACAAATCTGCTCCTGAACCGGAAACAGCTATATTTATCTGTCATTGACGATTGACTCCCCGACCTCGACATGGTGTTAACCCTATAAGCTAACACCAATACCTGCAAATGAGCAAAACAGATGTTTATAACATGTGTGCGTCAGATTGGAGCAGTTTACAAGTTGGGCAAGTCTTTGTAAAAGAGGGAAGCTTAAACGTGGAAGGAAAGTGAATGTCAGAAAGATCATTTACTGACTTGCACTCTGGTCCATGATGGTCATGAGCGAACTTTCACTCGGGTGTACATTTAATCATGGATTGGATGCTCTGTGGTGCATTGATTTACGATACGTCCATTTGCAATGGCTGTTTCATTAATATCATTAATAATCATCACAAAGGTTAGAATAAAGCGTTGGCAATTTTACCTCTAGCATATATAGACGTGTCTAAAATGTCACTTTGATCCATTTGTCCAATAATGCTCCTGTTATTAACAAGGTCACAAACACTAGCCCCCCCAGCCAATGTACTGACAACCCAACATAACACATACGCAAACAAACAACACATACAAAAATGTCAACCCATGGTGGACAGGCCACCGAACTTTCAAACCTCCTCTCTCTCTACACCCGCATCCTCTTCCTGAATTTCATCTCCCCATCCCTCTACCTCCCCCATCCTTTCCATTCCCTATGGACATCAATCCGAATCTCCTGTTATTTATCACCGCCTCACTGGTATGTGTTAGACAAAATATTAAAAATATAATTTTACCTTGCTCAAGGACTATGATAAAATTGGGGTCTGTTAAAGTTTGTTCGTTGTTTCTCTTTATATATATTCACTTTGTTTATAGTTTGAATATATAAGTGGTCACCATCTATCGTGGGATCACGGGCTCACCGTAGCCCGTGCTACAGGGAAATTTTCGTTCCGAGTGGCTAAATCTAGTCTGAGAACATCCTGTGCGTAGGTTCGAACCCTGATCAAGGCCCTTGTGGATTTGTTCATTTAATATTAATGTAATAAAATAGTCACAGGGGTATAGTAACTTTAGGGCCACCTTAAATATACATACTAGTAACATATGAAGAATATATGAATTATGGAAACTGAAGGAAGCCTATTGGCTTATACGAGGCAGCTTTTGTTTACATCCACCCAAACGCATTCATATATATGTCTGACCTTCGCTTGAAACAATCCATCGATCCCATATTTACATATCTGCATATATTTGTGTTTCTCTGAATTCTAGCCACATGGACAGATGGACTGACCTAAGGCCTAACTGTCCAAGGAAGAAGACAGTAGTGACGGGCTGTGTCAGGAAAGGCTAGAACCCTTAGAGGTTAAACAAATCCATAAGGGTCGTGACGAGGATTCGAACCTACGTCCGAGATCATCGCAGACGCTGCCTTAATCTATCCGTGTCCTTAAGCCGTGTCCTTAGAGGTTAAATGGACGTTCCGAGAGCAGCCCCACGTTGGTTCACGTACTTTGTCGTACTTCACGTACTGGTTCACGTACTTTGTAGCAATATTGTGGTGGAAAGAAGTGGATGGATGTGGCCCTCCAAATAGCAAATCCCCAATCAATAAATGAACATAAAAGGAGGATAACTAATCAAGAGAACGCTAATCATTCTAGAACTGATACAAAACCGGAAATGAAAGCTGATTACGCAATTGGTTTATTACCTCTTCTTATCGCATTCTATTTGCTCAATGCTATGACAATAAACACAATTTGGAAACAAAAATTGGGTATCAGTTTGTCTCCTGTATATCCCATGAACATTTGCCCTCGACGATTCCAGTGGTTGCGGCACCAGTCCTCACCTTCCTATGTAATGATAGGTAATGATATCCTATGTAATGATAGGTAATGATATCCTATGTAATGATCATTGGTAATGATATACGTAATGAATGTAATGATATCACTTGCGCTGCTATTAACCAGTGATATCAACGCAAGTGCCACTAATTACATAACGATGCCTCTAGAAAGCGGACTCGACTCTCTGAGCTGTTTATGCTTCACAAAACATCTTCAAATGTCTATGGTGATGTTGTTGAATATATGGAAAGGAATGGAAATATTTTTGGAGATAGATAAATTATTTAGCGTTTGTGCTAAATTGTTGCTGTTCTAAATACATTTATTATTTTATTTATTTATTATTAGCTGTTTGTATGAGACTTTTGAAGGTATAGTCAGGAAAGAAAAATAAGATACGAGAATGCAGGTGTAATATATGCGGTTCTGGTAATTATATAAAGTTTAGGTTACGCTGAAATTAATGAAAAATGGAAGTATCACAGAAAACGGATATACAAGTATCAACTAAAATAATCCTAGTGTTCTCTTTTGTCTATTCTTTAATGCTAAGAATATACCTATATCTATGCTTCTTGTCGCTGCACAATTCTAGTTACTGTAACCTCGAGACAACTGTATAGTGTGCTACTGTAACCTCGATACAGTTTTGACTTGACCTTTGTGCTGCAGCTAAAAGTGAATTAGCACCGAGGGTCAAAGTGGCCGGTTAAGAGATGAGAAGCACGAGTCGCAGGTCGTGAAGGGTCCGGGTGGTGACGGTGCTAAGTGGACTGTAAGTTACAAAGTGGTGCCGCGGAGTAGTGTATCAGGGGCCGGGCTGTTTATCTTCTCACTTCCAGGTTGTGTGTGTGTGTATGTTGGCGTGTGCGGCTACGCGCGCGCGCACTTGTACTCACTTTGATGTCCTTGCAGAAGCTTCAGCTTCTGGGCCCCGCCTTTCAGTTGCCGGTCGCTAACTAACCCTGGCTCCCCCGACCGTCTTGTTTCTCAATCATATCTGTTGTTGAAACTATGGTTTCCCATTAACAGGAATTTTTTGGCGTTCTTGAACTTGGCCATTTTTTCTGGAACTTTGCAATATATTGCTGCTGTTCCTGGACTTGGCAGTGTATTGTTTTGTTGCTGGTGCAGACGATTAGTCAAGCCCAACCATTTTATTTCACTCTTCGTGTTTAATGCAATGTCTTCCACAGGGATAAATGACAGCTTTTCTGACAATCGACTATAGAGTTAGAACACAAAATCTATTAACACATGATAAATTAACAAAAATCGTATTACAGGTGATATTTCAATAGAAACAGATTTTGCAACAACAACACATTCCAATGACATAAATTCCCCAGGGCATCCGCCATTTCAACATATGAAAGGACAGGAAAGAGGTGAAAGTTGAAGATAATTGTTATTATACAGTATAAGTTTTGTTTTTATTTTTTTGCAATAAATCCTTCAATAGTAAAATTTTACAGAAATGATTTCTTACGCAGTTGCGCACCGGTGGTCTTAAGGTATATTACTGATATGTTATGGCATATCAGTATGGCAAGGTATTGTACTTACTTAATTGTGCTTGCGGGGGTTGAGCTCTGGCTCTTTGGTCCCGCCTCTCAACTGTCAATCAACTAGTGCACAGGTTCCTGAGCCTACTGGGCTGTATCATATCTACATTTGAAACTGTGTATGGAGTCAGCCTCCACCACATCACTGCCTAATGCATTCCACCTGTTAACTACGTGATCACTATTGTGACCACGTGTGCTTGTTCTCCAGTGGTTCCTGTGACGTCGGCAGGAATTAGGGGATCCAAATGTTGTTAATTTTGAGGGTGTTTTCGCAAGTTCAAAATGTTATTATCGGGCTGAATGCACAAGTAGCCAGTTCACAGAGCTGCCAGTAGCAAGATCTGCCATGGCAAGTAGCAGTTCATAACCTGGGGTTGCAGCTCTTGGTCCCCCACTCCAGGAATACAGGCATCATACCCTGGCTGGTTGATGAGTCTACCTACTCAACTAGCACACAGTGGGAGTGTGAGAGTTGAGTAGGTTGAGTAATTCAGTTGATTTAGTACTATGCAATTCATCATGGCTCACTGCAGGGCCATTAGTATGTCTGAATGTATGTTGCAAATTGCAAATTTGTTCTGTATATTTTCGAATGAGCTGTTGCTATTGCATTCGTTTTTGCTCGTGGCAAATATTAAGGGGTTTAAACTGTTTTTGTGAGACGTGTGTTGCAGCACTGTCATGTTATTATTTGTTAGCGCTGATCATATAATTAATGTTATTGTTAGTATTTTACTTGTTAGCCAGAATGCAAGAGTTTACAGGTTCGAAAATACTCTCAATTTCCCTGTCAGACACAGACAGATACAGACAGACAGACAGACAGCATGCTCGCCTCTGGCAAACATGATGCAGGGCAGTAACCAGTACACCACGCGAGCGAGCTCTGCACACTTTTGATGATAGAGATCCCCTGGATTATGCACTTATACAAAAAACCTATAATTGAATCCAGAGTAGAAGTGTTTACCGGACGATCGTGTTGGTGGTGGTGGTGGGGCTGGTGGTTGAGGCTGGTGGTGGTGGTGGTAGATGGTGGTTGTTTTGGGGTGGTTGTGTTGGTAGATGGTGAAGGTGGGGTTGGTGGTGGAAGGGTGCAGCGCTAATGAAACCGCAGAGTAATAACCGGGAACACATGCACCAGGCGCTCGAATGCCTGGCTGTAAAGTTTGATACCGCAATGTGCGGTGCGGTGCGGTAAAGGTGCTATGCTATGGTAGAAGGCCATAGCATCCTACCATAGCATAGCATCCATAGCACTATAAGATACACACCAAAAGGTACAGACACTTCTGTACAAGATCTGCTTCGTCTTTTTACTAGTTTTTTTTACTCCTGGTGTCTGCTGTAGGACAATGTGCCTCTCGGTAGGGAAGAGAGAGAGAAACGGACGGGTTTTAAACATCTTTTGTTCCCCTGGATGCTGGCGACGCAGCTGCCTGGCACAGATGCCTGCTCTCTGGTACACAAAATATCTCCTGTAACAGTTGCCTGAAAGAGATGTGATATTTGTATTCTGGCCCTCTGGTTCCCTTATGTATGATCCTGTGTCCTTTGTCAGAGTGAATACGAGAAGCTACATCCTTGCTGTTATTTATGACAAATTTAGATTACACATTTTTAAATACATTTGCAAGATATAATGTTCTTCGATATTGATATGCACAGATTGGGATACAGACAGACTCTCTGTCTCTCTCTCTCTCTGTCTCTCTCTCTGTCTCTCTGTCTCTCTCTCTGTCTCTCTGTCTCTGTCTCTCTGTCTCTGTCTCTCTCTCTCTCTGTCTCTCTGTCTCTGTCTCTCTGTCTCTGTCTCTCTGTCTCTGTCTCTCTCTCTCTGTCTCTCTGTCTCTCTGTCTCTCTCTCTCTGTCTCTCTCTCTGTCTCTCTCTCTCTCTCTCTCTCTCTCTCTCTCTCTCTCTCTCTCTCTCTCTCTCTCTCTCTCTCTCTCTCTCTCTCTCTCCTTCCATAATTAAGAACACTGGCTGCAGATGTAATATTGCTGACAAAGACAAGTTGCTTGCACTTGTGGGCAGTGACCAGTGTTAGGACATCCCACGCACACAAACGTGTGTATGTTAACATACCCACACGCGCAACACTACACACAGACAGACAGGGACACACAGACAACAGAACATGAACTGTTTATGTTCATATCAAATCTGAACATCCCCCAGTACCTGGCGTATTTATTATTCCGTGGCGTAGAGTACGATGAAAGCAGTTAGCAATATAAAATATTAGCAATCATCTGGAGTCTTAATTACTGCAGAGAAGCAATTCTTTTGGCAGCATAATGACTGCTGTTGGTATGAGAGACGGCCGGAGGAGCTGGCAAGGGAGGGAACATATTTTTTGGAGGGGAAGGGGGGGGGGGGGTAAAGGGGATACAAATAGATGGAAAGGTACACGTGAAGGAATAGGTCCAGAAAAAGAGATCACTTTTTTTTTAAGGGCAAATGCATTTAAGGGGCAACACCTTTAATTTTAAGAAGCCATAATTTAGAACTGATAACGGGAGATGCTTTTTCAATTAGTGTTATAAAGCCGTGGAACAGCCTACCCGCTGAAGCCGTAAATATTAAGCAGTACGTCGGTTCAAAATCGAGTTGGAGAAAATTCTGAATAGCAATGAAGAGTGTAAGACAAGCCGCCGGATTCCTATCTCGTATGAGTCCATTAGGTAGTGACTCCTCAGGTAAATGCGGAATAAAACATGAGTTATGATATCAAATTGGCTGACCGCCTTGCTGACACATATTTGCCAACTAAGCCTTCTCTCTATTTCAGGGAGCTGCGAGAGTATATATATAAGGTTCTTCATATGTATTTAAAATCAAAATCAGAGAATTTGAGGATAAATATAGAGTTCGAAACGAATTCACTATATATATATATATATATATATATATATATATATATATATATATATATATATATATATATATATATATATATATATATATATATATATGCTTACTGTCAATTGATACTATATAAATTATATACCTTAATCAGTAAAGTAACTCAAATATGTTCCAAGGAAATACATTCGGGTTTGATCCGATAAATAATCAGAAAAATTGGTCTCTTGGAGATATTGGAAGACAGCACAAGTCCATTTACGAAATAGGAAATTCCCCTGCACACCAAAATTCACGTCACCAGAAATGAAGCTTTGCTAGAGAGTAGGAAAATGTTTTCTATTGAAATTGGAAAATGTTTTCATTTTGGTTCTTTTCAATTCGTCGTGTTTTTCTCACATATATATGTTAAAAAAAAACTTTTTCAGTCTCTCTCTTTCTCTCTCTCTGTATCTCTGTCTCTCTCTCTCTCTCTCTCTTACTCTTGCTTCCTGGGGGTGTGGAGGTCTGATCGAAGACCGGGTCGCGGGAACACTAAGCCCTGAAATCATCTCAAGATAACCTCAAGATAACTCAAGAAGCACCGGTCTTGACACCTGACCAGTGAGGCAGGAGAACAACCCAAATGGTCTGTGAAAGTGGAAACCGGAATCACACAGCTCTAACAGACATGTCTGTGGTAATGCTTGGAAAGCATAACAACTGTCATTTGCAGAATCCAATAATTCTGGCCTAAAGCAGTGATTCTCAAGAAGAATCACTGTTGTCATCTTGCTTAGTGCAACAAACATCATCGATTTCCTTCCTAGTTTCTCCCATAAAGACACGTTGATGGCTCTTAATAGAAATGATAAAACATCATTTCAACAGATAACAAAACAAGTTATCAACATTTTCACAATGGTATGTGATGGTGCCTAGAGCTGATGGTTTCTGGAGCCCGGGACGCGACTGTATGGCAGAAATTGAGGTGATGATTGAGTTTTTTCTCCAGGTGATTGGGGTGATGATTGGGTATATTCTTCAGGTAATTCAGGTGATGATTGGGGTTTTCTCCGGGATATAGCGTCAGAAATGATTCCCAGTGATGCTGGGGGTTCGTACAAAGTAATTGGATGACCCGAGTAGGGAAACTAATGGGAAAGTTATTCAAGAAGGCTTGCACGGATTAAGGGAGTTTTCCCTATTGGAAGCAGAGGATGTACAGACTGTGGATGGGCAGCTTCCTGTGGGCAAGGAAAGGTTAGGAAAGGAAAGGAAAGGTTTGCTGTTAGGTCAAGAGTAATCTCAGAGATGCTGTATCCTTGTGATCGCTGACTATTGTCAGCAATAGACCTCATCCCTTCCACGTACGCACCCCTCCCACATACATCCCCCCCTTCACATACATACCTCCCTCCACATACGCACCCCTCCCACATACACCCGCACATACATACCTCTCTCTACATACGCACCTTTCCCACATACACCCCCCACATACACCCCCCTCCCACATACACTCCCCTCCCTCCTGCATACACCCACCTTGCTTTCTCCAGCACACATTACCGGCCCCAAAAAAGTGAATGTTGATGCATTTAACATTCCATATCATTCCTTTCATGTTTGGCAGCACAATGTCCCGGAACAGCTGTGACGCTGGCCCTTGCACGCTTGCAATCGTTGCGGGGGAATTTGGGTTAGCAGGCTGTAGTGCCTCGCGAGGTGGCACACCTGGGGATGGTTGTATAGGGCTCAAGTGGTGGGAATTTATATGGGCTGGTAGGCTGGGCAGGTGTGTGGGTAGCTCAGTCGATTAAGGCAGTGTCTGGGATGCTCCCGGACGCAGGTTCGAATCCTCGTCACGGCCCTTGTGGATTTGTTCAAGTGTGTGGGTGTTTGTCTGTCTGTGTTTTGTGCTATCTTAGTGCCTTTTTTGACCTTGGACTGTGTGTGAACTCACTCGGCGCTATGTACTTATTTTGTGATTGTGAGACTCTTCATTCAGAGATAACAAATAACTCAGAATTTTTAATGTCAATAACATTCTTCCACGTTTAATTGCGATCGTGTATTGGGAAGTATTTCGGTCATCTGTTTCAGCAAGACATTGCTTGTGGGACAGAAAACATTCCCTACTTTCGTTACTGTATTGTGCCCCCACCTCTTTTATGTATTGCATGAATTACAGGAAAGGATAGGTGGGGAAAGGGGGTACAAATACAACAAAAATACTATAAGCCATTAGAAAAAGTAGTAACATTTATCAAAGTGGAGGTTATTGAGTACATGTTTATCACAGCTGCCACCGCTACATGTTCACCGGTCTTTTACCTATTTAATTAGCGTTATATAAAACGTTTTGCGGATAAGTGTCGTGACGCTTAAACGTTAGTGGGGAACGTTTGGGGTGCGGGGACTGGCGTGAAAATATATATATATATATATATATATATATATATATATATATATATATATATATATATATATATATATATATATATATAAATATATATATATATATATATATATATATATATATATATATATATATATATATATATATATATTATATATATATTATATATATATTATATATATATAATATATATATATAATATATAATATATATATTTATATATATATATATAATATATAATATAGCATAAAAGTTCGGCTTTTTGTTTTTATTATTAGGCAAGGTGTGTCATTCTGTAACTTTTATGTGGTTGGTTCACACCTGTGCTGTGCAGTTTAAGGGTGAGTGCCGCCGTCTCCCCAACACAGGGCTTCAACAGCTCTCATAAATCCAGTCCTGCTTGGTCATTATTCGTAGAACATGAAGGATGGGTCTGCTGGCGGTGATGAAGCACAAGGAGGCAGAAAAACAGGCACGAGTAGATACAGGAACACGGAGGGAGAGAGAGAGAGAGAGAGAGAGAGAGAGAGAGAGAGAGAGAGAGAGAGAGAGAGAGAGAGAGAGAGAGAGAGAGAGAGAGAGAGAGATTTACAGCATCGATTCACAATGAAGGATTGCAGGTTCTGTCATCATGGCAGGAAGGAAGAACTTGGGAACGTTTTATTTCACCTGATGCCTATGTTCACCTAACAGTAAATGGGTACCTGGGAGTTAGACAGCTATTTTGGGCTGCTGTCCTTGGATGGTCAGTGTTCCAGTGACAGATCTTACCATTAGCCATAGGGGTACAAGGCTTACCATTAGCCATGGGAAGGGAAATCTCTCAGCTATTAACCTCCTATTAACAAGCTTAGAGCTTTCCCTTTCCATAGCTCGTGAATGGGAAGGCTAAGCTTCCTATTTACCTGTGTAAATAGGAAGCTGTGGATGAGGGTCGCGGATGAGAGCGCAACAATAGCTGCTATCTCCATAGGTACAGGCATCGTCTAAGTAAATAAAAATAAAAGAGAAGCTGGAGAATGGGAGGAGAAGGAATAACCATTAGAACATAAACAAACATCAAGAGAACTCTGGCTGCGTGTTGGTATAATTAGCGAGTCAAACATTGTGCGTTTGGAGGGTCAATGTTTATCCAGTTTATAGTTTAACGTGTGAACGGTAGTGCTTGGTTAGTGTTGAGGCAGGCCCAGTGGCGTGTGGTCAGTGTGTGGTGTGTGGGTCAGTGTAGTGTGTGTGGGTCAGTGTAGTGTGTGTGGGTCAGTGTGGGGTGTGTGGGTCAGTGTGGTGTGTGTGGGTCAGTGTGGTGTGTGTGGGTCAGTGTAGTGTGTGTGGGTCAGTGTGGTGTGTGTGGGTCAGTGTAGTGTGTGTGGGTCAGTGTAGTGTGTGTGTGGGTCAGTGTAGTGTGTGTGGGTCAGTGTAGTGTGTGTGTGGGTCAGTGTAGTGTGTGTGGGTCAGTGTGGGGTGTGTGGGTCTGTGTGGGGTGTGTGGGTCTGTGTGGGGTGCGTGGGTCAGTGTAGTGTGTGTGGGTCAGTGTGGGGTGTGTGGGTCAGTGTGGGGTGTGTGGGTCAGTGTGGTGTGTGTGGGTCAGTGTAGTGTGTGTGGGTCAGTGTGGGGTGTGTGGGTCTGTGTGGGGTGTGTGGGTCAGTGTGGTGTGTGTGGGTCAGTGTGGGGTGTGTGGGTCAGTGTGGTGTGTGTGGGTCAGTGTAGTGTGTGTGGGTCAGTGTGGGGTGTGTGGGTCAGTGTAGCGTGTGTGGGGTCAGTGTGGTGTGTGTGGGTCAGTGTGGTGTGTGTGGGTCAGTGTGGTGTGTGTGGGTCAGTGTGGAGTGTGTGGGTCAGTGTGGGGTGTGTGGGTCAGTGTGGTGTGTGTGGGTCAGTGTGGGGTGTGTGGGTCAGTGTGGTGTGTGTGGGTCAGTGTGGGGTGTGTGGGTCAGTGTGGTGTGTGTGGGTCAGTGTGGTGTGTGTGGGTCAGTGTGGGGTGTGTGGGTCAGTGTAGCGTGTGTGGGGTCAGTGTAGTGTGTTGGCCAGTGTGGTGTGTGTGGGTCAGTGTAGTGTGTGTGGGTCAGTGTGGTGTGCTGTTACCAACGGACAGAATAGACCCCCCTGGACAGAATATGTTAATATCTGGAGGGCTGGAAGAGTAATTACATTCCTCTCTGTGTGAGAGAGAGAGAGAGGGAAGACAGACAGCAGACCCTGGCGACACTTGTCAGTGTCTCCGAGACAGAACACCTCGCCAGACACGACAGTTCACAGTGTGTCTCCAGACAGAGTAACTCTCCAAATATCACTAGACATCGCCTGTGTCCTCTACCCCCTCACAGTCGCTCATAATGACGATTATTCTCAAAATCGGAGCCAAAGAAACTTATATAGCACTCCAAATTGCGAACTATTTCCATCGAGAAATTGCTGTCATAGGAAATTGACTAACTGTGGTTGACAAATGCTAGTTGCTACGAAGATAGAGTTCTGTGGACAGCCTGTCATCCTTCAGAAAACGTTGCTTTACGCTCGTATGCGTTTCATAAGGCCAAAAATTTTTGTACTAGAAAATGGAAGCGGTTGGCGAAAGTGACGTACTGTCCCATTTTCTGTTTTGGGTCCTCTGGTAGGTTAGGAGAAGACACTTTAAATTGACCGTTTTCTTGACGTTAAGAAACCTTAGGAGGACGAGCTTGTGTGGAACAAGCAAGCACCAGCCTCCACCACAAGACATTTGAAATAGTTAGATAACGCCCGAAGTTATGCAGCGTGGGAATTTAATGTTCAAACTCAGATAAAAACGTCACTTTACTGCGACAAAAAGGGGTTTAAAAGTGTCACTTATATTCGACTACCCTCAAAGTGTGTCAGTACTCGGTGGGAGGGTTGTAAGCACCGTCACCCTCAAGAACAGTTGGAGTTCAGCATCAAGTGTCACTCATGGCAGCGAGATCCAAGAGCATCATAGAGGACAGCGAGTAACTTTACTGCCCAACAAAGCACTCAGGACGTCTTAGAAGGTGACAAACACACTGCATAAATTATTTAGTAAAAACTAGCCAGATGAGAGGTAAAGGGACACATTGTTTCCCTTGGAGACGATAAAGGTGCGTCGGTGCCACTTCTGAAGACATTATAACTGTGTTAGAGTGAGACAATGGTAGCTATGCAACACCGTTTCCGAGGGGAAAATGGCGTAACTGGTTTTGCAAGACTCGGTCAACCTAGAGGCGTCTCCAGTGGGTTTATTGATCTTACTTTTGTTGTAGTGTTCTGTTGTATGCAGTGTTGCATTGTTGTGTAATGTATTGCAATATATTATATCGTGGCGAACTATACTGATTATACTGCCAAAGGTGGATAAAATTGGCGATGGTGGAGCCCCAGGTTGAGGAGGGAATGGGTAATGGGCCTTGTGGGATTAGGGGTATTGGGGCTGATGGGGTAAGGAAGGGATAATGGGGCTGGTGGGGGAAGGGAAGGGGTAATGGGAGCTGGTGGAGAGTAAATATAGTCACTCTGTTCCCTAAAACGTATTGCTCTTTTGTGCTATAAATCATATTTGTATGTATAACAAGATCACATCAGCAGATACGAAGCTTAACAATGGGCGGCAGTGGTGGATGGCAGTGTTGAAAGCTGGACATGTGGAATGGGGGATGTTGTAGGTGGGTGGGTGTGTCAGGGTGGGCGGAGGTGGGCTGGTGGGCTGGTACACAGAGAGAGAGAGAGAGAGAGAGAGAGAGAGAGAGAGAGAGAGAGAGAGAGAGAGAGAGAGAGAGAGAGAGAGAGAGAGAGAGAGAGAGAGAGAGAGAGAGAGAATTGTTTGGAGAGAAAGTGTGTGCAGGAAGTGTTGGAGGGGTGGGTTTGGGAGGATTACGGAGTGTGAGTTTGAATTTTAAACATGAAAGAGTTGATGGGTTTAGCTGACACATTCAGTGTTGAGGTGAGAGAGTAGTGGAGATTAGAGGAAAGCAGGACGGAGTAGCGATGAGATAACAGAAGAGGTGATGCTGCTATAGAGAGTGGAGATGGAAAAATATAATTTGTAGTGCTTGTGGGGCAAAATTTAAGCGTTTGAGATGATGAATATTAGTGAATTAGTATATAGATAGGATGATACATATATGGGAATATAATGGACTCAATGGGGGGTAAAATGGTGTGAAGGGATGAATGAGTATAGGCATGACGATTATATGTGGGTTTATGGGGAATGAATAAGTCTAAAGTAGTGCTTGTTGTATAGGCGACTAGATAAATATAGGTTAATGGGTATATATGCGGGAATGTGTAAAATGGTTAATGGGTGTAAAAGTTGTGTTCATGAGTGCATACTGAGGTGAATAGAAGGTAAAAGAATGTAAACTATAGTTTAAAATCGGAGCTCAGGAGAGAAAATTAGTTTAAATCAGTATTGGATGGATGTATATAGAGGTGAATGGGTGTATAGAAGGTGTATGAAGGGGTAAGTGTACGTATGAGGGCATTAAGGGTGAAGGGTGAGACAGAAGAGGGCAGGAGAAAGGGACGGAGAAGGTGATTGCTCCCTTAAATGCATTAAGATGGAGAAAAAGGGTGGTGCGTTAGGGTATAGAGGGAGTGGGGAGGTTGATTGGGGGTAGAGAGGGGGTGTGGTGGTGGGTAGGGGTAGAGGGGGTGGGGTGGTGGGTAGGGGTAGATGGGGGAGGTGGAAGGTAGGAGTAGAGAGGGTGGTGGAGGGTGGTGTATCTCCTGTATACAGCAGGAGGGAAGATTAGCCGAGTAGTAGAGACAAACAGACAAAGGAACAAATCACGGGGACACAAACAAGACAATGCAACTCAACAAGCGTGCAATACCAGGGGGTAGAAGACCCCGCTATAAGAGCCCCACGGAGACAACAACAGTCTCCTGCCCCAGCTAAAACATCAACCCATCTACATGTTGACAATTTAAGAGTAGATGGATAAGGTGGATTTAGGAACCCACCGTACAGGAACTGACGTCAATGGATGGTTTCCTATAGGGTAGTTAGGGGGGTCATACGGTTCTAGGGAGAGGGGCCCATTTAGGTCACAATCGACCGCTTCCCGTGTTGCCTGCAGGTAAATAGCTTAGTAATCTCGTCTAATCACCTGGTCCTATTCTTATTATATGGCATTCTTATTATGTCAATCATATGGTGAGTCGTTCCTCCCTCCGTCGCCTTATACCAGCTCTCGTTATAGCCGGTATATATGTGTCAGGTGTGTGATGCTATACCCACATGTGTCTCTACCATCTGGCATAATATATGGTGAGGCGTTTGGGCCTCTCTGTTTGGAATTGGCTACAGTGATGTCGGCTGCCTGGTACAGGTGGCGCTACCTGTCGGCTGCCTGGCACAGGTGGCGCTACCTGTCGGCTGCCTGGCACAGGTGGCGCTACCTGTCGGCTGCCTGGCACAGGTGGCGCTACCTGTCGGCTGCCTGGTACAGGTGGCGCTACCTGTCGGCTGCCTGGCACAGGTGGCGCTACCTGTCGGCTGCCTGGCACAGGTGGCGCTACCTGTCGGCTGCCTGGCACAGGTGACACTTCCGATCATCCGTTGCGTTAAGAACGAAGGTCTCGTGACCTCGTGGCCTCAACTTCGACGTCCTCGTCTTCCCGCTTCTAATGTTTCTCTTGTTCATCACACTGCTGTTATTTGATTTATTCATCTATTTAATTATAATATATAAATATTGATAATAACGTAAACATTAGGGTCATCATCGCGGGTGTCCTCGGCGTGACACACAACAATTTGCAAGATAACTACAAACTATTAAAATATCATTGATTTGCCACATGCAAAAGATTGGAATGAGGGAATAATATATATATGCCTCTTGCATTCCAGTTTCCAGGGGAGGGGTCATTCCAGGGAGGGCGGATATATCTGAGAGGTAAAAGGTAGTCTTCCTTGCCGGGTTGTGCTCTGGGGTTGTGATTGGCGTCTTCATACAACTATACAACTCAGCACGGCCCGTGTATTCACCAAGATTCCAGGAAAAACTGCAGCCAAATTGCACCACGAGTGTTGCTGGGGAATGATCAGTTATGGTCGGTTAATGAACTCTACATTATTTTTGTTGGCCAAGTTTGTACCTCCAGCTGATGATATCTGGTTGAAGCAAACTTCGGGAAGAGTGGTTCAGCGTGATATCAGCCCCAAGTATTTTTTTTTCATTCAATGGCTTCCATCACCCAGTCTAATTTGCAATTGTTTGAGTTAAAATCTGAAGGCCAGTTGTTAGATAATTATTTCAATTCTTGCCTGTCATTCTGTAGCTTCTTAAGATCTTCCACTATATTCTCAAACGTTTTGCATCGTCAGCAAACAGTGGAATGAAGAACTCTTCTTTATGGGAGATCATTTATATAAGTGATAAACAAGAATAGGGGGGGGTCATGGGGAATGGAATGGGGTCACTGACCACATGGGGGTCAGTGGCCCCTAGTACTGACCCCCATGTGGAGATCTCGCTGGTATGTTGCCATGAGTCTCCTCTCCCCCCTCACTGTGAATGTCTTCTGTTGAATGTCACTCCTGCATGTTCCTCCAACTTGTGCATTAGTCCCCTGTGGGGTACTGTGTCGACAACTTTCTGACATTGCAAAAATATACAATCTCCCCAACCTTCCCGCTGCGGCTCGCTCATTGAATTGTATAAAGTTTGTGAAGCGGAATTGACTGCCCCTGAACCCGTGCTGGTGTTGCGTGTGAAAAGGTCCTTGTCTGGAGATGTTCGGGCGGTGTCTCGCAGTCCAGTCACAGCCCTCGCTCTTGTGCCAGGCAAGTCCGCAACGGGCTCACCATAGCCCGTGCTACTTGCAACTTTTTTGCTCCCAGTAGCTGAATCTAAAATAACAGTAAATCTCTCACAGTTCCTGAATTCACCTTGCATCGTGTGTGTTTGCTTCCCTAATGGCACTTTCCTAACAGAATTTGCAGGACAAATCCTCAGCTCTTTATGTCCTGCTTTTCAACTGTCGGTCGTCTAATACATTAACTAACGGTCACTTTGATACGTGTTACATCTGTTTTTAAAACTATGGATGGAGATAGGCTCTGCAATTTATCTTGCAATAAAAGAGGCTTTGCTTACCTGTGTGTGCCTAGCTACGATACGTGTCTTCTCAAACCTAAACATTTTGTCTTGATTTCATTGATACCCCCAGAGTATTTTATACTGCTGGATTATGTCTCCTCTATCCTCTCCTCAATTGTCGTCAAACATAATGCCCGTTAGCTCAGTCCGCTTAGTTTTGAGATCTGTAGTAAACCTGTGGATTCTTTCTCAATTTCCTATCTTTATAAAATTACCTAAGTGTAATTACAAGATAAGAACTATACTTGTTATGTCCTTGCTTAAAATCTTTGTCGTGTAATGTTCTGAAACTTCCAATAGTTTTGGCGTACACTAAATTTTCATTTGATTTACTAGTGTTTACTAGTATTGGTGTTCACGCGCGCGCGCGCGCGCGCGTATATGCCTACTCACCTAGTTGTGCTTGAGGGGGTTGAGCTCTGGCTCTATTGGTCCCGCCTTTCACTTGTCAGTCAACTGGTGAACAGATTCCTGAGCCTACTGGGCTCCATCATATCTACACTTGAAACTGTGTATGGAGTCAGCTTCCACCACATCACTGCCTAATGCGTTCCACCTGTTAATTACTCTAACATAAGTGTGTATGTACTCACCTAGTTGTACTCACCTAGTTGTGTTTGCGGGGGTTGAGCTCTGGCTCTTTGGTCCCGCCTCTCAACCGTCAATCAACAGGTGTACAGATTCCTGAGCCTATTGGGCTCTATCATATCTACACTTGAAACTGTGTATGTTCGTGTGTGTGTGTGTGTGTGTGTGTACGTTTTGAGATCTGGCCGTGTGAAGAGTTTATCCTGGGAACACGAGAGTCACGCGGTGATCACTGGTGTGTACAACAAAGCTTCCTGTGTTTGCACAACACCTGAGCAGCCGGACCAGATCACCGGAAATGGATTTTGTTAATATAATTCAGGTTTTACGCTGCAAATCTATGAATGTTATGTCACACATTGTTTACACTAACAACACTACGGTAAACAAGACTATTCTTTTTAAATTAAGGATTTGCTACGCCTGAATAATAGTTTTACTGCGTTTTTGTTATGTTATTGTTGATTTTGCAATATATTTATACCTTGTAGTTGCTCTATAGTTGAAACATTTTAGCATATATATATAAATATATATATATATATATATATATATATATATATATATATATATATATATATATATATATATATATATGTACACATACATCATAGAGGATGATATGTTAATAATATTGAAGGGGTAACTTACTTTGTTTGACTCCCTCTCTTGACCACCCATATTCAGTTTGTTGTTTATAAACTCGTGTTCATCAGGTTCTAAGGGATATCAGTTAAATATCCAGACCACCAACGTTTATAATTCTCCCTTGAAATACATATTGTCTTTATGAGAAATGTGAATCAGGGAGAGATGTGACATGGCGTGGAGGCTGGCATGCAGGCCAGGCTTAATGCCCCTTGCTACCGCCCCTGCCACCGCCCCTGCCACTACCCCCGCCCCTGCCACCGCCCCTGCCACCGTCCCTGCCCCTGCCACCGCCCCTGCCCCTGCCACTACCGGTAATGAGTGTGCTGTTGATGATAATAATAGGGTGCAGAAGGGTGATAATTAACTCGCAAGAATGATAATCACTGTAATAATTATAATCACACCAAATAATATTTATTGTCATTATTTATCATTTGTAATAACCATCTCGAACCATTAACACTAATAACAGGGAGAACAATTGTAATAACAATAGCCCAAGAATACCCAATGTTCTCAGAAGAACATCTCTCATCCCGTCCTGCCTTCTCTCTCTCTCTCTCTCTCTCTCTCTCTCTCTCTCTCTCTCTCTCTCTCTCTCTCTCTCTCTCTCTCTCTCTCTCTCTCTCTCTCTCTCTCTGTGTCTCTCTCTCTCTCTCTCTCTCTCTCTCTCTCTCTCTCTCTCTCTCTCTCTCTCTCTCTCTCTCTCTCTCTCTCTCTCTCTCTCTCTCTCTCTCTCTCTGTGTCTCTCTCTCTCTGTCTGTCTGTCTCTCTCTCTCTCTCTCTCTCTCTCTCTCTCTCTCTCTCTCTCTCTCTCTCTCTCTCTCTCTCTCTCTCTCTCTCTCTCTCTCTCTCTCTCTCCAGGCGCGGGAGGTGTGCGCAGTCACGTGACAGTCCCTCGGGTAGGGGAGGGACCGTCCACCAGCCGGCTATCTGATGGGCAGTTGCATGACGTTTAGAAAAGATACCATCTCATACCACCAGCACAGACACGAAGTTCCCCTCTCTGCCCCTTCCCCTCTTTCTTCTCCCCCCCCCCCTCTCTCTCTCTCTCCCTCTCCCTCTTTCCTCCCGCTCTATTTTCTCCCCTTCTTTCTTTCTCTTCTCTCTCCTTCCCCTGTCTCTGTCTCTCCCCCCTCTCTCTCTCTCTTTCCACCTTTCTCTCTCTTCTACCCCTCTCTCCTCCCCCTCTCTCCTTCCCCCTCTCTCCTTCCCCCTCTCTCTCCCCCCTCTCTCATCGCCCTCTCTCTTTCCTTCCCCCTCTCTCCTCCCCCTCCTATCTCTCTCTTTCCTCCCCCTCTTTCTCTCCTCTCTCTCACCCCCCCCCCACCATTTTTCCCTCCCATTTTTCCCTCTTCCCCAACCATTTCCCCATTATCCCTACTCTTCCTCTTTCGCTTCTCTCTTTCTCTCTGGATCCCATTACCCTTCACTCTCTTTCTCCACCTCTATCTCCCATTTACAGTCAGCCTCCCTGTCTTGTTTTCCATAGCATGTTGCAGTGTTTGCCGTTCTTGTTTGGTGGTGTTTGAAGTGTGGCGGCCATTGGTAAACGGCGAAATGTTCCTGGGGGGGGGGTCTTAAGCTGGGGTTCCCCCCCCCCCTGACTTCAGCCCCCCCTTGTGTCAGGGGAGGGGGGGGGGTTGTTTCTTATTGGCGTCTGTGTGTGTGTTTGTGCTGCTGGTGGTGGTGGTGGTGTTATTGATCTTCTCCTGCTGTTATTGTGGTTGTTGCTCCTGTTGTTGTCACCTGTTGTTGTGGTTGTCACCTGTTGTTGTGGTTGTTGTCACCTGTTGTGGTGGTTGTCACCTGTTGTTTCGTTTTTTGTCACTTAACTCATGTGATAAATGACTTGGTGCTTGCTCCTGATAGTTCCCTTCCCTTAACTCATGTGTACACGGAACTTGTAC
Source organism: Procambarus clarkii (assembly GCF_040958095.1). NCBI lineage: Eukaryota > Metazoa > Arthropoda > Malacostraca > Decapoda > Cambaridae > Procambarus > Procambarus clarkii. The sequence goes on from NC_091235.1 coordinate 18,114,692, forward strand.
CTGTATGGATCATGTATACACCGAATATGTACCTGTATGGATCATGTATACACCGAACATGTTCCTGTATGGATCATGTATACACCGAACTTGTACCTGTATGGATCATGTATACACCGAATATGTACCTGTATGGATCATGTATACACCGAACATGTTCCTGTATGGATCATGTATACACCGAATATGTACCTGTATGGATCATGTATACACCGAACATATTCCTGTATGGATCATGTATACACCGAACATGTACCTGTATGGATCATGTATACACCGAACATGTACCTGTATGGATCATGTATACACCGAACATGTACCTGTATGGATCATGTATACACGGAACATGTACCTGTATGGATCACGTATAAACCGAACATGTACCTGTATGGATCACGTATAAACCGAACATGTACCTGTATGGATCACGTATACACCGAACATGTACCTGTGAAAACACCTGTTTTTGTTATCATGTTCCTAAATCCCGCCCTCCGCTTTCTGCACAAGAACCCAAATATTTTTTTTCTTCCTGTCCTTCAACCCTTTTCATTTATCATCGTTCATATTCCACTCGCCATGCGTCCAGCAAGACCAATTTTCCTATTACGCAAAATCTGTAAACGTTCCCATTATTATTTTCATCGTTAACAACTGTCTTGTGTTGACAATATGTTGGTTATCGTCGCTGGGAAGAAACACAACCTCTTGGGAGTGTTGTGTATCGTCGGTGCCGACACGGAAGCCAGAGAGAAAGACCCGACAAATAATAATGTAGGTCGGACGTCATAGAGATTGTCGGCACAATACGGCCACTAGTGACATCACAGGTCTCTTGTGCTAACTACCGGCCGTGTGGTGGTGGTGGTGGACGTCGTACTGGTCCCTCTCTGCCAGGCGGTGGTTCAGTCGTAATGTGGCGTGGTGGGTGTGAGGGGGGAGCCGCTGTGGGGGTGCTGTGTTGGGGGGTGGTGATGTGCGGATGTTTGTGGGGTTGATGTGGTGGTGTAGTACGCGGGGGCATGCAGTGCGCTGCTGTTTGTGGTGTTGAGTGGTTGTGTGGTTAGTGGTGGTGCTGTGGTATTGTGTCGGAACAGTGGGGGAGAGTGAGGGGGGTGGACAAGCATTATATTATACTGTGGTGGTGGTGGAGGCAGACAGAGACGGGTGATGTTGCTGGAGACGCTACAGTGGCAGAGGGGCTGCAGTAGTCGAGTTTCGGCCTTGGTGAAGACATTAATGACCTATGTTCATGAGGAGGCACAGTGTGTGTGTGTGTGTGTGTGTGTGTGTGTGTGTGTGTGTGTGTGTGTGTGTGTGTGTGTGTGTGTGTGTGTGTGTGTGTGTGAGAGAGAGAGAGAGAGTTTTATTCCGCCTATTTCTCTGTCTGGATCGTGACTGGCTTGATTTGATGACCGCAATCTCATCTATACGACTGTGGTCAATAATACGTTACGATGGCCGTGGTCACCGTTCCCTTGGAGACAACGACAACAGTAGTGACCCGCGTGCGTTACCAGTGACACTGAACACCTTGTTACAAGTTGAAAGTGGAATTAAGTGATTAGGAAAATATTGTTGTAACAAGCAAGTGGGCGTGTAAGCCATGCGTCAGGTCAAATATGCGATGCGTGGTATGGGCCTCGTGTGTCGTGGTGACCCCTGACGGCAGCGGTCAAGATGGGCAGCTTCGTGACCCCGTTTGTTACTGGTGACCCCTGTCAGTAGCAGGAAAGGTAAATTAGTGACCGTGAGGACAATAGAGGCCCCCAGGAAACCATTCTCAGTCGGGGTAAATCAGCTTTGTGACCCCAGCAGCAGTGTGGCAGGTCAGCTGGGTGACCCCAGCAGCAGTGTGGCAGGTCAGCTGGGTGACCCCAGCAGCAGTGTGGCAGGTCAGCTGGGTGACCCAGTGTCATGGTGACCTCACGTGTCGTGGTGACCCCGTGTCGTGGTGACCCCGTGTCGTGGTGACCTCACGTGTCGTGGTGACCCCGTGTCGTGGTGACCCCGTCCCACCACCTCAAGCGTGCAGGCAGGACAGGAGACTGTAATGGAAATCTTGACTATAAATAAGCAAATGTCGCTCCCGGGCAATAAGTCTGTAGGTGAAAGTGGGGAGGGGGGGGGAGGTTAAAAGGGTCGGGGAGGAAAGAAAGGCATCTACTAGGACGGGAAAAAAGTCGGAGTGATAAGGTATAATACAGGGCGAGAGATTCATCGCCGGAGCTCGACGAAGAGTTTACCAAAAGGTGACAGCGAGGCTGTTGGGCCACTTTGGGCCATTGTCGACTAATGGCCATACTGGGGCCGCTGACTTTTCCCTTAAGGAGTAAAAATTTTTTTATTGTTGTCACCGGAGGTGTGGCTAGTTTATTGTGCACCCCATACTCATCCTGGGAGCGGTAGCGCAAAAATTATTACAGAGGGCACAAAAGGTTTTTATCAGACCTAAACGGTGATAATTACAGTCACAATTTAAGAGACAACAATTGGGATTTTATAGTTCGCTGTCAAAATAGGCGGGGAGCTGTTTTGTTGTCCGGATGGCTTTTGTGTGTGTGTGTGTGTGTGTGTGTGTGTGTGTGTGTGTGTGTGTGTGTGTGAGTGTGTGTGTGTGTGTGTGTGTGTGTGTGTGTGTGTGTTAGGGGACATCCCTGTCTCATGCCTTACCTTCACCCTTCACTTACCTACATCCCTTCCCTTGCCCTGTCTCTCTCTCTCTCGCAAATCTTCCCTTGCCCCTGCTAACGTTCCTTTCACATAATTTTTCTCTCCTCTACTGTCCGTCTTTCCTCAGTCTCCCTCCTTCCCTTCCACTTTTCCTTCCGTCGTGGTGTTCCAGAATATCCCTCTTACGTCTCCTCGCTGTTCTCCTCGCCTCCTTCGTCTCCCTTTCTTTGTCTCCCTTGTTTTAGCTTCTCTACGTTATAATCTACCTTTTCTTTGACTTTCTGTATATATCGTCTTTTTCACTTGTTTCCTTCGGCTCCTCTGTTGTCATGTCTCTTCCTGGTCTCTCTTCCTTCCTGGAGAGAGAGAGAGAGAGAGAGAGAGAGAGAGAGAGAGAGAGAGAGAGAGAGAGAGAGAACGTTTGGCAACTTTTAAATGTATGTACACTATTGTATTATGTCCCTGGTGTCCACCGCGACCTCTGTGGTAACCCAGATACAGTATGTTCATAAGCTGTTGTCAGAGGTGCATTGAGTGCGTCTCATTCGTCGGTCACCTGCGTCACTTCTCAGCTTACCTGCTGCTCGCTTATATTGGAGAAAATTTAGCTTTGAAGACTGGAAGAGCAGTCATGTTAACTGTCATTCAAAGTGATTCACCTTTTAAGACATCAGCCTCAAAGTTTACCTTGCATAATGCAATGTAAACTGCAGTGGGCAACTTGTGCAACCTTTCCACCAGTTGCAACTTTTAGCTTTGTGTGTGTGTGTGTGTGTGTGTGTGTGTGTGTGTGTGTGTGTGTGTGTGTGTGTGTGTGTGTGTGTGTTTTCTATTTGTATCTGCAGAATCGATGCTCTGTGTAATGCATAGGTCTATTTTCTTAACTCTGCCCTCAGAACTACTTGCCGTGTTCAGTTCAGTTGATTTAAGAGCCTTGACAATTCGAGCATTTGGCCTGAGTGCTGCGGTTATACTGCAGTAAGATTAGTGAGGAAAATTATCCCACTGTATCAGTAGGTCACGAGGGGACCTATTCCCATGGATGTCTCTGGATCACATATCCATGGTGGTCCCACTCCACCCATTACTTTATCCATAGGAGGTTCCTATTCACCCATTACGTTAACTAGTACACAGTGATACCTAGACCCCTTGTCTCGGAGGTTTGGGGAGATTCAGCATCAAATAAAAGATTACATAACTGTAATTGTGTATACACCGATGGTTTAAAATACACGACAACACATCAGGAGAGTAGATATAGCGTTGTCACTTCCACTTAAAACGATAGAATATTTTGGAACTAAATAATAGTTTTGCATTATGTACAGAAAACGTATGGACAGAACCCTCTATCATCTGGTTGAAGAAACAGATGATTCACGATGGATACGAAAAGGTTAATTAGACCTAAATATGATGGTGTATGGATGGTGTAAATATGTCACTGTGTATCGGTATAACTTGTCCTCTGGTTCGTGTTTACTGATGTTTAACTGTTACGATAAGTTACACAAGTAATATCCCACGCTTTTAACAAAATGGGTGTAAACTTTTTGCATATAGGGAGGTCAGGGGTTAGGGTTGGTGGTTGGATTGGAGTAGGTGGTTTGGTTATGGTGGGTGGTCAGTGTTAGGTGGTTGGTTATGGTGGGTGGTCAGTGTTAGGTGGTTGGTTATGGTGGGTGGTCAGTGTTAGGTGGTTTGTTATGGTGGGTGGTCAGTGTTAGGTGGTTTGTTATGGTGGGTGGTCAGTGTTAGGTGGTTGGTTAGGGTAAGGTTGCCATATGTCCCTATTTTCCAGGACATGTCCTGGATTCAGGTATCAAACTTTGCGCCTGGGAAGAATTTTAAACAATTCTCAAAGTCGGGAATTTCAAGTTCACTTAAAAATTTATCTATCTGTCTGTCTGTCTATTTATCTATCTTTCTATTTTTCACTGTCGAGGGAAGTTGAAAAATTAACGCTCCAAAGTTCATTTTCAAACTTTTTATTATGGTCTGATGCCTGGGGATGCGTTTTGCAAGGTCACTCCTTACATTCTCAAAGAAAAGTTTACCATGTTTAGCACTGGCTTTACATTATCTTTGTGCGAAGTAGTTAAGAACAAGTGGATGAAACAAGTGGATGAATGGCACAATATAAGAATATTAGAAGAGCATTAAATGTATCATCATGGGCAGCTTATGTTCTTGTGACTGCTTGTGTTCCTAAGTCATTTGATCCTGTCTCTGTGTTGCTCGGGGTCTGGAAGTGGGGAGGATGGAATTATGTGTTAACTGGTTGTTGATTGCTGGTCTTGACTTTTTGATGCGTAGCGCCTCCCTGAAGGCCAGTCTTGTGTTGTAGTTATACCTGTCGATTATTCATGTGTTGCTTGTTAAGATGTCTCTGGTGATGGTCTGGTTGTGTGAGATTATATGCTCCTTGATGGGGCCCTGTTGCTTGTGTATTGTTAATCACCTAGAGAGAGAGACGTTGTCTTGCCTATATACTAAGATCTTTGGGGCTGACAGTCCACAAGCGGGCATGTGAAGACACAGAAGACATAAGAGAGACCAACGTCGTCTATGCCTTCTGTTGAACCCACCTGTGTAAAAATATAGAGCGGATGCTGGGTGGAGCTTCTCTCACCTCTCCCTCTCTGTCGCTCACATCTGATTAGTGTTTGGAGGGCGGAAGGAGGGAGGAGAACCAGGGTATTGGAGAGAGAGAGAGAGAGAGAGAGAGAGAGAGAGAGAGAGAGAGAGAGAGAGAGAGAGAGAGAGAGAGAGAGAGAGAGAGAGAGAGAGACGAGGGAATAAGTTTGTATTAGATAAACTGAAATATATGAAAACACATTGCTAAACATGACGATAACGGTGAAAACAGATGGAAGCTGAGGATGAGTGTCTAGAGAGGAGAGGAGACGGGGAGGAGGTAGGGAGAAGGAAGAAGAGGAGTCTTGAAAGGAGCTAGGGGGGGGGGGACCTTAGACCACCAGACAAAGTGAGAAAGTCCAATATAACAGTCAATCTTAGTTGAGTTTGGTGTTGGACTTAAGACCTATCCATCCCCTGAGAGTCATTATAAAAGCCACCACAATACTTCACTCACCAACCAGCAAAGTTTTCCTGGACATTGATCACTCATAAAGTAAACTCGGTGTTCATTACGGAAGCGGTATACACCTCTCAGTATACTCCTTACCTAATTAGTTTTGGTAATATGTATTTTACCACATATAAACAAAAAGTGCTAAAAGAGAGTTTAAATATATTTGCTTAAATAAATATATGACAATAATACTTGAAGACGTATTAAAAATCGTATAAAAATGTCATAGGAGCGGATGAGAGGCAGAGGACAGGAGGAGTAGGGGCTGAAGATGAGAGGCAGGTTGAGAGGAAAGAGCAGGTGAAGGGTGGGAGGGACCAGGACAGGTGAAGGAACAGACTGGAACAGGTGAGGATGGGGAGGCGAGGCTGGCAGAAGGTGGGAGGGGCCACGGGACAGGAAATAAAGGAGCATGAACGGTGAAAGGAGACACCAAGGCAGGATGCCGCCACGTTCAAAGGAAATAATAATAATAATAATAACTTTAATATGCGCTTATGTTCTTAATCTGTACAGAATGTTTGTTAACACATGGTAAATAATATACATACCCGTATGTATGTATATTATTTCTAGTATGCATACATACTAGGTATGTATACTGAATAAGAGGAGATAGTCTACCATTAATATTGGCTGAGAGGAAATGGTATACATGGTATTAATACAATACGAAGGAAATATATATGACCCAAAGTCAGTCATATTTATACAAAGGAAAGGACAGCTGACTCTTACAAAGAAATGGTTGCTGGATTGACATGAGAGTATTCGGGGCAGGTGTAGTTAATTTTAGTGCTACCAGGGAGGAGTAGATAGTCCTCAGTCTACCTTAGTGTGATCGTTAAGGAAGCATCGGCCTTTGCATCAACTGCCTCGTTATCACATCGAAAGATTTGATGGTTGTTAATAGTGAAAGCAATCGATGATTACCAATTACTATTGAAGCTGCAACTCCTGTCGTTTTGACAGAACCTTGTTGAAGAGCCGGATGTTACAAACTGCGTCCCGGTAGTTACGTTGACATAGTAGTTACGGTGTGTGTTAACTAGATAGATTAGTTAAACTCTGACGTTATTAGTCTGCGTTTTGTACATTGATCAATCTGATTGTTTGAAGCTATGATTCGCAACGTGCTTCATTCACTTCGAACTTGTGTTGTTATAAGTTCCCTAAATTAACATGATCAAAACACCTTACCCGACTTTACTTAGACTTAGATTTGCATAAAGAAATATATGAATTCAAATTTTCAAAAATACTCGTTTTTAACGTTCTCGATGGTCGGCCTCGTGGTGGAGGAGGGACTGAACTAATGTCGGGCGAACAACTAAGGAGGAAATTATAGCTGGAGAAATTACCGGTGAGGTTAAATACTGGTGGGCCTACCTCTGGTGGTGAACCGCTGGTGAACCGCTGGTGAACACGCTGCTGGGTGAACACGCTGCTGGGTGAACACTCCTTGGAGAACAAGCACCTCAGGAGACATCAGTTTTCAATGTCAAGAGTCTATAAGTGGGTCCCTCGGCCGCTCCGCTCCGTGCTGAAGTGCTAAACTGTTTATACTAGGTGTCAGTATAGTCGGCTATATGTGTGGAGGACAGTATGGATATGTATGGACAGATATGTATGGAGGACACTATACTTCGTAGCTAGTAGTGTACCTGAGAAGGCGGGAAATTGAAGTTAATTGATGTTTTTGTGATATTTCAGGGATATATTTGGCATTTTAACGTGACTTTTGAAAGGCGTAAACAACCGGTGAGAGTCGTAGCTGAAATCCTGCAGCAGGGCAGCGGGGATAATGAGAATTATCACCCGTCGACGCGTCAAGGTTAGGGTGACGGTGCGTAGGGGTGACGGGAGCGTGACGAGTCACGGCTGGGCTTACCATAGAAAGCGGGAGGACGACGGTGATGAGAGAAAACATGGTGAGAGTGACGATGGGGAAGGGGTAACTCCTACAGAGTCACGGAGTCCATCCAATGAGCCGCCTCAAACCCCTGATCTGCCCAACTATGACACCGTCTGTGACGACAAGGATCTCAACGTGGAGTTGGAAGAGGATGCAGATTATGAAGATGCCAATGGGTCCATTTATGAGTGTTTGGACAAGGTTTCAGAGAGGATATATGAGGAAGTTGGCAAGAAAGGTTTGCGTGTGCGCTTCAAGGGAGAAAAAGATGACGAAAAGTTCGTTGAGGATGAAATGAATGGCAGCTATTATTCTACAGGAGCTATACCGAAGAGGGGAAGCACCTCCACGCTGACAGAAGACGAGGAAGAAGAGAGAGAAGTTAACGGAATGAGGGAGCCTGGTAGTCGCGAAGGTGAAGATGACTTGTATGAGAATATCGAGGACGTTGGTGAGTCCACCAAGCCTCAGATCCCGGTGACTAACGGCAGGTCGCACGACATTCTCAAGCGAGACAGCGAGACCTGCATTTATGACTACGATGAACCAAGAAAGATCGAGGTAACTGTAACATCGAAGAGAGACAGCGACGCCCAGGAGAGTGACGCTGCTAACGGAAAAGCCAAGTCGAAGAAGCGAGGAAAGGTTGAGGTCAAGTTCTCCCCGTGGCAAACGGAAAGACGTGAGAAAAGAACGAGAAACTTACAAGAACACGAAGACAACGTAAAGGTTGAACAGAGAACCAAGCTCTCATACTGCAACAGAAATGGGCGGAAAGTGATTAGAGGCACCAGTAGCGATGACGAGTCTCAATACAAGCTCCGCCACAGATCCAATATCGAAGTCAGTACGGAGAACGTGCCGGCTGAAAATGAAAACGACGCCGATGCGAAACGAGGAAACACTGATAGCAACAAAAGGTCGTCCCGCGGTTACTGTCGTCGAGATGCTGCTGCTGCTGACGACGACGACGACGACATGAACTATTTTAGTGACGACGAGAACGACACCTGTCGGCGGGGTCGTCGCAGGGTGAAGAAGAGGACGCTGATCAGGGTCCGGGGCTCCGGCGTGGACCAGGAGGGGGACCAGGAGGAGGGCGGACCCGCCCTGGTCAAGACCTTCTCAAGAACAGTCGTCACATTCGGAAGAGGTTTGTGTGATCGCCGCCTTGTACCGCACCGTATTGTACCGCACCGCCTTGTACCGCACCGCCTTGTACCGCACCGTATTGTACCGCACCGCCTTGTACCGCACCGCCTTGTACCGCACCGTATTGTACCGCACCGCCTTGTACCGCACCGTATTGTACACACATGACGGTGCTCCACCAGATTGTACCGTACAGGTTGTTCAGCACCAGTTTGTACCACATTAGGTTGTTCCGCACCAGAATGCACCACATCAGATTGAACTGCACCAGATTGTACCGCACCAGATTGTACCGCACCAGGATGTACCATATCAGATTGTACTGCACCAGATTGTACCGCACCAGATTGTACCGCACCAGGATGTACCATATCAGATTGTACTGCACCAGACTGTTCTGGTTCTGCATGTACCACAACAGGATTTTCTTCGCCAGATTGCACCATAGCCTTGCACCAAGGTTCACCAGGATCTATACACCACCACATACACCACAGCTCCGTTACATATACATTAAAACCACATTAACTGTGAATGAGACGTTGATGTTATTATATCTGACAATGGAATGCTTCTTCTATCATGTATTTAGCCTATCTTAGTATGTATACCCCCCCCCCTGTGTCTTAATATGTATTCCCTGTATCTTAGTATCTATACAGTGTAACACAGCGTCGTTTGACCCCTTCCCTTATGTATACGACATGTATATGGGACACTATGTGTATGTGGGCACCATGTGTTTGTAGAGCACCATGTGTATATATGTATGGGACCTTGTGTATATATGTGGGAACTATATACATGTAGGTTCATATATAGAGCATCATATGTTGGATTAATGTCTTATGAGATATCTGATAGCATAGCAAAAAAATATGCACTATGACACTAAGTTGAAATCCAATGTACATTAGCTATAAAACCGTCTTAAAGGATAAATAAATTAATATTTGATTACCCTTGAGGAGCAACAGAGCTATATTTCGTGTTAATAAATAGTTTAGAAAGAAGAAAATAAATATGGTAATATTCTGCTTGCATAGCTCTTCTCGAGAAGTAATGTGTATATACAAATTATTTATATTATAAAAGCTATGTTTGTGGCTTATAATTTGTGAGTTTTTCCTTGTGGTGTGTTGTGTGTCAGTGGGGTGTTGTTTGTGGTGTGTTGTGTGTCAGTGGGGTGTTGTTTGTGGTGTGTTGTGTGTCAGTGGGGTGTTGTTTGTGGTGTGTTGTGTGTCAGTGGGGTGTTGTTTGTGGTGTGTTGTGTGTCAGTGGGGTGTTGTTTGTGGTGTGTTGTGTGTCAGTGGTGTGTTGTTTGTGGTGTGTCAGTGGGGTGTTGTTTGTGGTGTGTTGTGTGTCAGTGGGGTGTTGTTTGTGGTGTGTTGTGTGTCAGTGGGGTGTTGTTTGTGGTGTGTTGTGTGTCAGTGGGGTGTTGTTTGTGGTGTGTTGTGTGTCAGTGGGGTGTTGTTTGTGGTGTGTCAGTGGGAATGTGTACATAAATGGTTATATAATAATTAGTTCTGCGTTTATTTATTTGTAAATCATTGGTGTCGTAAGATTCTTATGATCTGGACATTTAACGTCAGTATTGGGCAGTCTTACTTCGGAAGATGGATGAGCTTTCGGGCTCCTTTTAATTAAATCTCGTGATTATTGACACTGGCTCACATGGCACAAACATTCTGACTTCTTTAGTTTCGTTTGTGGTGTGTTTATGTTGGGATACACAAGCCGGTCGCTGCAAGTAGAACGAGTTTCTTAACTCGAAAGACATCACACATACTCTCTCTCTCTCTCTCTCTCTCTCTCTCTCTCTCTCTCTCTCTCTCTCTCTCTCTCTCTCTCTCTCTCTCTCTCTCTCTCTCTCTCTCTCTCTCTCTCTCTCTCGGGGTCCTGTGGCTGAGTGGACAGCGCTTGAGACTCGTAATCCTAGGGGTCCGGGGTTCGATCCCCGGCGATGGCGGAAAATAAATGGGCTGGGTTTCTTTCGCCTGATGCGTCTCTTTACCTAGTAGTAAATCCATCATGCTAGTAGGATGAGTATAGGGTGCACAATAAACTAGCCGCCTCCGGCCACAGCAGTCATACAGTGATCCAGAGGACTGGTCATGAGCTGCTGTTAGGGAGTGAAGTGTAGGTGGTGTGTGTGTGTGTGTGTGTGTGTGTGTGTGTGTGTGTGTGTGTGTGTGTAAGTGTAAGTTTAGGTGGTGTGTGTGTGTGTGTGTAAGTGTAAGTGGTGTGTGTGTGTGTAAGTGTAAGTGGTGTGTGTGTGTGTGTGTGTGTGTGTGTGTGTGTGTGTGTGTGTGTGTGTGTGTGTGTGTGTGTGTGTGTGTGTGTGTGTGTAAGTGTAAGTGGTGTGTGTGTGTGTGTGTGTGTGTGTGTGTGTGTGTGTGTGTGTGTGTGTGTGTGTAAGTGTAGGTGGTGTGTGTGTGTGTGTGTGTGTGTGTGTGTGTGTGTGTGTGTGTGTGTGTGTGTGTGTGTGTGTAAGTGTAGGTAGTGTGTGTGTGTGTAAGTGTAGGTGGTGTGTGTGTGTAAGTGTAGGTGGTGTGTGTGTGTGTAAGTGTAGGTGGTGTGTGTGTGTGTGTAAGTGTAGGTGGTGTGTGTGTGTGTGTGTGTGTGTGTGTGTAAGTGTAGGTGGTGTGTGTGTGTGTAAGTGTAGGTGGTGTGTGTGTGTGTGTGTAAGTGTAGGTGGTGTGTGTGTAAGTGTAGGTGGTGTGTGTGTGTGTGTGTGTAAGTGTAGGTGGTGTGTAGGCAGGAAGCAGGGCTGGTGCAGCAGAAGGCGGAGGGGATCACTACCAACCAGCTCCCTGGAGAAGGATAAACTGCGTTACTGTGGACGATAAAGACTTGATTAAATTTGGAATGACGATGTTATTCAAATTAGATCAGGTGTGGAAAATTGTTTCAGCTTGAGTGTTTGCCGGAAGAGATAGCTCTAGCTCCTGGGCCCCCAACTCGTAGGTGTGTGCACCTACATGCTTGATTCCCTACTTGGGCCCCGCCTCTCAGCTGTCGATTGTCTAGGGTTGTTCCCAGTCATATATTTCTTCATTAGTAGTATCTGGTTTTAAATCTGTGGACGGAGTTACTCTCCACAAGATCCTCTTAGTTAGAAATGTTCACCACTGTTTGAAAATACATTTCTCTGTAAGGGATTATATTAATCCTTAGCTTTGATCGCTTTATCAGATCTGGAGCCTGATATATCAATCGATATGATGAAGAATGACTATGTTGTTGTTTAAGATTCAGTTATTGGGAACAAAAAGTTTCCAAGTAGCACGGGCTATAGTGAGCCCGTAGTGGACTTATCTGGCACAAGAGCGGGGCTGTAACTTTTATATGCTAGATTATCTACATAATATCAACTCCAAAGTGAGGTGATAATCTCACGGGCCTAATCTAATCTCAAAACAGGGACGTAACTATAGCACAGGAAAGCTGGGATAATTCTGACAACCTTACCTGAAGTCATTGTTAGAGTCCCATTAAACATGAGCTTTGATAAAGTCAATTATTGTATATTTATGATAATTCCAAAGTGCAGGGACGCAATCTTTGATCCAAAGCTTGTTCACGCCAGTAATGTAAATGGGATCCAACTGTTGGGAGTGAACAATTTAATGAGATGTTTGTTAAAGCAAAGACAGTTATGATTAGTAGGAATCTTAAACCAAGAGATTAATGTATAAATGTTGGGAATAAGGTAAGTAGGGTAGTGGCGTTTATCTCTAGATGCGTTACCAATAAAGTAACTAATGCTATTCTTCAGCTTTATAAGTAACTAATGCTATTTTACAGCTTTATATTGGCGTTTAAAGCCTCATTTAGATTATGCAGGATCATGAAACTTAATTCCAGGAACTCGAAACTTTTCACAAGGAGAGGTTCCAAAAAGTCCACTTAACATTCTCAAGAGAAGCGACGGGTATAGAGGTGATGGGAATGAAGAATACATACAAATGGTAAAGCGTAACAAAGGAGATAGTAACATAATGTTAAACATATCAACACGGAACACGAAACAGTGGATGTGACTTGGAGAAGTTTAGATACAAGAAAGACCTGGGTAAATAATGGTTTGGAAATAGGGTAGTTGAACTACCGGGATAAATTACCGGGTAACATAATGTACACTGGATCACTGTACTGTTTCAAGCGTAGGCTAAACATATATATATATATATCACTAAGAACACTTTCACCCGGCCAGGATTCGAACCCATGCCGTCCAGGATCACCCCCTAAACGTACGATCATTGGTGCGGTGGTCACGGTACTGTGTATGTTTAGGGGTGATCCTGGACGGCATGAGTTCGAATCCTGGCCGGGTCAAAGAAAACAAAAATTTGATGGTAAACCAAAGCCAACCTGAATAAGGGAGCTTTCTCTCCCTTTCCCCTGCCCTCTCCTTTCCCTTTCTCTTCCCTATGGCCTTTCCTCTTCCTTCCTTCTCTCCCCCTGTCCTCCGCCAGCTGTCTCTCACGGACCACTGGCTTGATGACCTCCTTACTTTAACGTCACAAATAAAACAACACAATTACGCCAAAAGTTGTCTTTAATGGCGTTCTCGCCAGCCCTGAGAGGGAAGGGTGGGAGGGTAGAGTGGGAGGGGGTGGAAGTGTAGACTTAAGAGCGGGAAGCAATGGGAGAGATAAGATTTACATCCCATTCAGAACCTCGACCATGTAAAATATTATCATGTGATGTAATTTACAACAGTTAACAGTAATAATTAAAACACCAATTTTTAATGTTACATAATATAATTTTGCGCCTATTTAGGCCTACGATAGGCGTGTCGTTTCCGCTGGCAATTATATTTGCTTTAATTTGGCGAGTCTAATTTCTGCTCACATTCAAAAGCGTTTTGAAATGCTCATTAATTCGGCAGCCGAATAATTTTATTACAACGTTTGAACTGATGATATCGACTTTTGTGTGAATGTACAGAACATCGACTTTTGTGTGTATGTACAGAATATCGACTTTTGTGTAAAAAAAAGTTCACATTTTGTATTATTGAATTTGTAGAGTCCATGAGAAAGATGCATGGCAACATCTTAAGCTGCCCTAGGCCTAATATGCTACATATGCCATATATGTACTACTACATATATACTTATCCACCCACTCACCCCCACTCCCTCATCCCCCTCCCCCATTACACCCTCACACACCCTCACACACCCTCTCACACCCTCACGCTGAATAAACACTCAACTCATCGCCCTCACAAATAACTCATTAATTATTAAGCTCCTAATAATTCCTTTAATCCGGAACTATATTAATGAACACAAGTTGTGTAATACTTAAATACATTTTAATGTATTCCATTTATTTGAAATAATTGAACATTACAGGAAATGTGGTTTTGGAAATACGAAGGTGATGTTAACATTGAGTGTTGACCAGACCACACACTAGAAATTGAAGGGACGACGACGTTTCGGTCCGTCCTGGACCATTCTCAAGTCGATTGAGAATGGTCCACTCACACACTCCCACACTGTTAACATTGAGGGATTTTTGTGTTTAAAGAATGTAAACTATTAGAAAGTATGTGTGAAGATAGTATACCAAACCTGGCAAATGATAGCATACCATACATAGCTGTTGACAGTATACTGCTCATGGATAGTATACCATACTTGGCCATGTATAGTATACTATAGCGCATCCATGGCAGTATACTGTGGTGTACTGGTACACATGAGCGCTATATAGTGCGACACTGCTACAGTTTGGTAATTTGTTACTTATTCTTCCATCCGGCTGGTCAGTCAGTCAGTTAGTGAGTGACAGTTAAGGGACATGAATCCGCTCTCGCAATAACCGGAAAGACTGGAGCTTTGTGCGCCACCCTGTTTCCCCCATCCCCCACTCCGTGCACCGTCCAGTTCCCACTCCCACACTGCCCCAGTTCCCACTCCCACACTGCCCCAGTTCCCACTCCCACACTGCCCAGTTCCCACTCCCACACTGCCCAGTTCCCACTCCCACACTGCCCAGTTCCCACTCCCACACTGCCCCAGTTCCCACTCCCACACTGCCCAGTTCCCACTCCCACACTGCCCAGTTCCCACTCCCACACTGCCCAGTTCCCACTCCCACACTGCCCAGTTCCCACTCCCACACTGCCCCAGTTCCCACTCCCACACTGACCAGTTCCCACTCCCACACCGCCCCAGTTCCCACTCCCACACTGCCCAGTTCCCACTCCCACACTGCCCCAGTTCCCACTCCCACACTGCCCAGTTCCCACTCCCACACTGCCCAGTTCCCACTCCCACACTGCCCAGTTCCCACTCCCACACTGCCCAGTTCCCACTCCCACACTGCCCAGTTCCCACTCCCACACTGCCCAGTTCCCACTCCCACACTGCCCAGTTCCCACTCCCACACTGCCCAGTTCCCACTCCCACACTGCCCAGTTCCCACTCCCACACTGCCCAGTTCCCACTCCCACACTGCCCAGTTCCCACTCCCACACTGCCCCAGTTCCCACTCCCACACTGCCCAGTTCCCACTCCCACAATAACAATAATAATAATCCACACTTCCCCATGGTGTGGGGGGGCAGGCAAGATAGTGTCACACAACCGCTCGGAGGGGGACACCGAGCAAGTTTGACCCTTGAGGACGAGCTGATAAAAGCGATTATCCGTTGTCCATAACTGAAGTTCTTCTTCTCTTATATTATAATTATTTTTGTGTTGCCGAGAGCGGGTTGGCGGGGTCCACGAAGCGAAACATTTTGAAATGAGGCCGCGTGCTCATCGCTCGGAGGATGCGACGTAGTGAAAAATTGGCGGTTTACCGAGCGAATCATTTTGGGAAATGACAGCGGAGAGAGAGAGAGAGAGAGAGAGAGAGAGAGAGAGAGAGAGAGAGAGAGAGAGAGAGAGAGAGAGGGAGAGAGGGGGAGAGAGGGGGGGGGGGGAGAGAGAGAGAGAGAGAGAGAGAGAGAGAGAGAGAGAGAGAGAGAGAGAGAGAGAGAGAGAGAGAGTGTGTGTGTGTGTACTCACCTATATGTGCTTGCGGGGAATGAGCTTTGGCTCTTTGGTCATACTGTGTGTGATATATTGTCTTTGTGTGTGTATATTTATTTGTTCTGCCCGCAGGATCGAGCTCATGGACCCCGCCTCTCTAACTCCCCGACCTCTTTTTTCTATCTGTCATATCTACTACACATATCTATCGCGCGCACTACGAGGGCCCAGCCCGTGACAGCTGTCATATTCCAAGGCACCTATTTACTGTCTGGTGAACAGAGGCATCAGGTGAAAGAAACTCTGGCCATTTGTTTCTGCCTCGGCCCGTGAATCGAAGCCAAACCCTTACTTCGCTCGGCCGCGAGGACCTATGTGTATGTTTTTGTTGAATGAGTCTTCGTGCGTGTATGTGTACCCCTTTGTGTGTGTGTGTTCTCTTTTGCTGTGTTTTTAAGAGGTTGAGCTCTAGCTCCTTAGCCCGCATTATAGTATAGTCTTGAGACGTGATTGCTCTCAGCTGGCAAGGGTCGGGAACATGTAATTATCAACTAAAGTCAAAAGTATTTAAATACATTGAAAGATGGGCGACACGGGAGCAGGATATAAGATTATCGACGTGAATTAAGGAGTCCGATCCACCGGGAAGATTATCTAGTCGCACCTGTCAAGAATGGTCGGGGAAGCAATTTCATCTTATCCTTAATATCAGGTCATTTAACTGAAGGATCCTGGACTGTAGGGGGTAGAACAACCCCTTCTTTTAAATTCTTAATTATAGTAAGATCCAGCTCCCTCAATATTTCCTCATAGTTCAATTCTTTTAATTCTGGATTTTATCTCGCGCATATCCCAACTTTCTCAAGTTTCATTTTGTATATATGTATTGTGTGGTCTCGATATGGATATTTGCAGGCCTTTGTATCTGTTATTGAGAGTGTTGACGCGTTCATCTGACGGGGGCTCGGCACTATGTCTGGACAGAATTTCTGTCGTTTCTCCATGAACTGTCTTCCCCCTTATTGTGTACCCTTGTTCGTCTCGTCCGCTCCCAGATGTATGTACTCAGTCACACGTGTTGGCGGATGTGCGCGCGTCCATATGCGTGCTTGCGTGTATGCGCGCACTTACCTGTTAATTTGTGTGTTTTATTGTGAGTTATGAGGCAGAATGGACCCAGGGGAATGGTATGGGATGAAGGATGTGAGCAGGAGTGGTATAACAGCGACTGGAATCATATCAGGACTGGAATGAGAGACTGGAATCATATCAGGAGTGGAATATGAGACTGGAATCATATCAGGAGTGGAATATGAGACTGGAATCATATCAGGAGTGGAATATGAGACTGGAATCATATCAGGACTGGAATATGAGACTGGAATCATATCAGGACTGGAATATGAGACTGGAATCATATCTCCCTCACGACTGGGACGAGAGCAACAGGTGATGGGTTACCTGTACCGAGAGTACAAGTTAAACTGGGATGAGCCACTCTCGCATGAACTGTACCGGGATGGCATAAACGGGGTCGAGCGGAAGCCCAGACAAGGAAGTCTCTCCCCCAACCGTTTAGATGCTCGAGTGATACCACACCGGATCATGACACAGATAGTCACATAATAGGGCTCAGCTGTGTTTATATATATATATATATATATATATATATATATATATATATATATATATATATATATGTGTGTGTGTGTGTGTGTGCTCAATGAAATCTCATGAATGTGATCTATCATTGAGAAAATCAGTAAGAGCCATGGGGATTCGAACCCCCCACACTTGGTACTCCTAAGCACACACACCCTACACCACGACATGGTAAAAAGCAGTGCAATCTGGGATTCAGCTTAATTATTTTAGGGATTCCTGAGGCTTCCACTGAAGCCAAATCAGGGTTTCATGCATATTGTCCCCCCCCCACCCCATGCACTCTGGCTGTGAAGCTGGAACTCCTGGAACACAATAACAGAGAGAGAGAGAGAGAGAGAGAGAGATAAAGTCAATATTGACTTATTAACTACGTGCATAGGTGATATACTAAACATAATAGATACCCTTAAAAAGATTCATAGAAAACACCGACCTTACCTAACCTTGTTAGTATCTTAAGATAAGCATCTTATTGCTTCGTAATTACAATTATTACTTAACCTATACCTATTATAGGTTAGGTAATAATTGTAATTACGAAGCTATAAGATGCTTATCTTAAGATACTAACAAGGTTAGGTAAGGTCGGTGTTTTCTATGAATCTTTTTAAGGGTATCTATTATGTTAAGTATGTCACCTATGCACATATTTAATAAGTCAATATTGACTTATTAAATTTGCGAGAACGGGTTGCATACTGAGAGACGCACACACGCATCTTCCTTCTTTACCCTCTCTCCCTTCTTCCTACTTCCTTCTTTACCCTCTCTCACTTCTTCCTTCTTCCTCTTCATCATTCTTACGTCTTTCTCTCTTTTCTTCCTCCTCCTCTCCTTGGGTTATCTACAGGAGCCTTGTAGAAACTTTATTCCTATAATGTTGTACTGGTGTAATTGTGTTAGTTTTCTTCAAGTTTCAGTGTATAAATTACAAAAGAGTCAAAAAGAGCACAGCACGTCAAATATATACATATGTAGATATATATACATATGTAGATATATACATATGTAGATATATACATATGTAGATTATACATATGTAGATATATACATATGTAGACATATACATATGTAGATATATACATATGTAGACATACATATGTAGATATATACATATGTAGACGTATACATATGTACATGTACTGTACAAGTTGAAAACACACAAACTCACACTGCGTTGTAAGTTTCAGTCTTTTAGGCTTATGTGAGTGGCGTCCGAAAAGGAGGGGCGGGGGGGGGGGGGGTAAATAGGCGAATATTAAACGACCATCAATTATGTGTCTGTATCTGGGCCTGGATTCATCAGGCTGTTAAGTATCCATTTACAAAACCCCGGTGCGTCTTTGCAGAGTTTAAGAGGTCTGAAGTGTTACGATGTTGCCAGTTACAGCTTGTGTTGCGACGTTGCGAAGCTCGTAATTTATTACATACAAAGAAAGCAGTTATAATTGAGGAAAGATATACAGGTTTCGTAACTGGGCATTTTTAGTGGTTAATGAATCCAGACGCTGATTTCCATTAACTGTGAAGGATTTAAAAGCCTTGAGAACGGTATATCCCGTCATATGAGAAGTCCTGGCGGTAGAGACGCGCTCTAGGCTTATTAGGATGGGGTTTTGAGGCTTCAGGATGTGTGTGGATTAGCACTCTCTTGCGGTCTTGTGGGGGGGGGGGGAGGGGTATGGTTATGGCTCACGCAGCTGGACAACGGAAACCGTTCATTAGATTCGTGATTGAAAATGTGGGTATGGGTAGGCTGGCCCCCCCCTCTCTCCTAGCCCCATACCCAGGCCCTCCTGCCTGTGAACCATATCCTCATGCTCCTCCCCACCTCGAGCCTACACCCTCATCCTCCTACCTACCTCGAGCCTACACCCTCATGCTCCTCCCCACTTCGAGCCTACACCCTCATGCTCCTACCCACCTCGAGCCTACACCCTGATGCTCCTACCCACCTCGAGCCTACACCCTGATGCTCCTCCCCACCTCGAGCCTACACCCTGATGCTCCTACCCACCTCGAGCCTACACCCTGATGCTCCTACCCACCTCGAGCCTACACCCTGATGCTCCTACCCACCTCGTGCCTACACCCTCATGCTCCTACCCACCTCGTGCCTACACCCTTATGCTCCTACCCATCTCAAGCCTACACCCTCATGCTCCTCTCTCCCCAAAGTCATTCCTCTTTCATGCTCACCCCCCCCCCCCCCCCTCCCCTGGTGTACACAGTACCATAACCACTTCACCAACCATTGCCTATAAGGATTGGCAAATCACTGACTGAGCTCAATTAACTGGAGCTCAATAACTGAGCTCCATGACTGACCAATCCCCGGCAACACTCGTGATGCAATTTGCGAGCAGTTTTTCATCAAATCCCGGTGCACGCTCGGGCCGCGCCGAACATACAAATGCGAAACAAAGCTTGAAAAATGTGAGCGTTCAAGCTTCCCTTCTCATTTGAAGGCTCAGCGCGATCCGTGCCTGCACCAGGACTTTAATGAAACAACTGTGCCCAAATTGTACCGCGAGTGTTGCCGGGGAGTGTTCAGTCATGGTGCATGACGATCATGCCGTTACAGGTTATAGACGCAACTGAATCAAGCTCTTCGGATGATTGGCAGGAACCAAGAATGCAATGTGCGATCCCCTTCGTATTGTCCAACCAGTCAACCAAAAATTACAGTGCTCACAACAGCTGTTAAGAAATGTAAAAAAGGGTCTATTTAAAAAAATAGAGCCGGAGGAGAGCTCGGCCAGAGAGCCTAGGCCGGGGGAGAGCCTAGGCCGGAAGAGAGCCTAGGCCGGAAGAGAGCCTAGGCCGGAAGAGAGCCTAGGCCGGAGGAGAGCTCGGCCAGAGAGCCTAGGCCGGGGGAGAGCCTATGCCGGAAGAGAGCCTAGGCCGGAAGAGAGCCTAGGCCGGAAGAGAGCCTAGGCCGGAGGAGAGCTCGGCCAGAGAGCCTAGGCCGGAGGAGAGCTCGGCTAGTGAGTCTTAGCGTCAACAAACCCCGGTATGAGTGATGGATCTGCTATGTAAAGTTAATGAGAATGCATAATGAATTAGGAACAGGCAATTAAGAGCCCCGTGAATAGTGGAGGAAAGGCAGGGACTTGCTACGGCTCATCTGGATTTACTTCCCAGTTTTTGAAAACGACATTTGCGATGTTTTTGTTAATGAATAATGATTTGTGTGTTGACCGTTTGTTTCTATGGATTGTTTGGTGTGTGTGTGTGTGTGGGCTGTTTGGCTTATAAACACACCAAACAGAAACATTCTGTGTTTTTTAAGTTTAGTACAGTGTATGTTACTTGAGCTCACTGTACTCGAGGTACAGTGTACGTTATTCGAGGTACAGTGTACGTTACTCGAGGTACTGTGTAAACCGTTTTTCATTCATAAACAGGGGGTTTGGCGGGTGGATGGAATCACTTTTCGGTCTTTGTTTGGAGGACGGGCTGTTTATGAATGAAAAACGGTTTACACACGACTCACAACTGATTTCGTTCGAACACTTCCGAAACAAGTGCTTCACTGACGAATTTTGTTCGAACCACAACGCTGTAAATACCAACCCGTCCTCGACTCAAGTCCATTACATCCAGCGGTCGACCCCACAGACGCATTCATAAATTTTAATATGCTGTTCATTCAAAACGGGAATTTTCTCAAGTATAAATTAATATTATAATATATTAGCATATTGTGCATATATAGGCATAGGTTAGGTTAGGTTAGGTGTTTAGGTTCTGTTGGCGATTATTTGTATTTGTAGTACGTGGGTGAAGCATTTATAGCGTTGTGATTCGAACAAAATTCGCCAGTGAAGCACTTGTTCCGGATATATTCGAACGTCAGCAGTTGTGAGTCGTGTGTAAACCGCTTTTCATTCATAAACAGGGGGTTTGGCGGGTGGATGGAATCACTTTTGGATCTTTGTTTGGAGGACGGGCTGGTAAATACTCAGCCCGTCCTCCAAACAAAGATCCAAAAGTGATTCCATGCACACGCCAAACCCCCTGTTTATGAATGAAAAGCGGTTTACACACGACTCACAACTGCTGACGTTCGAATATATCCGGAACAAGTGCTTCACTGGCGAATTTTGTTCGAATCACAACGCTATAAATGCTTCACCCACGTACTACAAATACAAATAATCGCCAACAGAACCTAAACACCTAACCTAACCTATGCGTATATATGCACAATATGCCAATATATTATAATATTAATTTATACTTGAGAAAATTCCCGTTTTGAATGAACAGCATATTAAAATTTATGAATGCGTCTGTGGGGTCGACCGCTGGATGTAATGGTCTTGAGTCGAGGACGGGTTGCATAAACATGGGGTTTGACGAGAGCATGGAATGGACTTTGGATCTTTGATTAGCTTAGGCACTAACCAATGCCTAAATATGAACAAATATGCTAATATAAAATATTAATTTATATATGAGAAAATTCCTGTTTTGAATGAAGAGAATGTTAAAACTGATGAATGCTCTTTGGGGTCGACTGCTGGATGGAATGGACTTGGTCTGAGCACGAGTTGCGTGTTTCAGCCTCGACGATTGAACTTGATGTTGTCAAGCGCTTATTCCGCGGGTACTTAGTGCCGAGTGGCATCGCCAGGACTACGATGTCGTAGATATATCACATTCAGTAAACATCAGCTAAGATGAAGGCCACATTACAGACGACACTCGAGACCTTTCTCAGGTTTTGATGTTGCATTTAACAGTGTATATCAACCTCGCGGGTAATTATGCCCCCACAACAAGCTACCTGATCAACCAGTAAGTACACTTTTATCGTGTATACTGTTCAAGGCTAAGGTAAACTGTTTATATACGCTATGCAGGATATACCTTTTCGTATATATATAGACCTTGAGGGAGTATACAAAAGCACAAATAGCTGGCGTGGGGAAGGATGCGGGGAGCTGGAGATGTGTTAACCAGCCATGAGTGTTGTGTGGTCGTGTTGTAGTGGTCCTTGGCTGGTTGTCGTGTCAGCTTGGGTCGTGTTGATTGATTGATTGTTGCCGCCGGAGGCGGCTAGGTTATTGTGCACCCCATACCCATCCTGTGAGCGGTAGCGCAAAAAGCATTACAGAGGGCACAAAAGGTCTTTATCAGACCTCATATTAGATTATTACATAAACAATTTCATCTATCCTTCACACCTTATAGTTACATGTCAGCTTCCTGTCGTGTAGCGTGTGTCTTGAAGCTTGGGTGGAGCTCGGCAGAATCTTCCTCTAGTGGACAATTAAAGTTCATAGGCTCTCCTACCACCCCACACACCTCGACCCCCACAGCCCTCGACCCCACACCCTTCGACCCCTACAAACCTTGACCCCACACACCTCGACCCCACACCCCTAGACCCCACACTGTGTCTTTAACATAAGCTCCATCAAGACTTGGTTAAATATTACACAATTTCGTAGAATTATAATCATGATTACAGATTCACCCAGACACTATACAGGGCGTTCATCAAGGTCGCTTCATACAGGCCTTGTATATTACAGCCCATTTAATAGTTGCTTTACATAGCATTAACATCACTGTGTTTTTCCTTCCAGGTAAGGCGAGGCGAGTTATGCAGTAGGAGGCCTCGACGCTAGGGAGAGAGTAAGTGGACTTAAGTTAATTAAGCTGGTTAATTTGGTTAATTATGCTAGTTAATTAATTTGATTTTGCTAGCTAGATGCGTCCTTATATTCCATGTTGATGCTTTATATGTTTTTAGTTAAACATTATACTGTTTGTTCTATAATGGTTCTCTGCCTTTTTTAGTTAGTATATTTTTTTCAGTGATATAAAACAGCAATTTTAATTTTCAGCAATGAAACGAGATTGTGAATATTTCCACTTTTGTATCTTTTTTTTTTTAACACTGACCTTTCTGACCTGTGGAGACCTTTTATGGAGGTAAATACGATTCCCGAGACATAAATATTTAATAAATAATTACGGTGTCATGTTGGGAGATACCGACATGAATTTATATAATCAGCAGTTATACTTACCCCATAAGTTTAGATATAATGTAGTTAATAGAATGACAAATACTCTGCCCACCTAACTACGACCACCCCAACCCATTCTCGCACTTTCTTATAGTCAATATTGACTTATTAAATACGTGCATGTGACATACTAATTTATTGTGAATATTTTAGTTTACCTTGAAAAGCTTCATAGAAAACACCGACCTTACCTAACCTTCTTAGTATGTTAAGATAAGCATCTTGTTGCTTCATAATTACAATTATTACTTAACCTATACGCACCCACAATAAGAGACGACCCCTCCCCCCCCCCAGAGAGACACACCACTGCTTTCCAACTGAGACTTGTTAATCTGTCCTGGTTGGGGTGCCACTTGAGTCTGGGGGTTGATAGGCGTTCCGGTCGTTTAAATTGTAAAATAACAATAAATGTGTCGTTCACTTTTGTGGGCGGTGAGTACGAGGCTTTGATGATGCAACTGAATGAAATTGTCATTTCTATGTTATGGTTTGAATTTGATATGACTGGGACGTGGATCACAGGCTCAGTGGCACCCACACAGTGCCTGGGAGCGTTCAGTGGCACCCACAGTGCCTGGGAGAGCTCGGTGACACTGTTAGGTGCCTCTAGTGCGCTCTAATGCTCTACGCCTCTAGTGCGTTCTAGGCTTCTTTTTCTTATTCTTCATCCTATTTCTTCACCATCTTATT
>NC_091235.1:18521431-18611431 GCF_040958095.1 Procambarus clarkii
TAAAAAATAATAGCCGGAATTGATCAGATTGACAAAGAGAAATTTCTGAAACTGGCAGCCTCAAGAACAAGAATCATAGATTCAAGCTAAGGAAAGAAAGGTGCCAAAAAAAAATTGAAAGTACTTTTGCAAGAAGGTTGTGGAGGCCAAAACTGTCAGTTTCAAAATGTTATATGATAGAGTACTTTGAAAATGGGACAACATGAGCATAGCTGTCATCCTGTAACTACACTTAGGAAATTACCCACACAAAACCCCCTTTTTCCCATCCACAGCAAAATGCTAGTACAATACCACACCCACTCCACGAAAATAATGTAGGAAGCATTGGTCTGGTGAGGGGAAAATTTGGCTATAACAAATCCATTACCAACTGACTGTTTACCTAGTGGCATGCTTGATAAATTTAATACAATAAAATAGCAAGTTTAAGAAAACTTATATAAAATATTTTACAGCTGAACTGATGATTTGGATTGCAGTGCATTTTCCATGAAATTCATTTTTTTTTTTTTTTTTTTTTTTTTTTTTTTTTTTTTTTTTTTTTTTTTTTTTTTTTTTTTAGAAATTAAATTCAGAGGAAAAATCCAGTGGGCACATTTGGTCTGGATTTTTGTGTAATCTGGTATAATGGAGTCTGTTTTTTTGGGGTGCCACTTTCCTTGTAAATTAAGATGTATGAAAATGACAAATATTTATAATTTAAGTAGTAAATTTTATACTAGGGACTCACTCGATTGTTAACCCTTTGACAGCAGGTGTTGAGAAATGGTCATACCCACCTAAGTACAAAAAAATATAAAAATTCAAATTATTTTTCATTATAGAATTATTAATTTGTAAGAGAAATAAGTTAATATTTATTGTTTCACTGAGTGGAGATGATCTGTAAGGCTGCGACTGGCACTTGTCAACACCAGGTGCTCGACTTTACTGATGCTTCCTTTTCTATCCTTGGATGTTTCACTGATTATTTTATCACTTGTTTTTCTTTATTTACATCCACAGAGAGCTATTACAGTGGCACCTCGATTAACAAGTTTAATCCGTTCCGGCACCGAGCTCGTCGTGTGGAAAACTCGTCTTGCGAAACAATAACAAAACTGTCGTAAAAGGTGTCTGAGAACCAGCAGAAACGCTCGTTAATAGAGACCAATGTTCTGCGAGTGGCTCACTCGTTACTTGAAATGCTCGTAGATAGAGCCGCTCGTTAATCGAGGTGCCACTGTATATCCATTTATGCACATATATCTTTATATATATATATATATATATATATATATATATATATATATATATATATATATATATATATATATATATATATATATATATATATATATATATATATATATATGTATGTATGTATGTATATGTATATATATATTCAAAGTTATAATGAACACCATCTTTAACACATAGATACAACTTATTAAAGCAAAAAACCTAAATAAATAAAGTAAGAAACATTGAAAATAAATCAACAAAGTTATTCCCATGCACAACTCATTTAATTTTTACCAAAAAATGCTTTTCCAGACAACTATGGCTAAACCACAAGAGATAGAGACTTTGTACTTGGATTTTTGTGCTTCCTGGGTGCTAATTAACAATACCAAAAGAACAAATACTGTTTTTGGAACAATTTATTTTCGGGGCACCATGGGAATGTGATTATAAAGGTGCGCAGTGCAGGGGATTGAATTGTCATATGACACTGACTGCATTCCCCCTAGTAAAGTTCATGACGATAACCTCATTCGTACCATGAAATGATAGCAGAATTTTTTTTCATGTGTCAAGGTAAACTCCATTACATCCACATAGACCTATTATATCCAGATTTGCATCATACATGATATGACACTATGATATGGTACATCACGATATGATACATGAAACCCAGGCAATAATTGTTTAAATCTTCATATGATAACTGCATTACCCTGTGAATCAAGAATTGACAATGTCCGCTGTCTTAGGATTAATTTTTACTAAACATTCTTCTGAATTTATACCTAATAACCAGATACGCAAACTATTGTCAACATATTTAAACCAAGAAAATTTTATTCTTCAGGTTATTTTATACAAAAAAAAATACAAAATAATTCCCTGTACAAATTGAACAAAAATGCATATAAAGTAGTGGATTTTCTAATGACAGTCATTATTTGATAGATAATACTTATTATTAAAAGGAAATTTGTATTTTATACAAAGTTTTACAAGATTAATGATGATATCATAAAACAGGCAATTCATGAGGTTACAAATCCAGTAATATCATCCACCGGAATTTTAGTAAATAAAGGCAAATCATTAAAGCTAATTAATTTAATATATAGGCTGATTAAAACTGCTTAATTTAATATCTAGGTTGATTAAAGCAGTTAAATTTATTAATTATATACTGTATATGGAATGAATCGAATGCAAACCTGAACTAGTACATTACAAAGGTAACAAAATTTTGGATAGCTTGTAAGTAATAGATTACACAGAACAAATAACGTCTTTCATGGGATAATTTGGCCTATTGTAAGCATCTTGATTAAGCCGTAAAGATATGGCAATGATGAGATAACGTAGTAAACTGCCACTTATAAGGCCCATAGGCCTTTACAGTTTTGTATATTCTAATGGTCGTGAACTGAACTCTTATTATTAAAGACTATTTTTCCACCTCCCATGTAACTTTTCTTTTTCTACTTATATATATTACCTTTGTATGCACTGTATTGTATGCACTTCTGAAGATGTGTTTAAATATACAAGAAAGCACTCGAGTAGTTTCTAGTTTCATTTACCTTTGCGGTCATATTTTCAGTATATATATATATATATATATATATATATATATATATATATATATATATATATATATATATATATATATATATATATATATATATATATATATATATATATATATTATATGCATCAGTATCCAGTAAGAAAAATGAAATGAAAGTTCTGAAAATTTTTGTGTTAAAACAAATTATCAAGGAAATACAGTATTTCCATTATAAAAGTACAGGAATATAATACAGTATTAAAGTGGTGGACAGAGGAACCTCAGATGACAAGCAGCCCCATCTACGAGCATTTTACGTAACACACGAGCCACTGGCAGAAAATTTGTCTCAATTCACGAGCTTCCACTCGGTTAACGAGAAAAACCATGTGGTGCTTACTAGCGTTACTGCTGGATCTTGGACTACTCCGACGACAGTGTTGTTGTTGTTTCGCAAGACGAGCGTTTCACATGACGAGCTCAGTGCCAGAACGGATTAAATTTGTTAACCAAGGCACCACTGTATTTGCTTGATAATGTGATGAAACACGGAAGTGTTCGGAATTTTCATTTCATTTTCCAAGTGGATGGATATATATATATATATACATATACACAGTGTCAGACCACGAAGGAAGAATTGAAACAGGAATTTCCTTAAGTACTTGCGTATTTAATAATACATCTTCAGAAGGATGAAAGCACTCGAGTAGTTTCTAGTTTCATTTACCTTTGCAGTTGTATTTCTTTATATAATATCCACAGGATCCTTCTGATGTATTATTAAATACGAAAGTACTTAATTTAAGGAAATTTCTGTTTCAATTCTTCCTTCGTGGTCTGACACTGTCATATTTTTCATCACGTTTTGATTTTTCATCACATCTACTATATATGTATATATATATATATATATATATATATATATATATATATATATATATATATATATATATATATATATATATATATATATACTGTATTATATAAGATTTTCTACATTTTTTCGTATGGAATGATAAAGCTTTCGATTATTTTATATATGATTTCAATTGATTCTAATTTAAGTTAAAGCAGAAATATGATAAAACCTAACCTATCCTATCCTAACTAACCAGTCATTCCTGTTCTTAATATAATAATAATTCAAATAAACCAATTTGAAAATAACAAATATCACTCTGCCTAGCTGGCAAATCAGACGATTCACTTGGCCAAGTAGTGGGTTCTGGTTATTAGGTATGACATTATATATACTGTATATCACTAAGTACTCTAAATGACCCGACCAGGATTCGAACCCATGACAACCAAGATCACCCTTAAACGTGCACAGTACCGTGGCCACTGCACCATTGAATTCAACTAATATGGCTTGCACATTCCTGCAGTCTTTCTTGTGTATGTATATTGTATATGTATGTATGTATATATATATATATATATATATATATATATATATATATATATATATACACACATATATATATATATATATATATACTGTATATATACTGTATATATATATATATATATATATATATATATATATATATATATATATATATATATATATATATATATATATATATATGTACACATACATTATGCATATACATACAGTATGATTTTCGATCTGGAAGAGCTTATGTAAAGAATTTACTCAGTTTCTTGATTGAGCCTCAGAGATTTTACAGGAAAAAGATGGTTGGGTTGACTGCAACTATCTGGACCTAAAAAAGGCTCTTGACAGAGTTCCACATAAGAGGCTGTTCTGGAAACTGGAACATATTAGAGGGTGACAGGTAAGCTTCTAACATGGTTGAACAAATTTCTGATAGAAAAATGAGGGCAGTAATCAGAAGAAGTGTATTGGACTGGAGAAATGTCACAAGTGGAGTACCACAGGGTTCAGTTCTTGCACCGGTAATGTTCATTGTCTACATAAACGACCTACCAGATGGAATACAGAATTATATGAACATGTTTGCTGATGTTGCTAAGATAATAGGGAAGATAAGAAACTTAGATGATTGCCATGTCCTTCAAGAAGACCTGGACAAAATAAGTATATGAAGCACCACTTGGCAAATGGAATTTAATATGAATAAATGCTGTTATGGGATGTGGAATAGGATAACATAGACCCCACACAACCTATAAATTTTGTGATAAATTTTTAAAGAATTCTGATAAAGAATGAGATCTAGGGATGGTTCTAGATAGGAAAACTACCACCCAAGGACTACATAAAGAATGTTGTGCAAGGAGCCTATGCTACACTTTCTAACTTCAGAATTGCTTTTAAATACATGGATGGCAAAATAGTGTACTAAAGCAATTGTTCATGACTTTTGTTACACCAAAGCTGGAATGTGCAGCAGTTGTATGGTGCCCATATCTTAAGAAGCACATCAACAAACTGGAAAAGGTGCAAAGACACGCCATGAAGTGACTCCCAGAACTGAAGGACAAGAACTATGAGGAGAGGTTAGAGGCATTAAATATGCCAAAACTAGAAGATGGAAGAAAAAGAGGCGATATGATCACTATGTACAAAATAATAACAGGAATCTATAAAATTAATAGGAAAGAATTCCTGAGACCTGGAACTTCAAGAACAAGAGGTCATAGATTTAAACTAACTAAACAAAGCAGCCAAAAATTATAAGAAAATTCCCTTAAACAAACAGAGTGGTAGACGGCTAGAACAAGCTAGGTGAGAAGGTGGTGGAGGTCAAAACTGTCAGTAATTTCAAAGCGTTATATGACAAAGAGTGCAAGGACGATGGGACACCATGAGCATAGCTTTCATCCTATAACTACACTTAGGTAATTACATACATACACACATGCACACACATATGACAGTGTTTGACCACAAAGGGAAATGAAACGGGAAATTCCTTAAGTACTTTCATATTAATCAATACACCAGAATGATGGATATTACAAGTTAGTGCATGTTAATATATAGGTAGGGAGGAAAACAATGATGTGAGGTGAAAAACAATGTCTTTGGTTCATGAACATAAGAAGAAACTGCAGCAAGCCCATTGGCCAATACACGTGAGTTCCAGGAAGCAACAATACTAATGAGATAACTGAGTATTAATGATGGTACTCAAATAATTTTTTAATTGGTCAATTGAAAATGGATCCAAATTGTACAAATCATTACTAATGTTGATATTGTATGGTTTTGTTATACAGTACAGTGGCACCTCGACTTACGATAATTTCGAGTTACAATATATATTTGATCGGAAAATGCGACTCGACTTATAGTATCGTCGACTAACGATATTTGTTGGTACACGTTCGAGTCGATCGAGCACATGGTTCCCAGTCGCGTGGGCCGACCTGCCTCAGTTTACTAGAGCCGCCCGCTTAGTGACGATCACGCTTGTAAGAAATTTTTTTTTTTTTTATTTTTTGCTTTTTGAACATAAAACTGATTATTATATATCATGCAATGGGTCCCAAGAAAGTCAGTGGTAAGGTTCAACATATGAAAACACATGTAAGGATGACCATAGAGCAAAAACAAGTGATCATTCATAAATATGAAGATGGTGTGCGGGTTGCTGATCTAGTTAGGCAGTACAGTGTACAACAAATCTCAGTCAACGATATCCACCATACATGCTAAGAAAAAGGATATTATGAGTGCTAAAGTGGCAAAAGGCATATCAATAATCATGAAACATAGAACACAAACACTTGAGGATGTTGAACAGTTATTATTAATTTGGATACACAGAAAGGAGTTAGCAGGTGATAGAGTTTCAGAGGCCATCATTTGTGAAAAGGCAAGGAAATTGCATGAAGACCTTTTAAAGAAAACTCCTGGAACAAGTGATGCAAATGCGAAAGAGTTTAAGGCGAGCAAGGGATGGTTTTAGAAATTTAGAAAAAGAAGTGGCATTCATAGTGTTCTGAGTATTGTGTGTTGCAAGCTGGTGGAGGAACACAGTGAAGAACTGACCACCGAAGAACTTCACAAGGAGCAGCAACAAGAGACAGCTGAGGAAATTTCTTCAGGGGAGGTGGAGACAGTACAGAATGTCCCTTCCTCATTAATTAAGAAAATGTGTGCAGCATGGGAAGAATTGCAAACTTTTGCTGAAACGACTCACCCAAATCACAGTGCAGTAGGCCGTTGCCTTAGCCTTTTTAATGACAGTGTGATGCCTAACTACAGTACAGGCAAAAATTAAAACGTATGGAAAAACAAAAATCTATGGAAAGTTTTTAGTGAAACAAACAAGCAGTCAATCACAACCAGGTCCTAGTGGTATGCAAGCAAAATGTAGGAGAGAGGGTAGCCCAGAGAAGTCATCACTGCCTGATGTTTTAATGGAAGGGGACTTCACTTCCAA
Source organism: Procambarus clarkii (assembly GCF_040958095.1). NCBI lineage: Eukaryota > Metazoa > Arthropoda > Malacostraca > Decapoda > Cambaridae > Procambarus > Procambarus clarkii. The sequence goes on from NC_091235.1 coordinate 18,528,611, forward strand.
ACAGTAACACCTCTCCTCCTTCCCCCTCCTCACCATCTTCCATATGCATCAAGAGTCCTCCATAAAGGTAAGATAAACATATGTACTGTATTGTAGTTAGAGAAAAAAAAATTATTCAGTATATAATGTATTTTTAAGTTAATATTTTTGGCAGTGTGGAACGGATTAATCCAATTCCTTTATTTCTTATGGGAAAAATCACTTCAACTTACGATATTTCGACTTATGATACGTCTCTGGGAACGGATTACCATCGTAAATCGAGGCCCCACTGTATATAGATACCTCAGCACTCAAACGGCTGTGATCTCAAAGAATTCACCACTCGAACACTTAATTTGGGGGAAAAATGTTCTGTAGTCAACTGTTTGCTTGGCAATCAAACATATACATACATAACGAACAAGTCAGTTTCCAGTTGCACAACCCCACTAAACTTCTCTGTAAGCGTTTTAATTTTTTCTTGGATATTTTTATATATTCTTAGCATAAATAAGTCACCATTGTGCCTAAGAAAGTTAGTGATGTGAGCCAAACAAAAAAAAATAAGTTAGAACCACAATAGAGATGAAAAAAAAACTCATAGCAAAATATTGAAGTGTTGTCTGCATGTCTGTTCTTGCTATCAAGTTGGGTATGGCTAAATCTATGATCTCCATGATACTGTATTAAAAAATAAAGAGACCATCAAAGAGGTAAAAGTGTTTATGAAACAAAGATCGCAGACAATCGAAGAGGTTGAGAAATTGTTGTTGATTTGGGTAAATGATAACAGTTGGATAGTGATTATATATATATATATATATATATATATATATATATATATATATATATATATATATATATATATATATATATATATATATATATATATATATATATATGTATTATATGTATAATATTAGCTGGTAGGTCAGTGAGGGTCACAGTGATCTGCAAGCAGTGTTAAGCGGAGAAAGCGGAATAGCAGGATTGGGTTATTACAGTGAGGTGGGTAGGTGATATGGATGAATGACATTACATGTTGGGACATTAATAGGTTATTAAATGTATCAACATAGAGTGTGACATGTTGGTAGCTTATGTTCTTCTGGTTGCTTCTTTTCCGTTCTTTAGGAATGAAACAGAAGCAACCAGAAGAACATAAGCTGCCAACATGCTTCATTTTATGTCGATACATTTAATACCATATTACGTAATATCCCCCATGTAATGTCATTCATCCATGTCACCTAACCACCTCAAAATAATATATATATATATATATATATATGTGTGTGTGTATATCACGAAAATAAACACGTGATTAATATATAGTATATCATATCATTAGTATATCACGAAAATAAACACGTGATTAATATATATATATATATATATATATATATATATATATATATATATATATATATATATATATATATATATATATATATATATATATATATACATACCTCTCTTATGGCTTTGAAGTATAGCGTAGTGGATACAGCATGCAACTGCCACCTTGTTGGCCAGTGTTCGAGTCCCCTGGTGGGTTGAGTGTCTAAAAAGTTATAAACTTCAGCTACTGGAATAGGGTAGTCTGTGCATTAAGCATTTGGCACTGAGTTTTCCCATATAACAGGAACCGATGAAAGAGCATCCGAGGTCCCACACTATCTCATCGCCTGGGAGAGGATTGGAATTCTGGTTGGTTAAATACCCCAGAATTCCTACCTCTCTTATGGCTTTGAAGTATAGCGTAGTGGATACAGCATGCAACTGCCACCTTGTTGGCCAGTGTTCGAGTCCCCTGGTGGGTTGAGTGTCTAAAAAGTTATATATATATATATATATATATATAATTTTCAATACTGCACTTGAAAATTTCAAATGCCCTGGCTGAGATTAGAACCTCTGCTTGCGTGATGTAAAGCAAAGTGCTGTACCACTCAGCTTTGCATCACATGAGCGGAGGTTGTAGTCTCTGTCAGGGTGTTTGAAATTTTCAAGTATTTAAAAAAATATGTGTTGTACCTAATGGCCAGAACTGTGTACTTGGCTTAGTAAGCAATGGCCCAATTTGCCTAACAAGCAGAATGATTTTTTTTTATTTTCAGATATTTCTTTACAAATTGGTTCTTTCCTAGCAATAGTGTTAATATATTAGGAACATGAATTACTGCCTTAGTTATGTTAGGTAAGATTTGGTTTGATCATATTTTTGTGTTAGTTTTGATTCAAAGTAAAAAACAAAAATTGAATCATATGTAATGTAATGAAGAGCATTATCATTCCATAAAAAATTGAAAATACAATATTTCAAGAAAATTCTGCTTGTTAGGCAACTTGGCCTATTAGATACAACATATATACTATTTATATATAATATAAAATGCAAGAATAAGCGCAAAAACTCATGATTCGATTATGTGTAAGTATCCACATAAACAAAAATTCAACAAAAATTCAACATTTTTGTTGATTTTTTCTGATGTGGATACTTACTCATACATATACCTGTATATATATACAGTATATAAATATTATATGTATGCAAGCTCTTTTTATGTAGGGTACTGAAATTTTAAATGGAAAATGAACAAAAGCATTTGATAATGATTTATTTTCAAAATCAAATTTATTTTTTTCAAATGTATTTTTGTGATCATAGGATTAACTCTATTACTGTTATATTGAATGTTCAATTATCTGGTAAATATAGCTATATTCCTGCATTTTAGATCATTTAATCTATGGTTTTATTGTAAACCTGCATTCAAGGCAAATATTTTTATGATTTGTGTTGTCACTCTGCTTAGTAGTTAAAGAAGATGGACCTAACATATTTCTTGTCTTTAGTCTTTTGTTATATATATATATATATATATATATATATATATATATATATATATATATATATATATATATATATATATATATATATATATATATATATATATATATATATATATATATACAGTTGCCAAGTGATTTTACATTGGTAGCATTTCACAAACAAAATATTCCACTTTGCATATAATGTAGCAGTAGGAATGATATATATTTTCTTTTTATATAATTTCCACGAATGCAAGTAAAAATAACTTTATAATAATTTGGTAAAGTTTAAGTAAAGTGTAAACAACTTCAGCTGCATCCTATAATTCTCTACACTTTACTTTTAATTTACTTATAGGTCTGTTTAATTTTGTATTTACGTGGTTTTTAGAAGAGTCATATTTCACAATTTAGGGTTTCTTGTAGTGAAGCACGGCAAGTTTTTAATAACGAGTTGTTTTTACAATTAATATATCATTTTGACCCTGCTGTAAAAAAAATAGAGTTGAAAATTAATGCTTATATTTTTTATTGTTCTTACGTCACCAAAAATATCATCGACCATAATTTTGCATTTTAGCTTGCCCTTCTTCATATAAAAAGTTGCCCTGATTGTGTGTGCAACCTAATGAAAATATTGTCAGGCCTAAAAAACAAAAAAATGCAACTTATAAATCAATGCCTCATCACCCTTAGAAGTATTTGTTGTGAGCAGTAGATAGCAGTCCTAACTTTGATTGGCCAATTTAGTACAATTTGTATATATTTCCCCAAAGCTTCCTCACTGTGGCCAGTAAAACCAGTCCTAAAAATAAATTAACCAACCTAGCTAATATTGGTAGATCAGATATTTGCTCATAGTCCTGTATGATAGTGTAACCTAAATCATACAGTTTTCCTAAAAATACACTTACAGGCATGTGTGTCTAGAAATATATATATATATATTATATATATATATATATATATATATATATATATATATATATATATATATATATATATATATATATATATATATATATATATATATATATATATATACATACTGTATATATAATATACTGTACTGTTTATACAAAATCCTTAAGAACTCTATTGACCCGACCAGCATTCAAATCCTCGCCGCCCAGGATGACACCCTTGGCATACAGAGTACCATAACCACTTGACCAATGATCGTCTAAACAATCATTAGTCTAGTGATTACGGTACGCTGTACTCCATAGGGTCATCCAGAATGGTGGGGGTTTGAATCTCAGTCAGGGCACTGCAGTTCTTAGTGATTAATGACTCACTCATTCATGCAGCCTTTGTGTCACACATATTATATATATATATATATATATATATATATATATATATATATATATATATATATATATATATATATATATATATATATATATATATATCAATATATATATATATATATCATATATATATATGTCAATATCCACTCGATTTAACCTGCAAGGGGCTGTTCCCTGGTCATTAAATCCGGGGTTCTACTAAATCTGGAGGTATTAAAATGTCGGAAATTTTTTACTCATATTTGAGAGGGCGCAACAGGATGCATGGTGGATGGTCAAGATGACTTGCTGGCTGGTAGATGAGTGGGTCGGGCAAGTGGGTTGGCAGGCAGGTGGGCAGGCTGGGAGCAGAGCAGGTGGGCAGACTAGCAGGCAGGCGGACTGGCAGAGAGGCAGGCATGTGGGCAGGCAGGGGGGTGAGTGGTGAAGATGGATTGGTGGCTGACTCGAAGGTGGGCAGATGAGGGCAGACATGATGTTAGCCAAAAATTATCAAAGTTTATATTAAAGCTAAAAAGTTAAAAAGATCTTTCAGTAATGGTGCAGCACTGTAGTATCATGGTAGGTAGAGAATGGATGGGCAGATGGGTGACTGGGTAGGGGGGGGCAGAGTGGTTGGGCAGCAGAGTGGCTGCCTGACCAGGCCCTCAAAGCGGTCTGTCTGGACAGGATTAATACTGTAGGATTTTGATTCTCAGCTACCTTCCAACCAGGTGGTGGCCTAGGAGCCAAAGTGGCCAACATCAGGTATATTTTTATTAATTGTGACTAGTTGCTACCATAACTGTGAATGCCTGACTGACGTGTGACTGAATGCTTGACTGACTTATACTGCCTGTGAATGCCTAAGCTGTTGTGACTGTAAATGCTTGTGACTGGTTGAAACTAACTGTGAATGCTTGACTGACTGTAAATGCCTGATTGGTTGTTACCACAACTGTGAATACCTGACTGTGACTTGTTTCAATGTCACAGTCTCAAACTTTCAATGCCTTACTGACTGTGACTTGTTATTTTGAATACCTGCCTGACTGTGACCTGTAGTGAATGCCTGCCTGACTGTGACCTATAATGAATACCTGCCTGATTGTGACTTGTAGTGAATGCCTGCCTGACTGTGACTTGTAGTGACTGCCTGCCTGACTTTGACACAAAGTGAATGCCTGCCTGACTGTGACTTGTAGTGAATGCCTGCCTGACTGTGACTTGTAGTGACTGCCTGCCTGACTTTGACACAAAGTGAATGCCTGCCTGACTGTGACTTGTAGTGAATGCCTGCCTGACTGTGACTTGTAGTGAATGCCTGCCTGACTGTGACCTGTAATGAATGCCTGCCTGACTGTGACTTATGACTGAATGCCTGAGTGGCTGTGACTTGACCATGGCTGCCTCTAACTGGTTGCGACTAACTGTGACTAGGTGCTACATAACAGGCAGTGAAATCTGTAAAGAAAAAAAATAACCACTGGCCTAGCGAGGGCAAAGTTGTTCTCCAGTTAGAACCAGTGGAACTGTTAATCAGAAGTCCTTAAATCGAGTAGATACTGTATGTATGTGTATATATGAATGAATGTGTATATATGTATACACTGTATGTATACATACAGATACTGTATGTGTATATATGAATGTATGTGTATATATGTATGTATGTGTGTATATATATATATATATATATATATATATATATATATATATATATATATATATATATATATATATATATATATATATATATATATATATATATATATATATATACAGGTATATATGATTGTTCTTTGAGATATAAATATAACTGTCATAGAAATACTCTTACAAAAAGATAACACTAGGCACATAAGTGTGTGTGCGTGTATGTGTGTGTGTGTGTATGTAAATTCAGTTGTCCTTTTGCTGTAAGTTAAATACTTACAGGTTTAAGAATTGGATCTAATCAGTTCCAATAATTCAGGATAGCTAGCAGCCTTGTTTTCAGTGCTGCCATTTATACTAAGGGTATTCATACACTTCTGTTTCCCTCCTCAATGGCCATATAACTAACTCAGTCAGCTGTTATTGAGCTGCTACTGAATGTATGAAAATATTGGGCTGTACTTGGGTGCAGAGATTGTGTACTATTCTCAACTGGTTACGTAAAGCTGGGGCCTGTACTCCAACCACAGGACATTTCTCCCCAGTAACATTTGCATTAATGCAATACTGCTGATACAGAAGCAGGGGCTCAGGTGATCATGTCCCTTGCTTATGTAGACAATGAGCTCAGTAAGGATATTCATGTGAAGTGTATTGTGGCACCAATTTGCAAAGGACATTATTTCCAACAAATATGGAAGATACAGTATATAAATGCTAATACATGTACTGTATCACCAAAGAGGGACAGTGTAGGCTGCAAAGTTGCCTCTTTTTTTACAGGAATGAGATGTGAGTGTCACCAGAGCTGGTACAGAAAATATAAATTATTTTGATAAGAATAGTGATGTGCCAATGCTGATAAATGGATTAGGGTTCTTAATAAGATGCCCAACACCTCACTTATTCTCCTGGAGCCCACAACATGATCCCTGTTCTCTCTTGTTTTCATTCTACACTAAGGATATTACATTAAACCAAGAGTGAATGAATGTTAGGAAATTCCGCTGGAACTTTAATAAATTCAATTTTATGTAAAGTACATCAGCCATAATTTGGGCAGAGATACTCCTTCTAGTCAAACAACCCAAAGTTATGCAGTTCTTTTGAATTATTTATCTAAAACTGTGGAGTCACAAATTTGTGTAAGGAAAAACTTTGCAGTGATTCTGTTCATCATCAAATTTATTATATAGAAATTTTTTGAATCTCACATGTGAACAAGGTAAACATGGATTTTGTTGTATTTTTGTTAATTTTGGCCCTTTTTTACATAAAGCAATAATGTACTAATATCTTGAAAATAAAGAGAGAACATGAAGAGAATATTCTAGTATCATTTTTCTTTTACATATTGATGTGTGCTTATGTCTCCTGTGATATATAATGCTGGAATATGACCCCCTTTCGTCCCCACTCCACCAACCCTTCCATGGATGGTTAACCCATAAACAATAAGGCTATATTCTATGCCTTTCCTCTCTTGTGCATAAAAATATATATTTTTGTGTGTATTTGTTATCCACCAAGAGGCACATGTATCATAAAATGAATTCTCTGTGCTGTGGTGAAACCAAAAATTTGGCTAGTTTTGGTAGCTGGAGGGTGGTCTCACCCAATGTGGTAGCATGGTGATGAGGGATTGGATATGGTAACATGCTGCAATTTCTCTTTCCATAGTAATGATTTTTCTATTTCTTGATTTATTTACCTTTCTACTGCCAGGTATGTACAGTACTGTACATCGATATCACATATTTTCTGTTTTCTGTGATTACATCTGGTCGGCCAGGAAAGCTAACAGAGTTATGGTTCAGTAGATTGCGTGGCACTCTCTCTCTCTCTGCTGGACACTGAGTGAAGGCAAGGCTCCTCTTAATGATGTCATTGGCTTCGTTGTGTCATGAGTGCAAACTGCCTGATTTTCCACAGTGCAGGCCGTGTGATCTATATTCATCTGTATCTGCCTCACTGCAAATACACCTATATACAGTGTGGATTGGTGTAACAAGATGGAGCTGCTGCGGATCAAGACGTGTGCCTGTCGCAGACATAGGGACCGCCAAAATGAAGTCCCTGCATGGGGACGCGCACAATCGCGGAATGTTGTTGCTGCCTCCCGCAAAGCTGTGACTTCTTTATCTACAATGGGGCTCTCAGCTGGATTGTTTCTTGGCTTTCAGCAGGGTTGATTTGAGTGCTAGGTCTGCCAGGGTACCCCCTTTTTTGTTGCACTCCATGTAGTGGGGGTCATGTATCCCTGCTGAGTCACCCAGATTGTCTGGCAGAATTTCCTTTACCAGGTCATCCAATGCCAAAAAGGAAGAGACGAAGGCTGGGACAGCAATCTGGGTGGAATGAACTCAGAATGTTCACAGTATGGAATGAACACAGGCTGGTAGGGGTAGGCCTAAGATAAATGCTTTAAGGAATGTAAGCCATTATAGACACTCCTCAAAGCGATGTTGATGGAGTCAAGTGTGAAAAATATGGTGTGATTTGAGTGGAGTTTTTTTTTGCTTTTTTTATTATCTCATAATATATTTTATGAGATACCCATACAGTTGTTTTAGTGCTTGTTAATATTAAATTTTCTGGGAGAGGTGGGAAGCAGAAGGGGGGGGGGTGAAAGGAAGAGGGGAGGGGAAAAGAAAAAGGAAAAAGATAAAAAAAAATGAAAATCAGAGAGGTCCATACAGTTGTTCCAGTGCTTATTAATAATAAATTTTCTAAGACAACAGGGATAGGGAAAGCAGGTGGGGGGGATGAAAGGGATGGGATGAAGAGTGGAGGAAAGGGTGGAAAGGGGGGAGAAAAAGAGACCCAGTGCAGCTGGGTACCCCTTCTATATAAGTACAAGTATATGGAAAATGTCTGTCTGTTAGAGATTGAAGGGTGTGGAAAAGGGAAAAATGGGGGATGTGGAGAGAGGAAAAAAGAAGAAGGGAGGAACAGACTATCCCAGGTATTGCCAGGTATCCCATCTAGTGTATCTATAAAAGAGAATATCTGGATGGCTGTCAAAAGGTTGAAAGCCTGATGCAACTTTGCATGGTGGTCAGTTATTTTATGCAGTCGCTCAGGGAGCCCTGAGTTAACCCTTATGCCATACTCAAATGAGAATCGTTTGGCCAAGAATATGAAATGTGCAATGAAAAGTCCATCGAGATTAGCATTCATTTAAATATTAGTCTTTTCAGATTTTAAATTCAAATCAAATGTTCAAATGACAGTTATGTGTTCCAGGCACATTTATTTGATTACAGTGATGTAGACCGTGTGTAGTGAAAATTGTTACAGTGATGGGGGGATTTGCCCGAAATGCCATGCGTGTTAGTGGCTTTGCAAGAATGTAACAGTGATAATTTTATGTAATATCACATACCCATTGTATCTTCTTGTAAATACATATTATAATTATTATATGGGGAGAGTATGTATGGGTAGACAAACAGGGTGTAAGAGGAGCAACCTGTCTTTAGGGAGGTGATCCGCTGGAGGGAATGGATTCAAAAGCACTATATAATTAGTGTTATTATTTATTCTCTATCCATGGTTAGGTTAGATTAAGTTTACTTTAGGTTAAAGTTTGGTTTGACTAGGTTAGGTTTCATCATGTTTGGTTATGTTAATATGGTGTATTATCGACAAAAACTATGAAGTATGATATTTGAAAACTATTTGGGTGTACCTAAGAATTTAGTTTACAGAGAACCAAATTCTTCAATCTGTTTCAAAGAAAACATGTTCTGCATATACTTTTATATATTTTAAACCAACAATTTATAATACATTAAAAATAAAACTTGAGAATATTTTCTGTTTAGGATAAAGGTTCACTTGCCAGTTTACATGTAAACTATTACTTTTAATGCAATGTGCTTTCAGACCATCACAAATATCTGCATAACTATCCACGTGGTTTGGTGGGAGGTTTGGTCTCTCATGGTAGTGGATTTGCCCTCAGAACGGGCTGAAGTGGAGCCGGTATAGTGTGAAGATATTTAAATTGAAGACAATGTGCTGTAAAAATGGTTACAATGATGAGACGAGCCATGGGACGGTGTGGAAAGAGGGCTGATGGGAAGAGAATATATGTTAAAAGAGACAGGAAGGATTTTGTGGGGGAATGGTAGCAAGACCCGGAAGGGGGTCTGGACACTATATGTACCCTATCGAATAAATATGTTTATATAGCAGCAGTCGGAAAATATGATAAAAATTCCCTTGTGAGTTAACACGGCGCTGAGACGAGTTAACGACGTTGTGGAGGGTGGAGGTAAGGGAGTGATATTGGTCTGGCCGGGTGGGGGAGGGGGTAAGTCAGGAGTATGCCACAAGTGAAACACGCGAGGAGTAGTAGTCTTACGCAGCGTCGCGGGTAGGGCCACCACTCTGGCACTCCAGTTGACCCCCTTGACCAGTGCTTGTGTTATGCAGTGCCTCTGGTGGTCACAGTGGAAACACGGGAAAGAGAGAGAGGATACAAGTTAACATCTTGCCAGATGTTTGTGTCGGAAGGTTGGAGCCGGTGTGTGTTTTCGTTGTGCTGTGATATTTTAGTTTGGAAGCGAGGAATGTGATGGTTTTTGTTTGAAATTCTAGTATCTGATTGCTACGTATTATAATGGGGAATGTAACAGCTGAGTGTGAGAAGTGAGGACATTTCTGGTCGCACAGATGAGGTCCACACATTCTTGCTACAGGTGTACGTATGGGCCTTGCTACAGGTGTGGGCCAAACATTCTAGCTACAGGTACCGGCCAAACATTCTTTTACCTGAATTTACCTGAGGGCCATTATCTCTCTTGTGGCCTCGACGAGAGGTAGAAAGGTCCCACTATTTGTCCAGATCGAGCTGAATTTCAAAATTCAGCAGTGTTTTTGCACTTACGGTTTTGGCGGGTAGGCGGTTCCATAGGTTTATAACCCTATTGAGTGAAGAAAGCATCTCCTGTTTTCCGCCCTACTTTGTGGCTTAAGCTTGAAGCCGTTTCTCCTTGTTCGTGTAAATTTGACCTTTCAAAAAGTACAGTTGTCTGGATCAATATCCTCAAACTGCTCAGTATGAGTGGGGTGACTAGAACTCGCATTCTGGTGAGTCCCCAGACATTCTTTGTGAGCTAAACATTCTTGCCACAGGCACGCGTTTAATGCACGTGAATAATGCAAGCTGGTGACCTAACGTTCAGACACCCAGAATGTTTCGTTCAGAGCCAAGTGGAAGACATCTTGCGCAGATCACTCAAGACACATGTGGTCTCAGCATAGGTAATGAGATCAGCGAGTGTGCTTATAAGGAATGACAGATAATTAGGGTCTTATTACTTCCTACTGAAATGTTAAACACGAACTGATACACATGAAAGCGACTGAGTATAAGTGCTTGTATTCACTTTAATAAACATATATTATGTCATCATTCACTAAAGTAATAATGAATGGAAGATTATGTCTAGCCTTACAAGTCCTTACATCAGCCACGCGCCACTGCTCATTACGACACACGGCTACAGACTACATATACATAGCGCAAACAAAAGCCTTACTCTTAGTAAACCAACGGGAAGTTTTTTATTGGTTCGCCAATTTAGAATTGCGCAAGGTTTCCACGTGTTGTGTGGTGCACTCTTTCGTACGCTAAAAAGGTAAATGAAACATGAATGGAGGAACTTGGGTTATCAGGTGGAGCCAGTGCGTGTCCTGGGCTGGTAGATGGTATCGGTGTTGGGCTCCAGGTGGTGGCAAGCACTGACAGTGGTGGCAAGCGGTGGCAGATGGCAGCCGCTGACAGTAAAGGCTAGCGGTGACTGATGGCAGCCGCTGACAGTGATGACAGGCGGTGACAGTGGTGGCAGCCGTTGACGGTGATGGCGGCAGCCGCTGACAGTTGGGGCAGACGGTGGTAGCTGTGAATGTTCCTGCTTTTAACTTATATATATTAGCTCGGTCCACCTGATTAAACGCAATACAAGGCTTCAGTTTTTGAGTGGAAGGTTTAATAAGGAAGGTCATTGTTGTAGTTGATGAGTATTGCGTGAGTAAAGAAGTAGATCATGGGGTAAGATGTCCTTATGAGACTCTCAAACTACGAACTCAGTATACTCAGATTTGTTCATGTTATGAACATGAACTCAGATTTATGAAGGGTGAAGCTGAACTATAGACCCACTAAGAAACACATTACACTCTGAGACAACATACGAGAGAATATTGTCAACACAATACAACATACCAGGCAGCATAAGACAACACACTTGGCAACCACAACACTTTGACAACCGTGAAGAGGGAAAGTTGCTTCCTTGAGGGTCGACGCCTGCAAGGTGATCAATAGAGAAATGGTTCAGAGATGCAGGTTGGTGGCCCCCATCTGGTGAGGAGTGATGTCGCGTCTCCTACTCCACCTTCCACCTCATCAACGTCTTCATATTCGCTAAATAAGTCAAGATAGCACATATGAAATAACTGTCGAGTACTTTGATGTTTTAAGTTAATGACATCAGAATATAACGGAATAAAAATTTAGAAAACGAAAGTTTTTAAATATTGTAACATGACAAAAGTGTTCTCGTTGGCGAACACTAAACTATAAGTAAATATAGAGAGATGAGAAACAGAGAAGAGCCTAGTAGTGCAAGAGATGCAAGAGAAAATATGACAAGTGAGAAGAATCTGTATATATCAGGTCAATCCACGCAGACAGACGGAAGGCGCCTCAACGCAGCAGTACGCCCACTCCACCCTCAGGTAAACCGTCCCGTATTGTTGTTGTTGAATCATTAATGGGGCCCCTGACCCTCCTCCCCTCCCACCGGTCCTCCCTATCCCTCCCTCATAACCTCCCACCCTACCAAGACAAAAGTGAACCAGTTGAGTCACTGATCGATGAGTCGAGGCAACTTCCCCTGACCATTCTGATACAGCTTCTGGTCTTCCTCGCATAGTCTGACCTTACTGACGCGACCATCCATACAGACCCTCAGACCTTACTCAGACACTAGCACTACTAACACAGCTCCTTGACTTACTAACACAATCCCTTACCCTACTAACATAACCCATGACCCTATTAACACAACCCCAGGAACTACTTACAGAATTGCGGATTCATTATCTTCACCTTCAAATATTTGTATGGGTGATTGGATGTCATTTAACCTTTCTGGTGTGATCACTGATGTTTGCTTGCATTCATTCAGTGTTTGCTGCCCCCTTTTATTATCCAATAGTCTCATCTTTTGTCTCATCTCATCTCATCTTGGTTAGTCTCATCTTTTAAGGGTCCTACTGAGTGCTTTGATTTATATTTTACTTTTTATATGGGCATAGAACGAGTTTGGATCTCGTACCTTAATGTTTTTACATAAAATCTTTATGTTTTGGCAAGTTTCTTTCGTAGTTTCTTTTGGCTGATCTGTGTTTAGTGTCCTTTCATATATCTCATAATCAATGATGTTTATCGTGGATTTAAACCTTCTCTAGAGGTCCCGCTTAGTTATCAATGCTCGTTTTACTACCTATCATCCATCTAGTTCCCTTTCTCCTTTTTTGGCACATAATTTTGAACAGGTTCTGTGATGACCTTGAAATATTTGAGAAAATTCATATTTTGAATAATCAGCATGTTAAAATTGATGAATGTGTCTTTGGGGTCAATCGCTGGATGGAATGGACTTGGACTGAGGATGGGTTAGGTTTACAACGATCAGCTGGCTTCACTCCCGCTGTGAGGGAGGGTTACTCACCCAACAGAACATTTTAATTAGTTATTTTTTTTGTATATTGTTTGTTGCATTAATAATATGATTATTACGTTATAAAATTCAACTCATACAATATACTGGTTCACTTAGGTGTAAGATACTGTGTATGCTTCTTGAGTTAGTCCCCCCTGGCTCTCCGATGGGGCACTGTACGTTGGTTGGTTGATTGACAAGTTCTGTATACGCTAATAGTTCTTGAGCACTACAATCATTTAATTGATAGTCTCCCAACGTTTAGACTGGATTTATCAGTACTTAGCTCACTAAAATGGCTTTACCAGACTTATAAGCAGTCCTGAATCATTGAGTTATATCTTTAATTACTTATTGGCACTTGTAATGCAGCTATATTATGCTAGCACCGGTTCTTGAACACCAACGCTTGAAGTCCTTCCAAACCGTAGGCGTCTTAATTACTGCCACTCGTATAGCACTACTGACACTAATTGATACTCTAACACAGCTTGAACACTTCATATGTTAATCTGCCATTTTGCACTAGTATCATGATCTTATCACCTGGGAAATCGGACTCTAAAACCCACCGCCTACGCCCACGCCTTAATTATTCTTACACAACGCCTGTTATGATATATAGTACTAACTTATATGACTCACAATAGATTGTGTAGTAAAATGTTGTATGTATCGTATCTGGCTGCCGTTATTGCTGTGCCCGTTGGGCTCTCGCTTGACTTGTTATTGTTGCGGTGACCGGCAGATCAAATGTGATTCCTGGTTCAAGCTTGGCACAGTGCGGACGCTTGACATCTGCCGCGCCCTAAGGTCCCCGGTTAATGTTTTGCTTTCCCTGCCCATAGGGTTACGTTTTGCCGTACGAAACTTTCATTCAACTACCCGGATGGTTGCGACTCCCTGGTGTTTATATCGCCACGGGAGCGTTGATATATTTCAGCTCGCGGGATGCTGGGGTCCGGCGGGCCCTGGAGGCTCGTGTTTCCTCTGGATGTGGAGGGCGCCTGTAGGCTCTCACTCTGCCGGGGTTGTTACCCTGTGTGTGTGGTGAGGGTTGCCGGTGTCTGCCCTGCCAAGGGTATTCGGGTGTCGCGAGGTGGTCAGCGCCACTAGGTGGTTTTCTGGCTTTACGTCTAGTTTTGTCGTCGCCCAAACAAGTCGTCGTCGCATCATCAACAACAACAGATCAGCTGTGACTCACATGTGACCAGGTCGGTGTAATATACTCATATTTTCTGTTTGATTTAGCTTTAATTGATTATGCAATTTTCTTGTCGTTATTGTGAATGGCAAGTGCATAAACAATATATTATATGGCGTGATATTATTGCAGGATGTATCTGTACAGTATTGGAATTATTTGAGCAATAAAGCTACAAGTCTGGTAAAGCGTTTGATTACTTCAGATTGGGTGCATTATATTTTTGCTAAACTCAAATTCTTGTAATGGTGTTGTTGATTAAGGGGCGACGAAGTTCGTAGGATCTAATGCACCCAACTCTTGTAGGGTATTGTAGCCTACCGGAACGAAGAATAAATCATAGGGTTTATCGATGTCCCTCCTTGCCTGTTTCATTTTCTTTGAAATTTCTTTCACAGAAACTTTCTGAGGATAACTAAAAAAAATTCATTGGTGTGCTGGTTTGTGTACAATTGACGGGGACAGGAAGATTGTTAGGCTTATCAAGGTCCTAATAACAGAGGGTAAGACTTGCCGTAAAATCACCGATCCAGTCACTGTTCTGAAATAAAGTTGCTTAACCGACCAACCTGTCCTCTTAAAAATAACGTCGCTACGGGTTGTTACAGCGTCTCTTGGTGAAAATAAGGATAACAGCTTTTTTCTGAAAGATATTTATGTAAATTTTAAATTTTTAATAGGAAGGGAGTACCACCTCTGGCTAGAAGAATTGGACCCTTAGCCTCGGTGGATACCATACATAACGCATTAGAGGGAATATTAGGTCCCCTCCAATACAGTTTCTGTGTGCATTATATTTTATTAGTATTTCTTTCTGACGTAAAGCATCTGTAACGTCACTTCATGACAATAAGTTTCATTACAGTACGGGGGCCACGGTGCACGTGATCATTGCAAGAAAGTGTAGACAGGGGGTTTTCTTCAGAAAATTTATCTTGAATTTATCTTTAAATTTAAACCGTATGTTTAATTTTTGTAATGGTTAATTTGTAATATGTTTAAATTGAATATATATAAGAAAATCAGTAGGAGCTCCTAAGGATATATAATATCCCTATGTTAACATATGTAACATAAAATAGTTAACTCACGTTAACAACTCGGGCTGGACGGTAAAGCGACGGTCTCGCTTCATGCAGGTTGGCGTTCAATTCCCGACCGTCCAAATGGTTGGGCACCATTCCTCTCCCACCCATCCCATCCCAATCCATCTCCTGCCCCCTTCCAGGTGCTATAGTCATAATGGCTTGGCGCTTATCCCGATAATTCCCTCATGTTATTGTTGCTAACTAAGCTATCAGCAATTCAACTTTTCACAGCAATTATTAATAGTTAAATTGAACACCTTCCGTAATGTAAGGTACTTGAGAAATGTGTCTTACTGAAGGTAAGGCACTTACATTAAGTGTAATTAAGTAAGTGAAACGTTGGGTGTGCCTTACTTAAGGTAAGGCACACCCAATGTTTTATTCTCCAAGCCTCTTGGGGCGCCAATAAATTCTGACTTGCATAAATCTCCCTTCTGCGTCTGTTCCTCTACTACAACCCTTGCCAAACATTAGGTGTAGATATACAGACTTACGCAAGACTTCTACTCCCCCCCCCTATTTAGTCTTGGAGTACACAAGGATTTTCTCTATCATGTTGGGGGGAAACTTTCATTTTATTGTCGTATATTTCCAGCATCTTTCTATTACACACAGTCTCCAAGAAACTCTGCTCGCCCATCCTTGATACAAGGCTCAAACAGCCTCGATGATATAACTCCATGAAGCTCTCTATGATGCTCTCTCATTTTTCCTGAGCATCTCTCATCTCTGAGGACGTCCCGCGCGCTCGCTTCCTCCTGCATCTGCCACCCAACATTTCCATAATGCAGGCACAGGAAATGTTTGCAATTTAGGACCCATAACTTCCCAGAAAATATAATCCGGAAGCTTGAGTAAATGCACACCCGAGATCTTTCACAAAGCCGGATGCTGCTGTAATGCCAAGACCTGCTTGTGTCTCCCAGGTCGGGGCCTGGAGACCGCTGTAGTAACACCAGACCTGCTTGTGTCTCCCAGGTCTTGGCCTGGAGACCGCTGTAATAACACCAGACCGGCTTGTGTCTCCCAGGTCTTGGCCTGGAGACCATTGTAGTAACACCAGACCTGCTTGTGTCTCCCAGGTCTTGGCCTGGAGACCATTGTAGTAATACCAGACCGGCTTGTGTCTCCCAGGTCGGGGCCTGGAGACCATTGTAGTAACACCAGACCTGCTTGTGTCTCCCAGGTCTTGGCCTGGAGACCGCTGTAGTAACACCAGACCTGCTTGTGTCTCCCAGGTCTTGGCCTGGAGACCGCTGTAATAACACCAGACCTGCTTGTGTCTCCCAGGTCTTGGCCTGGAGACCGCTGTAATAACACCAGACCAGCTTGTGTCTCCCAGGTCTTGGCCTGGAGACCGCTGTAGTAACACCAGACCTGCTTGTGTCTCCCAGGTCGGGGCCTGGAGACCGCTGTAATAACACCAGACCAGCTTGTGTCTCCCAGGTCTTGGCCTGGAGACCGCTGTAGTAACACCAGACCTGCTTGTGTCTCCCAGGTCGGGGCCTGGAGACCGCTGTAGTAACACCAGACCGGCTTGTGTCTCCCAGGTCTTGGCCTGGAGAGAAAGAGATGCTTTAATGTTATCCCGAAGGCTGACGCTTCACAAAGTACGTTCTTGAGATCCCGATAAATGTTACATTATGTTGTAAACAAACATTTGTATTTAACGAATGTAATAATACACGCATGATCAGTATATATAATGCGCATTATCAATATAATACGCACGATCAGTATATAATACGCATGATCAATATAATACACGCATGATCAATATATAATACGCATTATCAATAGACCCCTTTCATTGATGGGCGTTGCATCAACCTGGGAGAAATCAGTGGAAATAGCCAGTAACAAGCAGTTGAGCAATACGATAAGAAAAGGTTATTAATATAAACTATCCCTAGACGGTAAACAGAACAATGGTTTATGACAGATCTAACTGTATATTAACTGCGAGTCCTTGTCTGCGTGAAACTTATTCTGATTATACAATTTTTGTGTTTGGATTATGCTAGCAATGGGTGTCTTAGACATGTTTATTACAAATTGATTGTGATTTTTTGCTAATCTTGGAAGACGGAGAAGATTAGCAGGGTACAAGGGGACCGTTGACTGATTATGACGCAGGGTACAAGGGGACCATTGACTGATTTCAATGCAATTTGATGTGTGGCGACCACAGTTTGACACAAGTTGCCACATTGTGACACAAGAGGCCACACGACCACACCACAAGCGCAAATCCTCTGGAAAAGAGCCAAAGAGATCCTACCTCAACCTCTTCCGTCCCGTCATCCTCCTCCTCCACCTACCTCCTCCTCCATCTCCATCTCTCTGTTCCCATGACTTCATTGCGTTGCTTTCACATCTCTTAATTTTATTTGGTATAGTTTGGCCTCTTTAAATGGTCCGTTCTCGAGGCTTCCCCTTGTTTTCTTCGTCCATATTGGAGGATTTCCTGGTCCTGTTCTCCCATTTGCGAGGTTTCTCCCCTGGGGGCTCACCTCCTTTGCAATAATTACTGTTTCACCACTATCACCCTTACTTATTTTCTACTAAATCTGCTCCCTGCCATTAAACCATCCCCCCTTCCTCCAGTCTTCGTTACTAGCCGTTCCCCATTCCATCATTTCGTACCATTCCCTCTCCATCTTTTCCAGCCGCTTCCTCTTCCATCCCTACATGTTCGTCCTTCCCCCCTCCCACCGGCCTGGACCTGGGAGCTGGGAAGCCAAAGTGTTTTTGCCGTAATCAGTTCCTCAACTTGTCGTCTCTGGCCCAAGTTTAGCCGGCGGCTTGTCTCTTCTGTGACGAATCCTGCCACAAGATTTCTTTGATGATTTTCTTAGTAGATTTAACTTGTTATGAATCGTTAAAAGTTGATATAAAACAGCCTGAAAAGAGGCGAGCATATTTTTGGTTGTAAATTCACATGTGTCTTCACACCTTGAGGTTACCTTGAGGTTACCTTGAGGTGCTTCCGGGGCTTAGCGTCCCCGCGGCCCGGTCGTCGACCAGGCCTCCTGGTTGCCGGACTCATCAACCAGGCTGTTGGACGCGGCTCCTCGCAGCCTGTCGTATGAGTCACACACATGCAGTATATATATTGTTGCAATATAATGTGCCGCCGCAACATTGCTTTCTCTGTGAGATTTCTTAGATGGGGGAAAGACGGTGCTGAACAGGTCTCTGGCGCCCATCTTTTGGCTAAAGGATAGGAGGCAGACTAAGAATTGCTCCATATTCTAGAGAGGAGCTCCATGATTCTGTTGGCTCACAGAGCTTGTCCATTCTGGTTTACTGGCTGTTTGTGAGTTGAGCTGAGATTGTAAACCTAACCATAAGGTAGGAGGAATATTATATTTAAACGACCTCAGTGACCTCGTTAGGGTGCCAGATAAATCAGTGAACACAAATGACACTTCACAAAGCTATTTCCCAACAAATTTGTTTTATTTGTTTGAGATTCGTCTCAGGTTCTAGAGATGAGGCCAATCATGTGTCTCAAATTCCAATCCCTTCAGAAGTGACAGACTCGTCAGGCTGAGGTCAATCACTTCAGACCTGAGACAACCAGTCCAACCACTTGGTCTAGACGGTAGAGCGACGATCTTGCTCCATGCAGGTCGGCGTTCAATCCCCCGACCGTCCAAGTGGTTGAGTACCATTCCTTCCCCCCCCCCCCCCGTCCCATCCCAAATCCTTACCCTGACCCCTTGCAAGTGCTATATAGTCGTAAAGGCTTGGCGCTTTCCCCTGATACCCCCCCTGAGACAATACATGCCAACAACAGCTCCTATCACAACCTACAAGCAGCACAATGTTCTCCAGGACAACACAACCCACCTTAACACAGATTCACAACACACCTTAACACAGCACAGAACACCTCCAACACACCCAAACACAACACAGAACACCTCCAACACACCCAAACACAACACAGAACACCTCCAACACAATACACTACGAAGATCGCAATACTGTACAGAAACACCAGTTCAGAGAAGCATGTCCCGGTATATAACCTTCTGCCCGTGACACCTTTATCAAATCCGTCACCCCCATCAACTCTTTATGATGGGGCAAGGTCAGGGAGCTGGTGATGGGGTAAGGTCAGTCGATTAAGGCAGTGTCTGGGATGCTCCCGGACGCAGGTTCGAATCCTCGTCACGGCCTTTGTGGATTTGTTCATCTCAATGATGTTGTCTGGTTCAGCTTGCCTGAGCGTGTTGCTTGCGGTTCCTCTCTCTGGCGCAAGCGTTGCTGATCTCATCCGCATAGAAAACGATGATTGTGCTTGCTAAATAACTTGTGATTGCGACATATCGCGATTGTTTCGCGATATGTTCGCAATCACATCACACCTAAACACAGCAAGAATAGCAATATATACCCTCCCCCTCTTCAAGCAGACACACGATATGCCTATCCTGACTCTCTACATCCTCTCTATCCTCCCTGCAGTCCACCGATGCAATTTCGCCTGCTGCTTTGCATGCTATGTGAAGTATGTAGTTTAAGCGAAGTGTATTGTTCTGGCCGCAATGGATTTCCCTGCTTCTCCGCGGCACGGGACCCGCAAGAGCACAATACCATTCCCTAAATATTTTATGTCGACGATTTATCATCCTCGCGAAGCAACAAAGAATCCCTGTGACGTACTATGGCTGGAAGTTTCCCCAGCGGCGCCCACGCATTAGTTCCCGTCCCGGTCGTGCAGGGAAAACTTTAGTGGTGAGGTGGGGATTTTATGCAGGAGAGCTGCATGTATAGGGAGGGTGGTGGGGAAGAAACTGTTGGGTGTAGGGAGGGAAGGATGTTGTTGTTTCAGATTTAGCTACTCAGAACGAAGTGTCCATGTAGCACCGGCTATGGTGAGCCCGTAATATGAGGGAAGGAGGCGGGGGAAGACCTTAGAGGCGTAAGAAGTAAATACATTACTCGCTCGGTGACTAGGGGGGGGGGGAGGATTAAGGTGCGTATAATTTAGTTGACTAAAATACATAAGTTGTATGTATTTAAAATACATAAGCTGCAGTGTCGGAAGACGGTGGCTACTAAAACTAGAATTAAACAATTAGAAAACATGAAATAATTACCCAAAATATTGTATAAGAAAAGAAATAAACAAATAAAGTGATGTAAAAGGTAAACACGACCAGAGAATAAAAGGGCAACTGGAATAAATGGAGAAAAGTGATAATGGAAGAGTGATAAAAAGAAATATTATAAGTAATGGTAACAAATACGGTAAAAGTAGAGGGAGATAACTATATAATAACTAGTATTGAACGGTACGAAAGGTGAGGAGAAGTACAAAAAACAAAAGGCAGGAGGAGGAATAACTCAAGAAAGTGTAAACACAAGGAGGAATAACTCAAGAAAGTGTAAACACAAGGAGGAATAACTCAAGTGTAACTGGCACGACCAATTCAGGTGTAATAAGACAACACTTAATACAAATCTGATGAAGGAGGAGGAGGAGTAGTGGCGGAGGTGAATGAACCACCCGTGATGGAAGCTGTGAATGAAGGAAGGAGGGGGGGGGGGAAGGGAGGGCAAAAGATAACAAAAATATAACAAAAGAGGGAAAAGATAAAAAAAATCAGATAAAAAAGATAACTCACTGTCTCGGGGGACAGGAAGCCAGTGTGTATTCATACACGTTTTGGTTTTTATCGATGTCCCCCCCCCCCCCAAGGCCTTACTACTGACCCCGCCCCCCCCCCCCCCTGACTAACTCCTGAGTACCTACTCACTGCTAGGTGAACAGAGGCATTAGGTGAAAGGAAATGTGCCCAACCAATTATGTCTCGCCCGCAATTCGAGCCCAGAATTCTTTATTACGCGTCGAGAACGAACCCGACTGTTCTACCCGGACCCTTTAAGTATCAAAGGGAGAGAGAGTTATGGAGCCCGCAAGAACAGGGCAGAACAACAGAGCATGGAGCCCGTACCTTGTCAAGAACAAGATGGGGCTGGAAAAAGTTCAGAGGTACGCCACTAGGCAAGTCCCGGAACTGAGAGGCATGAGTTAAGAGGAAAGGCTGTGTGAACTGCACCTCACATCGTTGGAAGAAGGGCCTTGTTACCCCGTTAGAGAAAGAAGAAATTCAACTCAACGTCAACTTTTCGCTCAACACTGCCACCCAGACAATCACGTTAAGCGAATTAGGAGAACCCATTTTAACTTACTATTGATTCAACGCCGAAAGCCATTATAACTTAGCATTGAGTGAGCGTCATTACATTATACTCTTGCGTTAAGGAGGGCAAGTTGTGAGGGGTGAGAGCTGGGTGCTGGAGAAGGCTAATTACTCCCTGCTCGTGCTAGCCATTCACTCTGGTCTTCCCATCCTCATCTTTCAGCTCTTGTTAAAATTTAGTTTCATTAACATGTATCATTCAGGTTCAAGTTATCAATGCTCAAACGTTGGTATTGTGTTCATAAAGATAGTGAACTATCCTTGGCCAGGATTTACGCTCGAGCGTAAACGAGCCACAGATTGACTGTTGAGAGGCGGGACCAAAGAGCCAAAGCTCAACCCCCGCAAGCACATCTAGGTGAGCACGTGGTAGTACACAAGCACAAACATTGTCACGTGACTGCTTATATCCAAGCTGGGAAGCCGGCGGCTGAGCGGACAGAACACTGGACCCGTGATCCTGTGGTCCCGGGTTCGATCCCGGGCGCCGGCGAGAACCAATGGGCAGAGTTTCTTTCCCCCTGATGCCCCTGTTACCTAGCAGTAAATAGGTACCTGGGAGTTAGCCAACTGTCACGGGCTGCTTCCTGAGGGTGGAGACCTGGTCGAGGACCGGGCCGCGGGGACACTAAGTCCCGAAATCATCTCAAGATAACCTCAAGAAGAAGCAGTCACTCAAACACTTTCTTGCAAAACTCTTCTCCCGCACATCTTGAGCGGAATTACCAGAACAGTTTACTGTTCCCCCAAATTGACACCTCTGACGAGTTACTACGATGTATACTCTCACACAAGAGCAGTGTGCTTTACAGCAGACTCACGATACTGGGAAAAAGAGTGTTGTAAACTCAAAAGAATACGAGCTTCACACCTCATAAATTTAGAACGCCGGAGAAGCTTTCTTTGTCCTAAATTCGCGCCACTTCTGCCACTTGCTGAGTCACTTTAAAATTGCTCAGCTCTTAATAGAGTTTCAGTTCGGTCTCCCGAGGTCTTCTGAGGTCTCCCGAGGTCTTCTGAGGTCTCCCGAGGTCTTCTGAGGTCTCCCGAGGTCTTCTGAGGTCTCCTGAGGTCTTCTGAGGTCTCCCGAGGTCTTCCGAAGTCTCCCGATGTCTTCTAAAGTCTCCCGAGGTCTTCCGAAGTCTCCCGATGTCTTCCGAAGTCTCCCGAGGTCTTCTGAGGTCTCCCGAGGTCTTCCGAAGTCTCCCGAGGTCTTCTGAGGTCTCCCGAGGTCTTCTGAGGTCTCCTGCGGTCTTGTAAGGACCTGTAAGGTCTCTCGAGGTCTCATGAAGTCTTCTGAGGTCTGGTGTCCGCTGTACATGTTGTTACCGTCCATAAGGGTACGGTCCTACGCCCATCTATTTGACCTAACTAGGCCGAGCCCCATATATACTGAAAGACCTAAATTTCCGTGGCGTTGATTTCCAGTAAACAAGAGGATATTTGTACGTTCGCATCTGATTTGATTTGATTTGATTGTTGCCGCCTGAGGCGGTTAGTTTATTGTGCACCCCATACTCATCCTGTGAGCGGTAGCGCAAAAAACATTACAGAGGGCACAAAAGGTCTTTATTAGACCTCATTTTAAATTATTACATAAATAATTTCATCTATCCTTCACACCCTATAGTTACAATGTCAGCTAGTTACAGAGAATGTTCTATTTCAAGAGCTATATATTTACAATTAGTCATTATACATTAATGGTATGTCTTATCGCTAATACATAATTGTTTGAACAATGGAGATATTATGGTCATTGGGGAACTGCTGTTTATTATTAGTCTTCACAATACACTACTTGTTTCTTAATCTCATATGTCGTTTATCTACTGGAAGCGAAATATGGATACAGTGCAAGGATTTCAGGTATTTTATCCTTGGTGATAAAATTGGCTGCTATATCATACAGCGTGAGCTTAGATTTATCTCTAAATGACTTAATTTTACTACAATCCAAAATATTGTATTCGAGTGTGTGTCCCTGTCTTTGTCCACACACTTTACAATTTACTTCATCTAGATCCCTATGCATCTGGAGCGTTACATCCGTGCATTTACCATGAGGACACAGGTCTGTAGATGGATGATTGATGAAGATTAAGCCACCCAAGAGGTGGCACGGGCATGAATAGCCCCTAAACTGTAGGGCCAGATTCACGAAGCAGTTAAGCACTTACGAACGTGCTCATCTTTCCTCAATTTTTGACGGATTTGGTTACATTGATTAAAGAGTTTACAAGCATGAAAACTTCCCAGTCAACTGTTGTTATTGTTATAAAGAGCCTCCTGGTGCTTCGGAGCTCATTAACTGTTTAATAATTGTAAACAAAGCCTCCAAAGATTGAGAAAAGATGTACAGGTTCGTAAGTGCTTGCGTAACTGCTTCGTGAATCTGACCTCAGGTTCCTAAGTGCTTGCATAACTACTTCGTGAATCTGGCTCCAGGTCTGTTAAGCATATACCCGTATTAAAGTCCCACACAATATAGAGGTGAAGGTATAGTGATATTCTCCTCAATCCACTTTACACTGACCCTCATTCTTCTGGATATATTTAGTACATATTACATAAAGATGAGAATATTTAGCATTAGGAAGAAATACTAAATGTCTGTCCTGAGTGTTAATAGTCTTGAATGTGAAGTGTAAGTGCGCGCTCAAGTGTAAACTTGACTTGGGGGGGTTTAAGGTTGGATCTTTTAAAGCCCTATTGTGGAAAAATGTCATGACCGGTGAAAATAATATTAAACGAGCGAGGTATAAGGATTATCTTCACAAGGATATTATCCCAAGCGTGGGCACATGGCTGCCATCAGGGAACAAACCGGCTGTGGGATTACTATGGGCGCAGCCATGATGGCTGCTTGCCCACCTGGAATTATCTGTAATAAAATCACAGTGCGAGACGGACTTGCTTTCGGGGATGCAAGATGGCTCCTTGGGGTTGTGTCCAGGGGTATCTGTTGTGTCCAGGGGTACCTCTTGTGTCCAGGGGTACCTCTTGTGTCCAGGGGTACCTCTTGTGTCCAGGGGTACCTCTTGTGTCCAGGGGTATCTGTTGTGTCCAGGGGTACCTCTTGTGTCCAGGGGTACCTCTTGTGTCCAGGGGTACCTCTTGTGTCCAGGGGTACCTCTTGTGTCCAGGGGTACCTCTTGTGTCCAGGGGTACCTCTTGTGTCCAGGGGTACCTCTTGTGTCCAGGGGTACCTCTTGTGTCCAGGGGTACCTCTTGTGTCCAGGGGTACCTCTTGTGTCCAGGGGTACCTAATGTGTTCAGAGTATACACTGTGACAACGATATACTATTACCTATAGTCCCACTCTCCCACCTATAACCCCCCCCCACACCTATAACGCCTCTATACTCCCACCTATAACCCCCTCTAACCCCGCTCAAAATTTATTATAGTGAATCATTACTTTTAATTTTTGTGCTTACGTTCATTTTTTTATCGTTGGGATAACATGATTAATTAATTAAAGATTTGCGACATTCGTAATCTGGGTGATGAATGAGGAGTAATGTCATCAGGTGGGGACTGTACCTGTCATCGTCCTAACTCGTTATCGTCCATCATCTCGTTAATGATAACGCTAAATTATGATTAAACTAGTATTCGTTAATTATTTATTTTGTATTTTTTTTTACTTTTCTCTTTGTCTTTCTTTCTATATATCTCTTTCACGTCGTAGTTTCAACATTTTGGTTTCTTTCAGCTTTTATCTATTTTTTTTCTTGTTAACACCATTCCCTGACTACTTATCGTCATCTCCTCTTCCTACTCCTCGTCTTCCCCCCTTTCCTTCCTTCATATGATTCTTTCTCCACCTCTCCTTGCGTATTACTTTCATCCTTCCCTCATAACTCTCCGCATTCAATCCTGCCTCCCTCCCTCTCTCCCGTAAGTACAGAGAACTGGATCACCACTACAATTTTGTCCCCATTGCTTCAGAGACATTTGGCGCCTGGGGTAAAGAGTGCCACAAGTGTTTTTGAAGGAACTGGGTTCTAGGCTAATTAAAACAACAAGAGACCCTAGAGCCGCCAGCTTCTTTTCCAGCGCCTCAGCGTTGCGATTCGGAGAGGAAATTCACACCATTCCTGCCTGCCTTATGACGAGCTGGAGGAGCTCGACAGCCTATAACCAACAACTTTGTAACTTGTCTTTAACCAAGCTTGTAACTTCTCTTTTGTAATAAAGTTTTAATAAAATAAACAGTTACATATATATAAAGGGGAGATAGGAGAAAACAACATGTACCAGTGCACGTGAGAGCCCTACAAGGCTGCCCCCTTGTTGTCGAGTTATAATGCTATGACAATTATGATCACTATTGTTATCTTAACGTAGCAAACTATAAGGGACTCGACTGGCTTCCCAGCTGTACAGACGGAAGTATAGGGGATTGGATCACCTTCCCAGCTGTGTAGAAGAAATCAGAAAACAAATGTAAATAAAGAAAGGATAGAAGAGCACAGACGAGGAATCTAATCGTGTCTAGGCGGGCCGAGGAAGTCAACAAATGGCGGGAATAATCTAACAGTATAATTCGTCGATTAGCTAATGGCCCCTTGCACTCTGCCCGATTATTCCCAGCTGCCCTACACCTGTAACCACGATGTTCCTGGTCGTGGTTAATCGGAGTGGCACTGTGCCTATTACTGTAATTATACTGATCGTGGTAACCTGAGTGATCTTATAACTATTTCAGGAAATATTCTGATCACTAAAGACGTGAGTGGCACTATGTTTTAATGTCTTTATTGTGGCACTGGTAAAATAAGGGGTCCTTAGGCCCTGGTAGGCTTTTATTGACCAATAAAAATGATTTTACTTCGAAAAAAAGAATTTATAACAAAGCAACACACAAACGGGTCTTGAAACATGGGAGATGAAAGCCTTAGTGAAAACATTATTATGAAAACCGGGCGTGAACCTGGCTGGCTCAGTTGCCCTCAGCTCGGCTCATTTATTGGAATTATTTCCTTCGGTGGGCACTCAGTGTGACCCCCCTTATTGTTAGACACGCCCTCACCATCATGCCCTCACTCTCATGCCCTCACTCTTATGATCAAGGTAAATGTTCCATGACCACCGTACTGCTTCCATTATCATGGTACTGCTCTCATTATCATTGGTCGTTCCGCGAATGAGTCCTGTTCTATTTTTTCCTCAGTTGTATCACTAGTTAATTTCCGGTTGTGTTCCTGATGTGGCTGAGAACCAGCATCGGTTGGGTCTTTGCTTTTGCTGGAATGTGATGTTAAAACTTCTCTGAATCCCTTCTCTCTCGGAGGTACTCATTTCTGGCTGTCTAGTTCTCCTCTGTGTGTGTTGTGTGGGTGATTGTTATGCTGTGTGTGTTGGGTGTATTTGTGGGTGTTTTGGGCCGAGTTGCGTGTATGTGTGTTGTATTTGGTGTACTTTGTGGATTGTGTTGTGTTACTAGCGTCCTGTTTGTATTTGCTGAATGTATTATGTTGTGTCTGTGTTAGAGAGAGAATAATAGTCTCCTCTTACAACCCCACCTCTTGACATCCCCTGTCTCACGTGACACCTGTCAATCATTCTTTCGCAAATAGACATAAATTTAGGGCAAGATCCACGCTCCATGGAGTCCAATCGTACCTAACTCTACCTATTGATTAATACAATATTTGCCATGTCTCTTAATGATGCCTCAGGGATCAATTTTACCAGAATGATGGGAAGTTTACATCTCTGAATAGTCTTGTATTTGATATTCCCATCCTCTTAGGAGTTATATTAGGTTAGGTTAGGTTAGGCTAGGTTAGGCTAGGTTTGTTTTGGTCATATTTCTACGTTAGTTTTAACTCAAAATAAAATCAAACCATATATCATATAATGGAAAGGTTTATCATTCCACAAGACAAAAAATTTAAAAATATATAATTGCAAGGAACACTGTTAGGCAAATCGGGCCTTGCATACTATGCCAAGTAGTTATTAGGTACAAATATATATATATATATATATATATATATATATATATATATATATATATATATATATATATATATATATATATATATATATATGTGTGTGTGTATATATATATATATATATATATATATATATATATATATATATATATATATATATATATATATATATATATATATATATATATATATATATATATATAGTACAGGCATCTTATTGTTGAATGGTTCCCATGTATGTGGGGTCACACTGGGGTCATTGAGACTACCGTGGTGAACATGGAGCCCGGAGTATTTCACTCTGAATGGTAACGAAAAAGTTTAACAGTCATATTGAATCAAAGGTTCGTAGTACTTCCGTCAGTTAAATTGATATCCTATAATTCTAAATTTGAGCTCAAAAAGGTTCGTGAGAAGCTTTTTATATTTTGAAAATTTACAATTGTGTATGTGGTTTAAGTCTTAACCTCTAAACTCGGCGCAGCGTGTATTTCGTAACACGCTCCAGAGACCAGAAGAATGTAGCAGCATCGGATAGCTAAGATCATGAAGAGTCTTCGCATTTTCCCGCCACTGGTATCTGGACGGTTCATCTCAGCCGTACGACTTGCTCTCCAAGCCGGCGTTCTGCTCCACCCGGCATCCCCTTTCCTTCTTATCGCTATTAAACCCATTATCGTGGCGCTGTCTGTTATATTATGATAATGTCCAGGCCATGCCGCCGTGGTCTTGTCCATCACCGTGCAGCTGAGGGTGTGGCCGACGAGTGATACAATAGGGGCAGCCTATCTCCTAACCTCGGCAGCCTAACTCCTCTTCAAAATGTATAATTTTCCATGAAGTTTTGTGGTCGATTTTCTACTGCATGAATGGTATGTTTGAATTCTCTCGGGAGAGTTGGAAGACTCCAACTCGAGTCGGAAGGAGATGGCATTTTACAACACGGTTAAAGCCATTGTGTGGGCGTCGGTTCTGGCACTTGGATGGCTCCGTGACTAATGCCGGTTCCACTTTTATGTATAACTGTTATCTGGCTGTTGCATATTTATGATGCATCGCTTCACTCCTCATTAAACTGCAGGACCGTGAAGTTTAAAGTCTCTCTGGCCTACACTGAAGGCCAGGGTGGAACGGGGCTGAGGGAAATGTTCACTTGAAGAGCGAACACTTAAAGAGTGAACACGTGTTTAAGTGTTGCTTTCCCGACACGTGTTTATTGATGAGCGTATTATTAATAAACCTTTCAATTGTTTTATTAATACGGTTTAAGCAATTGTTCGCTGTAATTGTTTTATTTACAATATGACAAGAATGCTATTTGTTAAAGTTGCGATGAGCAAGAGTGTGTTACATGACATGTAAAGGAACAAGTTGATTTATTTATATTTTACTTATTTTATTTAGGCAATATTATTTTAATTTAAATTTCCAGATTTCAGAACGCAAGAACATCTGCTGCATTAATTCCTTGGTTCATTTTACGGTATATTTTTTGATGCTCGAACGAAGAAATAAGTTTCTGTGTGCAGGTATTTGGAAAACGATGATACATTAGAGAAAGGTTAATGAACTAGGCTATTTAATAGGTTCCACCCCAGCACGCTTATTTATATACAGGTATTATATATCTAATTACTGACCTGGTTACAACAGTGTTGCGGGGACGATGCAGCTCTCTCTATATACAGAGCGAAATACAAAATTCCCTCAACACATTAGGTTTTATTTCATTTCAATGAGAGTGTAGAGCGACGACGCTTCTTGCGGGTCGGCGTTCAATCCCCGACCGTCCAAGTGGTTTGGGCACCACTCCTCTCCTCCGTCCTATCCTAAACCCTGATCCATATATTCCTTTCAAGTGCTATATAGTCGTAATGGTTTAGTGCTTTCTCCTGAAAATTACCTTACCTCATCAATGAGTAATTAAAATCCGAATAAAACACGGTAGAATCAGGTGATTTAACCCCCCTCTATACGCACCATTATTACATCAGGAACTCCCAGGACCGTTGCTTACGGGCTATTCATGCCCGTGCCACCCCCTGAATGGCTTAATCTTCATCAATCAATCAGGATCGTTTCACAGACTTAACACAAGTGTTGCATAGAATCGAGATAAAAAGCATTTTTCGTGAATTGATACAACTCTGGCTGACTCGTACCAGTCCTCTTGTGTAAAATTTATATATACAGCAGGAGGAAATGTGGATGACGGTATATAAATGAATTTATATAACTCGTGTTTATATGAACATTAGTAATGCTGATAAAATAGTTTAGGAGCAAGAAGACTGGATAGAATAATGGTAACAGTGAATAATTAGGAAATGTGGTTAACGCGTTATTGCTAGTGCTTGTTAATATTATTGGTAAGAAATATGGTTAGGAAGCAGTGATAGGGCAATACCTAAATTGCCAACGACTCCAATACCGATTATTATCCAGTCACACAGTTATCCAGTCACACAGTTATCCAGTCACACAGTTATCCAGTCTCACAGTTATCCAGTCACATAGTTATCCAGTCACACAGTTATCCAGTCACACAGTTATCCAGTCACACAGTTATCCAGTCACACAGTTATCCAGTCACACAGTTATCCAGTCACACAGTTATCCAGTCACACAGTTATCCAGTCACACAGTTATCCAGTCACTCAGACAAATATATGAAGAACAAACGTGACTAATTAATAAAAATCAAATATCCGAGCCTATCAGGTAATGAATTCCTCATTAGTCATTCATCTATGAGAGGACGAACAGCCACTCAGGTGATTAATGAGTCAATGCCAGTCATTTGCCAGAGAGTCTGTTACCCAATTAGTCAGTAATTAGCACTTGAGACTTTTAATGGAGCATTTTTGGCCATGCCCTTCCCTACAACTCTACCTGTTAGCCTAGCGATTCGAAGGAGGTATATTGACCCTGGAGTGGGAGGGTGGTATTGACCCTGAAATGGCAAGGAGGTATTGATTTTCCCAGCACACGATGTTTAAACTCTTGTCTTCCCTTCACTCTGCTTCGGCAGGTGGTTAAGGAAGACTTGTGGAATGCGGGGAGTGAATGAGTACAAGGAAGGAGGGTGGGTGTAGAAGGAGAGGGTGGGTGTAGAAGGAGAGGGTGGGAGGGGCGGGTGAGTATGGGATTGAGTGAATACGTTATTTACGAGTGAGTGAATGAAGAATTAAAGGATATGAAGGCGGATGCAACGCTTCGCGTGAGAGGTTCTCACGTTGTTAAGTTAATTACCAAATGTTTCGACAATTGAACCCACTTGCAGTTTTATCCTTCTACTTCCACGCTCCCTGATGTTCCACCCACCTTTAGTTACTTCTTCCTATACCCATTAACCCACCAATGTTCCACCCACCAATGTTCCACCCACCAATGTTCCACCCACAATGTTCCACCCACCAATGTTCCACCCACCAATGTTCCACCCACCAATGTTCCACCCACAATGTTCCACCCACCAATGTTCCACCCACCAATGTTCCACCCACCAATGTTCCACCCACCAATGTTCCACCCACAATGTTCCACCCACCAATGTTCCACCCACCAATGTTCCACCTACCATCTCTTACGCTCCTCTCTGAATACACACGCCATTGAGAAGCCTAATAAACGGTAAGGAATTCTGGATGTAAATTAGTATTTCCCTCTCGCTCAGTCCTCCTTTGTTCCTCATGTATTCACTGTCTTTGATTTAGATCGCTTTGAAAGTGTTGTTATTAAGGATTTTGGTTGTCTGTATGTACTTAGCTGTGCGTAATGGAGTTGAATTCTATCTTCTATCCATCGACCGCCTGGAGCATTGATTCCCGAACCTTTTAAAGTATTTCAGATTTCGTGTTAAATCAAGCGTATCGTTAGCATCCAGAATCTATACTTCTAATGCACTCCACATGTCTCTGACTCACGCTATAAACACATTTACAAAATATCTGTTTGGCTAATCTGAGCTTCCAGTTCAGCGTATGTTTTATCATGCATTTTACCTCTTATGATCTGTACATTGTCGTCGGCTACTTTGTTTGTGTTTGAGTATTTTGTATGTTCGGATCATGCCTCCTCTTGATTATTTTCAGATCCTACTTGAAATGCTCAAATTTAATTTTATACAAACCTTCAAAGGATGTCTCAGTTTCTCAGTTAAATAACATTGTTCTCTGCTGGTACTTTTACGGACAAAGTCAGGAACTAATAATGGCGCTATTAAGAGCCTCGGCTGCCTTTTCTTAACTATTAAGAAACTCACTAGACTTTTCTTCACGATTGAAAGCAACCCCAGACTTTTTCTTTACTGATGAGATACACACCGGGACTTTACTGTTGACAGACACCGGACTTTTATTTACTGTTGAGACACATTACACCTTTCTTCACTGTTGAACGACTCACCAGAATTTTGTTCACTGTTAAAACTCGCACCAGACTTTTTCTTCACTGTTTAAAGACACTTGAATAAATTGAGCGAAGCCTTAGCGGCAAGAGTGAATACTAACTAGATTAAATAAGTTCCAATATGATCTGTTCTGAATCATAATTTAAATGTCATAAACAGAAACCATCATTGTTATATCCAGGCCGTGTTGTGCAAGGGAGGAGGATTCTGTGTAATAGTTCAATTTCAAAGATTTTTAATAACAAATTGCATAAGACTCGAGAAAGAGGGGTTGTTCATTACAATTCCAAAATTGTTAGAATAGTGTTTTATTCAAAGTACGAATTTAAAGTCATTAACAAATAAATTGGCTAATTTAATCAAGGTTGGTAAGTAATGTGACAGATCATATATTATCAGATAAAATAAATCATCAGATAAAATAATTCATCAGATAAAATGTTTAGGAAATCATCAGTGGGAACTTGTGAGTCAAGAAGATCAAAACTCTCTTGAAATTACAAATATTTTTCTTTTTATTTAACTTGTCAGAAAGGAAAGCATATTCTTTATATATTTTATAATCATATTTTTTTTTTTTATCCTACAACAAGGCTCAGGATTCTGGCTATCCAAAAAGCTAGTCCAAATTAGCATATAATTTTAATGAATTTTAACTATACCTGAAATAATATTATTCAATCGATATTTTCTTGTAATTCTGAAAAAAAGATGCTTATAATTCCTGGATAGTGCATTAATTTGCACTATCCATGCATTAATTTTTTGTTTTCTTTTTGTATCGCCAATATTAATATTAGTTTGTTTCTAACGTTAGCGTGTAGTTGCTTACTCTTTCTTTTTCTTTACCCGTTTCTTTTATCTGTGTTTATCCTTATTTTCGTGCAATTTACGAAATCGCTCATTGCATCGAATGCCTAAATTACAACACTATATCCAAGGTTGCTTTCTCTTTTCCTCTCCACCTATTTGTCTCACCCTTCTCTTAACTCCCACAGTTTGTTACTCTTCTTCTCTATTTATCTTTATCACTCTTCTTTATCCCTCTTTTCTCTCACTTCTATCTCCCTCTCTTTCTCTCTCTTCTCCTCTGTCCCTCTCTTTCTCCCCAGCTTAATTGATTATATATTTTTCCAGCTGAGTTAACCGTGTGGCTGCATGCGAGCTGTCTAGAGAACCCATTATATAATTCCACTCCAGGCGAACAGCAATGTTGAATGTAACATGTTTTCTGACATTAAATGTAACATATTCACTGACGCTACATATATAGCATGCAAGCATTTGGGTGTAATTATTCCATATTATGTCACATTACAACATGCTATTTTCTGTTATATTGTGCTATGCTATATTTTGTATTTGTTTTTGAGACGAACACGCATTGTTAGGCCTTGCGAGACGCCGGCGGGGTCGTTGGTCCTTCGAACCATCTCAAGATGTAAGCCGGACACCTCGGCCCCTTTCCAACGAGTTACTTGATTTAACGCCACCGTTGAACTCATAGAGATACGTGCTATTAACTCACGATGACTTGTAAAGTTGTGACATTCGTTATCTCCTGATATTCGTTATTTCCTGATTGTTGCCACCAAAGGCAGCTAGTTTATTGTGCACCCCATACTCTTCCTGTGAGCACAAAAGGATTACAGAGGGCACAAAAGGTCTTTATCGGACACTCGCTACCTCCTGACATTCGTTACCTCCTAACATTCGTTATCTCCTGACATTCGTTACCTCATGCAGCTTGGGTGACGGAAGCCACTACATACTATTTTCACTACATACTACTTCACTACATACCATTTTCATCACAATAACCATCTACATTACACACTACTTTCATCACTGTAAGCATGTTTACTACACACGACCATCATCACTGTAACCTGCTTCACCACCCAGGTGCCCCCGGGCACCTGTCGCCGTTCACCCTGCAAAGTTCGGGGAGGCTACGCGGTATCGTCTGGCCTATCGCAAATGGAATAACAAAACTCATTCTTTCAATTCTCTCCTCAATTCAATTCTTTTATTTTCAAATTTGTGGGTTGGGGTGTCTTATTTAAATAGGTAATTCGTGATAGGTAAATTTTGGGTCTTGAGGTTGAATGATTCTCTAGACGTAATATTGTCTAGAGAGTTGGCTGAATATCTGGAAGTGATTTCACACACAGGATTGGCTGATATCTTAAATGTGACTTTACCAGAAATATTGATTGAAAATACAGATTTTATCTCCCACAACGCTATCCAATAAATGTGAATTAAAACTCGAAAATTAATAACTTTTTCCAAATACCCGAAGAATTAAAAAGGTAAAACATTCAGATTTTTTTTTACTATAACAAAATTCTTTGTTTTTTTTTTTAAATACCCTGACTTAATTTTGCTGTACAATGGCTTTCACTGAAGCTGAAAAATGAAATTTGCAAAATCCCAATTAATTGAACCCTTTGGCTATCCCGTCATGGAGCCATACATATTTGTTACAAAAAGAGAGAGGAGAGGAGAGAGAATTTCTAGAGAAATTATATATATATATATATATATATATATATATATATATATATATATATATATATATATATATATATATATATATATATATATACTGTTGAGACTGTCACATTTTTCATCACGCGTAAATTTTCGTGATTTACACACACACATATATATACATATATATCACTAAGAACTCTTTTCACCCGAACAAGATTCGAACCCCCGCCGTTCAGAATCACCACTTGAAGTAGAGAGTATCGTCACCACTACACCAATGATCGCCAAAGGAATTGGTTAGTCCTGGAGCATATTAACTAAGAAACTCTACGACTAACAAACCCCCGACGACTCTCATGGGGCAGTTTAGGAACAGTTTTTTTTTTTTTAGGAACAAATTCTATTGCATGTACGGGCCATGTTGCTTATATCATTGTGACGCAAAGGTTGCATGAACGGGCGAGCCGTTAGTGACGAAGGGAAGGGAACTATCAGGGGGAAATGCGCCAAGCCATTACGACTATATAGCACTTGGAAGGGGTTAGGATAAGGATTTGGGATGGGACAAAGGAGGGAAGGAATGGTGCCCAACCACTTGGACGGTGGGGGATTGAACGCCGACCTGCATGAAGCAAGACCGTCGCTCTACCGTCGCTCTTCCCTTCGCATAGTTCACAGTAAACCGTACCCACTAGTTTTCCCTGGAACACCAGCCGCCGATCGGTTAAGATCCAGGTATCCAATTACTGTTGGGTGACCAGGGGGGAAGGATTAAAGATTGGTGCCCAGTCAATCCTCCTTTGGCCAAAACTCGAACCCAGGCGCTGGGAGAGTGTGTTACCACTACGCCACCAGGGACTGTAGAACCTCTAGGCATGCTAAGTTCCACTTGCTAGTATACTTTTGTAAGGTCCAGTTATAGTGATATAGTGATCCACTTGTAAACATACTTAGGAAGTCCCGTAGTCATTTAAATAGGTCCTATCCGTTTGAACTCGCCTTGTTTAGCTTACAGTATGTCACTAAGTAAACAATTGATTGAAAATCTTCAATTTGGATGCCTATTATTAGTGCAATTTGAGCTTATTGAATAAATCACCTTCAAATAAGAATTTTAACGACTTCGTACAAGCTGTCACAAGTTACGAGCTCTTCGTTTTATAACTGACAATTACATTTAGCAATATTGGTATTATTAAAAGGTTCATATAAATACGGGAATT
Organism: Procambarus clarkii; assembly: GCF_040958095.1. Lineage (NCBI taxonomy): Eukaryota > Metazoa > Arthropoda > Malacostraca > Decapoda > Cambaridae > Procambarus > Procambarus clarkii. The sequence continues at coordinate 18,564,730 of NC_091235.1, forward strand.
ATGGGACTAATTTAGTTACCCACGCGACGTGTTCAGTACAGGTTACAGCGATGGTTGACACTGTAATTGTACAGAGCTCTGCGGGTTTCTTTGTTAATAACTGATGCCGTCACGGCCAGGTCTGGTCATTACGTGTTTACGGCCCTTAACTGGTGTATATGTTACAGCTTGTTACAAGGCCGAGTTAGTGCTGTAATATTTCCATAATCAACAGTTGCAAGATTGGATGATGGCTGCTATTTGGCTATACAATTATGTAATTTTGGAGTGTTCCAGCTGCAATTGTAGTGTTTCTTTAGTTGTTTTGCCCGTTCTGGGGAGCACAGTGGACTGGTTATCTTGAGGTTATCTTGAGTTGATTTCGGGGCTTAGCATCCCCGCGGCCCGGTCCTCGACCAGGCCTACTTTTTGTTACACACACCCAGGAAGCAGCCCGTAGCAGCTGTCTAACTCCCAGTTATCTATTTACTGCTAGGTGAACAGGAGCATCAGGGTGAAAGAAACTACCCATTTGTTTCCGCCTCCACCGGGGATCGAACCCGGAACCTCAGGACTACGAATCTCGAGCGCTGTGCACTCAGCTGTCATAGCATACTGGTATTCTGAGGTGAACAATGGACTTGTATTTTGAAGTTAAAAGGGGACGTATTTTCAGAGGAAAGCTATAAAAAAGTTTCTAAATCTCTCTCTCTCTCTCTCTCTCTCTCTCTCTCTCTCTCTCTCTCTCTCTCTCTCTCTCTCTCTCTCTCTCTCTCTCTCTCTCTCTCACTCTCTCTCTCTCTCTCTCTCTCTCTCTTGACTATCTGGATTTCATTATTTAATTTTGTTATTCTTAATCACTGTGCTTTCATAAAAAAAATCTGTGAGGTTCCCTCCTTCAAGTGCAGATAATTCATTTAATAAATATAAGATTTCCGTTGATATTAATTACCAAGCATCTCTGACAGTTTTTGAATTCAGAATTCATAAGAAAAATATACTTTATGGAGAAAATAAAAAGCGTATATTTTCCACCTCACACAATGCTATATTTGTTATAAACTTTAATAGTAAAAAAAATCCTGGGCAGCCTTTCTCAAAGCTATTTCTCTTAGCTACACAAAGCTAGGCTCTTCCTCCTCCTCTGGGCCTTTTGGGGCAAGGCTATTTACTTGGGCCAGGACACGAGTCTTTTGAAATGGTCGGCTTTTACTGTCTATTGTTCCTAGGCCAATGGGCTCGTGAGTTACGAGCCGTTATAGAAAACGGGACCGAGGCGTCCCTTGAAGTATTGAGGCATTATTAATTAATGTCCGTCATGAATATTTGATGGGTAGTTAGTAATATGTTGGGGCAGGATAAGAGGCTTCTCAAATAGTCGAAGGATTTTCTCTCTTTTCTCTCTCTCTCTCTCTCTCTCTCTCTCTCTCTCTCTCTCTCTCTCTCTCTCTCTCTCTCTCTCTCTCTCTCTCTCTCTCTCTCTCTCTCTCTAACTAAAACTAGCGTTTATTAGGGCTGTCAATTGAGGCACCTGGTGAAACTACAAACAAGAGCTGTTATCCTATCTCAGCTCATCTGAAGGCTGCTCCCTAGAGACCTTTTTATTTCATAAGATTATATTTCATCATTAGGAATCAAATTCATTTAAATTTAACAGTCGTATAATATGGTTGCCACACATCCGTATTTTGCAGGACATGTCAGGTATTCAGGAGTCAAAATTTGCGTCCGGGAATAATTCATAAAAATTCTCCAAAAGTCCGGAATTTCAGTTTCCATCGCTTAAAAAAAATTATCTGACGCCTGACGTCACAGTTCAGTATTGAGAAATTTATATAATTTATATATATATATATATATATATAAGAAACCATATTTCATTACCAAAATGTATAAAAAAATATTATACGCACAAATTCCAATATTAAAATCGACACAATAAAAACAAATTGCGAAGCGCTTCATCAAGTGACTTGTCTTAATAAGAGAGAGAGAAAAAAATATAAATCTTAAAATATTTCGATCACAAAAATTTATATAATTACCTGTGCTCATTACTCACAGGAAGCACTTGCTTGGTCGGCCAAGCAAGGAACGCCTGGGAGGAGACAGGTGGGGGGGGGGGGGGGGGGGGGGTACATACAGGTGATTACTTGACAGCAAACCCCAGTGGGACAAAACCTTGCTGGAAGCTGGCAACACGCAATCTAATGCTTGGCCGATTTTCTGGGGGGAAAAAAATGAAGATATACGAAGACAAATTGTTTTATCCTGGAACACCTGACTTTCGTGAGGCGGTTTATAGAGATATCTTCCTGTTGCGAACACGTTGTGTTGTCACTGCTCTTATTGTCTTGTGTTGTCGCTGCTCTTATTGTCTTGTGTTGTCACTGCTCTTATTGTCTTGTGTTGTCACTGCTGTTATTGTCTTGTGTTGTGTTCACTGCTCTTATTGTCTTGTGTTGTCACTGCTCTTATTGTCTTGTATTGTGTTCACTGCTCTTATTGTCTTGTGTTATCACTGCCCTTATTGTTAGTTTGACATAATAAGCTTAATAATAATAATAATAATAATAATAATAATAATAATAATATTATTATTATTATTTTTATTATTATTATTAGTTTTTAAGCATATGACAATGTCAGGTCACGAAGGAAGAAATCAAACAGGAGGAAATGCCTTAAGTACTTTCGTATGTATCATCTTCTGAGGGATGGGTATTACAAGTCAATGGAGGATATATATATATATATATATATATATATATATATATATATATATATATATATATATATATATATATATATATATATATATATAGGAAGGAATGAAGTGAAAAACAATGTCCTCGTTCACAAACATAAGAGGAAAAATGCTCATCTACTTCCTCCATCAAACTACGTTTCACTAGCCGCCTCCGGCGGCAACAATCAATTGGTGTACATATATGCCTGTGATACACAGGTTGAGAGACATCGCACACCCTTAATTCTAATTCATCTGTTTCAGAGTAGCCTCGGTACTCAACCCATCTATTTCAGGATTGACTAGCATTATGTCAAGGTTAAATCGCGTCATATTTCAAGGGGTAACTCATGCTATTTCAGGGGTAACTTCCGTTATTTCAGGGTTGACTCACTCTATTTCAGGGTTAACTCCCGCTGTTTCAGGGTTAACTCACGCCATTTCAGGGTTAACTCACGCTATTTCAGGGTTACCATCTAATTTAAAGTAAGCCTCGTCCCCCTTCCAACTTGAAGTCTGAAGTCTGAAGCCTGCATCTGAAGTCTGAAGCCTGAAGTCTGCCTCTGAAGTCTGAAGCCTGAAGTCTGCCTCTGACCCAACAAAGGGTGACCTGAAGGGGCAGGTGGGCCCAGGTGAGTGGCCTAATTATAGATGGGGGGGGGGGAGGAGGGGGGTCGAACCACCCACTCGGAATACCTGAGGCCAATCTCCTTCACGATCGAGCAGGTGCCGCGTGACTTTTGCGCTGTTTGCTGCCAATTTAGAAATAATTGGTAGTTTTATCTTTAGTTTAAAGGCGTAGGAAAAGGAGGGGGAGGGAGGGGAAGGGTTCTCGCAAGTATTTCTGAAGATTTACTTCCATTTTTTTGGCATTTTTATTATTTTACAGAATTTTTGTGTTAATTCTTTAATTGTAATTGATTATATTTTCCGACATTTATCATTAACATATTTTTTATATATGTTTCAGTTTTAAATATTTATGTATATATCTCAATTAACGTTTTATTATTTTTTTACTGGGCACAGCTGGCTAGCCCCCCCCCCTAGTATTTATCTATGAAATAGAACGTTTGTCTGTCTTGAGTTTGGAGGTCAAGCGCCTCACTGAACTTTGCAGGGTGATTTTCAGTGTATGGCGAGTGTCATAGGTTGGTTGGGATCCACCCCATGCCCCCCATTAAGGAGGGGGGAGAGAGAGGAAGAGGAGGAGCGTGAAAGGAAAAACATGGAAGAGGGGTAAAAATGAGAGAGGGAGGGGAAATGTAAAGGAGAGAAAAGAGGGAAATGAGACAACAAGAGGGTGAGGCAGACTTTCCCGGGCACTGCCAGGTATTCTTATATATGCTGGTTAGCATTGTAAATGTGTGGCCACGTCTGTGATAGAAAAATAATAATAAAAAAAACTGACAGGTATATATATATATATATATATATATATATATATATATATATATATATATATATATATATATAATATATATATATATATATATATATATATATATATGAATAGGCTGTATATACTATTCAGTAGCGCGTCGTAGCCTAAAGCCGTTGCTACCTGCCAATCACAATTTCCTCTCCGGTCTGGACATGTAATGGTGAAGAAAAAAAATTCACCTAAGTGATCATTAGATTAGTAAATGAAATTCTTTATGGATGTATTCTCGCTTGGTCACCCGCCAGGAATTTGACTCTTCCAAACGAGACGGGGAAATGTTTAAGGTTTTTACTGCTTTCCAAGGAGTTGGCGCTTACTTTTTTTTCACAGTTTTCTCTTATTTCTCGGGTATACTGAGTCATTTGAAGGTTGTTACTATTGTGTGGGCGCACGCACACATGCGTGGCTTGTGCGTTAATACTGTGTGCACTCACATGCGTGGCTTGTGCGTGTCTTTTTGCTTTTTATGTGCATATAGGGGGGGGGGGGGGGGGCGGGAAGGGTTTGTGTGTAGGGAAGAATGATTGTTTTGGGGAGATTTGTGTGTGTGTGTGTGTGTGTGTGTGTGTACTCCCCCTCGCTGTGCTTGCAGGGGTTGATCTTTGGCTCTTTGGTCCCGCCTCTCAATTGTCAATCAACTGGTGTACAGATTCTAGAGCCTATTGGACTCTAGCAATTCTACAATGTGTGTGTGTGTGTGTTTGTGTTTTTACTCACCTGTTTGTGCCTGTAGAATCGAACTTTAGCGTTAGGACCCCGCCTTTCGAGAAGTTGGTTTTCTAATGTAATGACTCCGACTGCAATTCCTCTAGTAATATATGTTCTGAAGACCGTGTATACATTTAGCTGCTTCTTCCTTCTCGAAGAATTTATTTAAGTTTGCTGTTACTCTTAATAACGTACATATAACTACTTTCTCTCTTCCATCGTCTCTTTCTGCTCGATGTCGTGATAAAATAATAACATAACCCTTTTAAATATGACGAAAAAGGCACAAAACCTGTTGATTTTCTCAATTGTGGAATAAATTTCAATTCACTATTAAGGTTAAATAAATATAGTACAATTAGTAAATAAGAATCATCCACAGTCACTGGTGCAAGAACACGTGATTGTTGTAGCAGTCAAACTCTGAGAAGCATCTACAATCAGTTGGAGTCAATCAGCTGGAGTCAACAATTAATATTGTCACATTCATTTAATGTTAGGATTCCAGATTTATGTTAGAACATCGTTAGTACATGTTTCTGAAAATAAATATTTTCTCACCTGTGGACCCCTGCAACCTGGAAGTCAATGATAACAGGAGACATTGATATATAGGAGATAGCAGGAGAGATGTATATATATAGGATAGCAGGAGACATTCACTTCAACACTTATAAGTGGTTCATAATTTGTTAGTGTGCAATACCACACATAGTAGCAGTCCCATGGACCCCCTTGGGGTCAATGGACCCCCTTGGGGACAGTGGACCCCGGCTGGGACCCCAGCAGTGCAGGTGTGTTTCCCACAGGTTCACAGATAACGAATATATCACTGTTTTTGTATTACAATTCATATACCTTTCCTCCACCTAATGGTGAAGATAATTATCATCAGCGTAATTACTATTATCATCATCGTCATCATTATTTATAATGATGACGATAACATTATTAATATAACAGGTAGTATTATTATTGATAAATTCATATCATCCGTTGATTGTACCCGGGAGGGGGGAGGGGGCAGCACCCCCTACCCCCAACCCCTAAACTATTCCCTGTCCCCCCCCCTACCCCCCCTCTACCTTCCCTCCCTGTGGGGGTCTGGAAACAAGAAGGTCGTAATCCCCCTCTAACCTTTAGTTCGACACGCTGCTTGAGTGAGCAGTTCTGGGCTCGCTCCACTGCCTATCCACCTATCCACCTGCCCACCTGCCCACCTGCCCACCTGCCCACCTACCTACCTACCTACCCACCTGCCCACCTACCCACCTACCCACCTACCCACCTGCCCGAGGTATCTGGACTCCCTCCACGCCAATCTTCTCTCCAAAATTGTATTAAAGGCGAGCCCCACACTTTATATACTGTGTTCTGTGGGTCTTCCTAGGTCCAGTCCGATGCTTGTATCATGTAGGTTCGTCTCAGTGGGTGTTCTTCTTGCAGGTGTCGATATAGTGTGCGTGGATCGTCTGTTTTATGCTACTACGGCCGAAGTAAGAATAGCATAAAACTTATGTTAATTTTCCCCGAGATTGGTGTATAGTGCTGTATATTAATATACGAGTTTTTTGTTTAATTGTTGTTTTCATAATATTTAGGTGTATAGACGCCGGGCAGTACCAAAAATCGCTGTGGAGAAGGGGGGGGGGCGACGATTCCGGTCATCCCGACCAGCCTATGTCTGTCCTATACCCCAGACCATTCTCCCTGCAAAGTTGAGTGAGGCTAGCCCCAAGCATCTGGCCTCCATCCTTGGACAGACATGCAAATAGACATTCTCTGTTCTACATATAGGCAAACATCCCCCCTCTCCCTCTCCCCCCCCTCTCTCTCTCTCTCTCTCTCTCTCTCTCTCTCTCTCTCTCTCTCTCTCTCTCTCTCTCTCTCTCTCTCTCTCTCTCTCTCTCTCTCTCTTTCTCTCTCTCTCTCTCTCTCTCTCTCTCTCTCTCTCTCTCTCTCTCTCTCTCTCTCTCTCTCTCTCTCTCTCTCTCTCTCTCTCTCTTTCTTTCTCTCTCTCTTTTTCTCTCTCTAGGGTTCCTATAGGTCCCTAACCCTCCCTTTATCCCTACTTCCCTCCCTTGGACCCCCATCCCCCTCCCTTCGTCGCTGTAGGTCCCCATTCCACTATCCTCTTCCTTCATATCCAGAATTATCCTCTCCCGCCCTACTCGCCACCTCAATTATACTCTCCCGTCTCTCTGTATGTGGGCCGTTGCAAGCAACAGCCTGATCGATCAAGCTGCAAAGAGCCTGGCCTCAGGCTAAGCTTGGGAAGCGGAGGAGCTCTCGTAACCGACTCTACAGGTCTCCTCTACGCCATATTCCTCTCCACCCCTTGTCTATCCGTCCCACAATCATCCTCTCCTTCTCCCTCCAATGTACAATCATCTTCTCTTACACTTATTCCAACAATTATCATTTTTGTTCTTTTCACTCCTCACAATTATCCTCCCTCTGCTCTTCCTTCTCATCTATCTCTACCAATATGTTCCAATTTTCACTTATTCATGCTTTTATTCTCTCCTTTAGTTCGGTCTCCCCACAATTCTCTTTTCAGACTTTCTACCTTTCTCACGTTTCCTGTCCTCACGCCCGGCACCCTACCACGGGGGGTCCTGTTTCCACAAAACCATTTGGCAAACTATTTTCGTCTTTTCATTTACTTCTTCTTCCCGTTTTTTGTCTACTGTTCTCTCCTCGTCTCTTATTTACTCTGAAGAGTTTCCTTACTTAATTTCTTTACTTAATTTCCTTACTTAATTGTCTTGCTTAATTTCTCTTAGGTTACCTTTACTCCACATGGTTACTCATTGCATAAAATTATCTTCATTCTCTTGTTTACTTCCTATAAAAGAGCTATCTTCATTCTCTTGCTTACTTCTTACCCGGAGCTATAACTTGGTTCTTTTGCTTTCTTTTTACATAGTGATATCCTTCTTTTGCTTACTTCCATAATATTGCCATCTTTCTTTTCTTGTTTACTGCCTTCATGGAGCTATCTTCCTCCACTTACAAGTACCTCTATAGTGCTTTCGTGGCTACTCTTGTTTACTCTAGAGCTCAATTCCTTGTATTGTTTACCACTTTCCCGTTTAGTGTGGTTATTCCTCTTCATCACCACCTTCGTGCCTCGTTCGCCCTCCCTCCCTCCCTCCTCACAGCTCTAGGTGCTCACTGGTGTCGTAGAGCACCAATGAGCACCTCACTGGTGCTCTACGTAGGGATCTTCCACTTTCCTTTGTGAAGTCTCGTCGTCCTCCCACGATACCAGAGAGAAAGAGTTGGCGCCAATATTGTCGTGGCGCGTCATCGATACGAGCGTCACGAGGAGGTCCGGACGATATCATCAGCCACAGCAGGCGACATCACCGTTATTACCGAATATTGATCTTATTCTTCTTGAGGTTATCTTAGTTTTCTATCTTCATATCGCTCGTTTCTCTCCCCCTCTTGTCTTTTCGCTATCATTTTCCGCTGTGTTCTTTGTTACAATATTTCCAGTTTTCTTTTGTCTTCTTGTTTTTTGTTTCACAAGGCGCTGGGAGAGTTGAGCAAGGGGATAATTATTGGCTTCATCTTATTTCTTTGTTTCGCTTTTCGACTATTTCTGTCTTTATAATATATATATATATATATATATATATATATATATATATATATATATATATATATATATATATATATATATAGTATAGGGACCCATAGCCTCGGAGAAGAAAATAAAGAGTACTCAGAGAAGACCTTGTGGATCCTCACTGAATACTGATATTTTCTTCTCCTGCCACCCCAATTCTTTTGGTATGTGTGTATATATATCTAACTTTATAGCTATATAACTAACTATATATATATATATATATATATATATATATATATATATATATATATATATATATATATATATATATATATATATATATATTGACCAAACCACACACTAGAAAGCACAATCGACTTGAGAATGGTCTAGGATGGACCGAAACGTCGTCGTCCCTTCACTTTCTAGTGTGTGGTCTGGTCAACAAGGTTGCTGTAGTTCTGAAGATAGTTTAGGCTAAAAGTAAACTTGAAGGTGTGGTAGCTGACTTTGTTCTTTAGCATGAGAGTTCGAACCTACGTGCTGGGTATTCCCAGATCCACGCTTTAGACGACTCCGGCACGACATGGTCAAAAGAATTGCAACCTGGGGTATTGCTGCACCCCTCATCGTGGCGTCGTAGTCTACAGCATGCATCTGAGAATACCCCGCGTATAGGTTCGAATCTCTATCACGGCTCCTGTTGATTTTCTCATTGATAAATCACGATAATGTGATTTATCTGTGTAAATAATTATTGTTATTGACATATTGACAGCCTTTGTTTATATTTATAATAATCAAAATATAATGATAAACATAGGCTGCTAAAAATATATCAATGATGAGATACAAATATCATTTACAATATTTGTCATAAAGTATGTCTGGAGTTGTAACCCAGCGGTGGACGGAACAATTGGGCTCTATGATTACCCCCGCTGTAGTCGTATAATAATCCCCGCATCAGTAGTCATATGATAAGAGGGCGGTGAACAAATCATTACTCTCGGAATTACTTGCTCGGTTGCTGTATAATCAAACCATTTTTTGATGAAGGAAATTCGGTTTTTTTTTATAGGTGCTTAATAGTCAAAGAAATAAATGAGCAGTTCGACCAAAACCCCAAAACTTAAAAGAAACTTCTGAACTACTGAAGACCTTTGTCAACTGGTTTATACAAATTTAACTACGGTAGTTTGAAAAACATATGAAAGGCATGAAAATGATTTAGGAAATACGATTTAGGAAAGATGAAAGAAAACGGGAACCCTTTGACGCGGCTGGCGCTACAAAGAGGGGAGTCTATGCCAGAATGATTACAAATATTAGGGATAAAACCAAGTTTCTTATAAGCTTATTCAAGCACTCTGCTTCAGTTCCAGCAGCAGTCATAGAGTTAACGTTAATAATCAAGTTGTTCAAGTAAGTTGAGAAAAACCACTTCCTGTTGTTAATTGATGTCAGAGTTTGACCATTTGCTATCGATAATTGATGCCACAGTTTAGACGCTTGCTATCGTTAATTGATGTCATAATTTGGGCCCTTGCTATCGATAATTGATATCACGATTTGAAATTTTGAGTGCTACCAGTTCAACTTGCTAGGTGGATGCCCAATTACAAACTCTTACTGTCTTTTCAATTGTGGTTCCATCAGGCTGATGAACAATTACAGCACTTCCCATTCTGCCTGTCCACTCAGAAACCTCTTTTGCGATTACCAATTTGTCTGTTAAATACCTTAGTTTTAGCAGCGTTGATTACAAGACCAAGGCTCTCACAAGCTGTATGCACGTGGATATGTCATCTGCATAACTAATAGCGATGTTTGGAGGACTAGTTGGGATTGTTTTTAGTAAGACATTGATTAAAACATTAAACAAGATGGGGCTTAGTACTCCTCCTTGTGGGGGGCCTAGTTGCATTAATTTAGCTTCACTTGTGTAGCCATGCAACAGTGCAGAGGACTGTTGATTGGTAAGATAACCTCATATCCATGAACAAATCCACAAGCGCCGTGATGAGGGCTCGAACTTACGCCCAGGATGATCCCAGACGCTGCCATAGTCGACTAGGCCACGACATGGTTAAAAGAATTGCAACCGGGAATTCCACTGACCTTACACGGATCCTGCAGCCTCTCATATCCATTATGACAATTGACCACCTATATCCATTCTTACTATTTCATACACAATCACTTAATTGTTGTCAATATTAAAGGCATTTTTCAAGACAAGAATGTTGTGTACATAGAGATACATGGAGATAGAACACGCCTTCTATCTCCATGAAGAGTGACTGAGGTTGTGATACAGTTCTGAACACGTTTATCATGTGTGAAGCTATTGATATCAGGTGACATGTGTTATTTAACTCTATACAGTAATCTATTAAGGTTACAAAGGTCTCACACTTGCAACTGGTCAGTGAGAGGGCACGAACGGCATCTAGTTGGTTAGGTTTTTGATATCACAGTTTGAACACTCGCTATCGTTAATTGATGTCATGTTTTAGACACTCGCTATCGATACATGATACCACAGTTTGAACACTTGATATCGTTAACTAATATTATAGTTTGAACAATTAATATTGTTGACTGTCACAGAGTGGAAACCCGCTAAATTTAATTTATATAACAATTTAGATTCCCAATTTATATAAAGGATGCGACGGCCTATTGACATAGCTCGAGTGCATGGGGGAGTTGTGTAAAACCCTGGTTTGTGTCTCGGAGAGGCTGCAGGATCCAGTAAGTTCAGTAAAACTTCGGTTTCAACTCTTTTTAACCATGTCGTAGCTCAGTCGATTAAGGCAACGTCTGGGATGCTCACAGACGTAGGTTCGAATCCTCGTCACGACCCTTGTGGATTTGTTTAAAGGTTGGGAGGCTTGTGGTTAGCCTCGCCAAACGTTTGAAGACTACACATAGGAGGTTGAGGAGTGTCATAGGTAGGTCCGGGATTAGCCTCATTGTGTCCCCTCTACAAAGACTCAACTCCCACTGCGACTCCCAGTCCCATGTGAAGTCTGAAATGATGGTGTTGTTTGATGGGATCAAAGAGTTAGTTTAAGAAACAACAAAATTAACATTGTGGTTACGTTGTGTGCTTGAGATTCCAGTAACATGCTGGGAGAGAGGGGGAGAGAGAGAGAGAGAGAGAGAGAGAGAGAGAGAGAGAGAGAGAGAGAGAGAGAGAGAGAGAGAGAGAGAGAGAGAGAGAGAGAGAGAGAGTAGCAGCAAACAGAGTAACAGGAGACTGAGTAGCATCACACACAGTAGCAAGAGGAGAGGAAGTAGCAACACAGTACCATCAATAAGCTTGCCAGGTAGCAGTGACTGACGCAGGTACCGTGTAGGGTACACCAAGGTCAGGGAGGTACCTTTCCACACGGTCCGGAAGGTGCTTTAGTTCCATAAACATCTCTGACGTTAATTGGAACAAACTGATTACCCCCATACGCTAATTAGTGCAATTATTGTTATCCTCGGTGGCCTGAAACGGCGCCGTCCGCAGAACAACGAGACGACCCTAGCGGCTCTTAATAATTAGTGAACATCAAACAATTAAATAAGTTATGGAGAACGCCGCCAGTGACCTGAAAATATTAATTGCTACGTGTTTTGTAAAGGTTCGTTCGAGTGTGTATTACATGACGGGAGGTCGCTTCATGCTAATATATATATATATATATATATATATATATATATATATATATATATATATATATATATATATATATATATATATATATATATATATATAATGTGTGTGTGTGTTTATGTGTGTCTGTGTGTGAAAAATACTAATTTTCAAGAAATGTAACCAATTATATTTTCTTATAGAAATTTACTAAGAAATTTCTTTCTTATTAAAATGTTAATACAGAAAACATTTAATACGTCTTCTAGTGCTTTATCAAAGCATTTTTATAGCTCATAGTGTTTATTATATGTTTAAAGAAACCTTCAATAGGATGAGGTCATCTCTACCCCCCCCCCCCCAAGGTATTCCATGAACTTATGGGTAATGTTAGTGGGGGCGGACCATGCCCTTAATGGGGTATTATCGCCCCATAGATCAGGAGGGGACCGCTCGCCCTCTAGCCAATCCTAGCCTCACCTTTTGTTTCTTTCCCATACCCAAGTTTTTGTCCAAATTTTCATTAATTTCCAGTCAAGTTTACCCCCTTTGGAGCCACTTAGGTGGGGGTTATCTGATGGCGGCCGCCCGCGCCTCCCATATATCATCGTTCACCTGCGTGAAGCAGGAGATACACATCACTGTTTCGACCGAGGGCTTTACACTCGATGATTTATAGAACATGAGCGAAAGCGATCGAGGGGCAACAACGGGATCATATCCTAACCTATCCTGGAATAGGAATTCGCCCTTATGCTTCGCCGCGTATAAGGTCCAGTTTACTAGTGGGTTCAGTAACATGACGCACGTTACTGGACCAGCCACCGACCAGACGCAGGTCGGGCAGGACAGGGATATATGCAAACAAAAGGGCCTAAAATGGACTCCTTTGTGCTTTTCTATAGCGCTCTCTGTAATCACCGCCATCGTCATTTATACAGGTAGTTTGTATAGGACCACCAGGACGTGTATGGTTGGTGTTTGTAGAGTCGTCAGTGTACCTATACACATCTCAACAACATTTTGTATTAATTTATAATTTGTATCGTTTATCCCATCGCCCGGAAGGAATAAGTTGGACTATATAGTGTACAGAACAATGCTGTTCTGCATTGCTGTTACAATGTTACAGAACAATGCTGTTATATGATAGACAGACAGACAGAACTGTCTTGTGAATATATAGATCGAGGGATGGAGAGGAAGAAGTTCCCTTAAGTGGAGACTAAAGTTTTACCCAAATTGAGAGAGCGTGGGTATTGCACAGAGGAGGCGAGGCAGGGTACGAACGCCGGGGAACAAGACAGAGAGAGAAAGAGGAAAACCCAAAAAGAAAGCTGCGTGCCGAAGAGGAAGTGGAAAATGGCAAGAAAGTGAGGATGAGAACTGGGAGAAGGTTATATATAGGTAGATAAACGAAAAGTTAGGTATTTAGGAGAGATTCGAGTTACGTAGAGAAGGAGGCAGAGAATAGGAGAAGTGAATGACATCATGCAGGTCGGTGGCAGGGATTGTTAGGTTTGGTTAAGTTGGTTAGGCTAGGTTAGGTTAGAGTGGATTAGGTTTAGGCAATATTATGTTAAGTTTTGTTAGGTTAGGTTAGGTTGGATTTAGTCAATATTATTCTTGGTTACGTTAGGATAGTTTAGGTTATGTTAGATTAGATTACATTAGGTTACAGTAGCTTAAGTTTTGTTACAGTTAAATTGTTATTTTCCCATTATTAGGATCAGTAAACCTATTAGGCTTATCAAGGCTCCACTAATCCACCGACTGACCTCCCCCAAGATGATAGTTTACACTTATCATTGCCCTTGTGGATTTGTTCATTATATAAGTGTTGGTTGATATATTGTGATAAACATTGACTCTGTTATTTTTTCCACTCTACAACTTTCTTCAAATTCTTCTAAGTTATCGTCTAATGACACTCTTTAGAGATCAGTTTGATAGCCCAAGATTACGTACAGTTTCGTGATAATTTACATGCAAGTTTAGCAAGTGGTTCCTTCGTCTCCTGTCCGTCTAGGGTGCTCTAGACGCTAGACTTACCTGACCTCAGTATATATCATCCTGTTTCTCTAGCGTCTTCAGTTTCCATATGTCTGGTTATATTCCCTTGGCTATATAATCCAGGTAAACATTATTTGTCTTCCATTGACTGGTGTCTCCACGGAGACACCAGTCACCGTGGTGTAGTGGTAAGACACTCGCCTGGCGTTCTGCGAGCGCTATGTCATGGGTTCGTATCCTGGCCGGGGAGGATTTACTGGGCGTAAATCCTTAACTGTAGCCTCTGTTTAACGCAACAGTAAAATGTGTACTTGGATGAAAAAAACGATTCTTTGCGGCGGGGGTCGTATTCCAGGGACCTGCCCGAAACGCTACGCGTACTAGTGGGTGTACAAGAATGTAACAACTCTTGTATATATCTAAAAAAAAAAAAAAAAAAAAAATAGGAACACCCCTAAGAGTAGAGGCACCGTTGAGCCTCTACGGTGCTCTATGGCAACCCCTCTACAGTGTACCCTCTTCTGTGCCTTTAGAATATATACCTGCTTTATTTCCCGGGCCTTTGTGAGGTATATCGCCACCTCTTACCTCTACACATTATATCCCACTCGCTCGTAAGCAGCTACTCTACAGTATACCCTCTTTCTGCTAACCCTTCTCAATATATCCCTGTCACCGGCCTCTCTAATGTATATCAACCTCTCACGAACCTGTAATGTGCCCCTATTTCTATGTGCCCCCTGGAGATATTACCGCTCTTCCCTATTTATAGTCTCTCCTCTAGTATACTCCTTCCATTATACTGCTTAATGCTCAATTTTGACTGATTAATTCGACATTCATGGCATGGTGTGTGCTACAAGGAAGTCGACCGTCTGCTGGGAGTAATTCACCTTGGTTTTGAACTAGAAACTCCTTTAAAAAAATATCTTAGTAAAAATCCCCCGGTTGAGATGGACTGTGCTATCGTTCTCGGCCTCCTGTAAGCACTCAGTAAGCACTCAGTAAGCACACAGTAAGCACTCAGTGAGGACTCAGAGTGACGAGCTGTATTCAGAGATTGGAGAGAAAAGTCACACTTAAAGGGCAGTTTTTGTCCTCTGCTTAATTAGTCAGCTTTAGTTTATAGTCAAAACAAAAATAAAACGTAAATAAGTTCAGTAATATACGAAAAGATTAATGTAATTAATCAGGAAATAGAGAGAGAGAGAGAGAGAGAGAGAGAGAGAGAGAGAGAGAGAGAGAGAGAGAGAGAGAGAGAGAGAGAGAGAGAGAGAGAGAGAGAGGGAGGGGGAGGGAGGGAGAGAGAGAAATCTCGCAGAAGAAAATTCCCGGAGAACATTTTTCACAGGTAATTAACTGCCTGAAAATACCTGTGTGGACTTTTTCTGTCATGGAGAACAGACGCTCCATCCTGTTTGTTTTTCTTTCATTTTTTCCTTTAGGTCTTCTTGTTTGCCTCTTAAACATGTGAGGTAAAGAAACGTGTAAAGAAAATAAGAAGAAAAAGGTGAAGTTGGTGGTTCAAAAGCACACGAATGTCAGAATTTGCGGGTTAAATGGGAGCTGGAAATTACTCTCTGCTTGTCCTAACTCTGGGCCTATAGGGTCGTTGAGGCTTCGATCCTTAGCTTCGAGGCTTCCTTAACCCTTTAAGGCTTCATCAACGTTGGACCTTTACAAACTCCAACACTGTGACGACCCCGTAACCGAGTCTCCCCTAAAAATATGGCTTCTTGAACATTGAAGCTTTCCCAACATTGAAGCCTCTTCAGGGCAGAGGCTTCCCAAGCACTGCTTACTCAGCACTAAACCTTAGTCAAACTCTGCTGAGCCAACAACTCTGACACCTCGTTAAAAAGACACTTCTCGAATACCGGGTTTTTACCAACATAAAGTCTTGCCAATGTAAAGTATTCACCAACATAAGGTCTTCACCAACATAAAGTCTTCACCAACGTAAAATCTCCACCATCAATAACGCTTCACCAACACGGAGGTTGCCCTAGTAATGGTGATCACCATGACTGAGAATATCTAAAGTTCTAAACTGTAACTTTCCTAACACAAACACGATCCTAATCATGGCCTAATGACCCCATTTTTTCCTAACAGTCCCGACGATAGTTGCCCGCATGCTTAGCTTGCCCTCACGCTTAAGCTGCAGAGTGTATGCATGTATGTATGCATGTATGTATGTATGTATGGATTGATCAAGTGCAAAATCTGTAAAAGTATTTACGTATCGACCTCTGTATGAAGTTTAAATTGCACATGCTGACGTCAACATATAAGGATATAACTCCCTAAGTTGAGTGAGTGTTTGTAAACCAAGTTTTGTACAGGCTAATGGGGATATAGTTATAGTCCAAACTATAGTTGAAGCAGAGGTTTTAGCTTAACTCTGCTTGGGCCACACTCATGCTTAAGGGATTTGAGTTACTAGACCAATAACCGTTCGCCGTTGTAAATGACAACATATTTAGAGCACACGAAGAATTTACAAATGAGCTCGTTGCTATATGTATTAAAAATAGTGTGAGCGCTAATATACTCTTGCATGATGATCATAAGCTCCTGGGTCCTGCCTCTCGGTTTCCATTCGTCTAGTTCAGTGGCTCCCAATCATACCTTTGTATAAGTTTCTAGTTCCAATCATGCCATAATATCAGTGAGGATGTCATAATGACAGTGAGTATGCTGCGCATATACACTACCACAAATGACAGTGAGTATGCTGCACATATACACTACCACACAGATCACACATAAGATAATAAGTCTAAATTATATAATATAATTCTTATACCTCCATCAGGAGGCTACAGCCTACCACATCAAATATAGATTTCAATATAAAAACTAAAATACAACTTTGCGTAAATAGTTGTGTCCAACATTGGACTTAAAGCCTATACCGGCCTCGGGAGACTACTAGGGATCGTTACTCTACCTTTCTGACCAACCAGAAAGTATACTCTAGTGTATAGCAAAGTTCATTGGTAAAACAAAGTCTAATTAGAGTACAGACACCGAACAGTAGGATTTACACCTCTCTGAGTACATAGTCCTCCCCCGGTGTAAATAGCCCTCCCCCGGTGTAAATAAGTGTAAATACACAGACAGTGACGAATGACCATAGTTTACCTAGTTATTTTAGGTATGAAGTCACAAAAAGGCCAGAAACGGCCAGTTATGTCAAAATATTACAACAAACCCTTATTAATCATAGTTTGTTTCGGACCATCTATCACCAAGTGATTGACTTGTGTGTCTTTGTTTAACAGGAAAACTTTGTTAGTTTAGTTAGGGAATGTTTACGAAGCTGGCGGCCATGGGGCATGAGGCTTTGTCCTCATTGTCCTCATTGGAAACTCCTCACCGCCCACCCACCCACCCACTGTGATACAAGCCACCCACCGCCCACCCACCCACTGTGATACAAGCCGCCCACCGCCCACCCACTCACTGTGATACAAGCCGCCCATCTGATATTGCATTATTAAATACAAATTAAACTTGCCTGCCTAATTGCAAGCGTGTTATGATAATGGCGGACTCTAATTACCGACATGATTGCTTTTTGAATATTTAGCACGTAAAGCCGCCTGATTTTTGCAAACACGTGTTCTGTGTGTACGTGGTTCACTGACAGGTGTTCTGTCTGTACGTGGTTCACTGACAGGTGTTCTGTCTGTACGTGGTTCACTGACAGGTGTTGTCTGTACGTGGTTCACTGACAGGTGTTCTGTGTGTACGTGGTTCACTGACAGGTGTTCTGTGTGTACGTGGTTCACTGACAGGTGTTCTGTGTGTACGTGGTTCACTGACAGGTGTTCTGTCTGTACGTGGTTCACTGACAGGTGTTCTGTCTGTACGTGGCTCACTGACAGGTGTTCTGTGTGTACGTGGTTCACTGACAGGTGTTCTGTGTGTACGTGGTTCACTGGCAGGTGTTCTGTGTGTACATAGTTCACTGACAGGTGTTCTGTGTGTACGTGGTTCACTGACAGGTGTTCTGTGTGTACGTGGTTCACTGGCAGGTGTTCTGTGTGTGTACGTGGTTCACTGACAGGTGTTCTGTGTGTACGTGGTTCACTGACAGGTGTTCTGTGTGTACGTGGTTCACTGGCAGGTGTTCTGTGTGTACGTGGTTCACTGACAGGTGTTCTGTGTGTACGTGGTTCACTGGCAGGTGTTCTGTGTGTACGTGGTTCACTGACAGGTGTTCTGTGTGTGAATGAGAGGAATGTTCTTTGTGCATTTGAAGAGAAGCGTAGGAGGTAGAATTCCTAGAAGCCAGAGTGCATGGGAGGGATGGTGTGAAACCCTGATTTTGGCTTCAGTGGAAGCCTCATGAACCCCTAGAGGATTCAACTGAATCCCAAGTTGCAATGCTTTTGACCATGTCATGGTGCAGTGGTCTATAAGGCGTTGGCAAGAGTGCAGGTCCGAATCCTTGTCATGGCTTTTTCTGATTTTCTCGAAGTGGTTTTTAATTATAGTGTACAGTTTATCCTAAATGATTTTATATAAAGCATCTTGTTATATAAAAAAAGCATGTACAGGCGGAGAATACCTCTGATCACTCGTCAGTGGTACTACTACTACTACTGCTTTATTCATGCCCTCGTTTACTTTAGAGATAGTTTAATGGACATGAGATAGATAAACTAGAGATAGTTATTCAAACTTTAAATTATTTATATATTTTTTTCTGGCGATATATATATAATTAAAAAATGGGTCTTTTTGCCCACCTAGTACTATATATATTATGCTCACTCACTCACTCACTCACTCACTCACTCACTCACTCACTCACTCACTCACTCACTCACTCACTCTAAGCTCACTAACTAAGCTCACGTTATGAGGATTTCCTATTCTCCAACAAGACGCATTCAGTAGTTTCCTTATTTTTGTAAACTTGAATTGCGACTTTACAATGCAAATTTCATATCATAATTCGGCATGAATAATTCGTGTTCAATTTTTTGTTTAAGAGAATTAGTGTGGTGTGGAGAGTAAGATCCGAGTCCCTTCCGGCTACTGGCTCGGTGTCCCCTGCTCTCTGGGGGCTTAGTTACTCATTCATTTTTATTTTCACTCCCCGAACCCCCAACTTTCCGGTTTCGTCACTAACTCCCGGTTCTGTCTCGCTTCCTGGAGATGATTCAGTCGGGTTACAGTCCGAATCCTCTATGGACCTGTTGCTAATGTTGCCCTTGGTTACTTTGTGGGCGGGTGAAATCTGTGTGCGCGAGGCTTCGCTGGTTCCACCTAGTTGTTGTGTCGAATGAATATAGTCATATTGTAAACTCCTGTTATTGCCTGCCACCAGTAGTCAACCTTACTG
This sequence comes from Procambarus clarkii, assembly GCF_040958095.1. Lineage (NCBI taxonomy): Eukaryota > Metazoa > Arthropoda > Malacostraca > Decapoda > Cambaridae > Procambarus > Procambarus clarkii. Next base: position 18,584,211 of record NC_091235.1, read on the forward strand.
CAACTATTCCAGTAAAAGAAGACTTCGAACCAGCGACTGTCTTGAAAACTGCTCAGGGTTTCCTTCGAACAACAGCGTATAGTATCCATGGGTATCCACACGAGACTCCACCATAATATCTGACTCATGCAACCTGGTGTAGAGGAATATTTGACCAGTAACATAACGCTTCCCCTCGTCAGTAGGTGGCAGCAGGACACAGCGTGTCCGTCGACCAGAGGCTACTGACCTCAATGTTGGAGGACTCGTAGTTAACCGCGATGTAATCCCATTGGCCGTTGGGGTCTCTCAATTGAATCTGCAAGTGGGTTAAATGGAGGGGCTTTAGTCTACACTGGACCCAATGCAACGGTTGTGTCTGCAATGGCTCTAGAGCGGCGCTGCATGGTAAAGTGTCATTTTCACAGGCTATCGATACAATTCGTTCTTTATGAACTGTAGTACAAGTCTTGTTGCGTCTCTTTAATTCCTCTAATTTTAGTTTGTATTTCTTCAGTTGGATCTGATTTATGGAGCTGTATATTCCAAGGTGTGTGTTGAACATGTTCAGAACAGGGTTCACATGTCATAGGAGATGGTTTGTAAATATTATCCTGACATTAACAGTTTTGTCAACACAAACATGTGCATATATGTGTATATTTGTGCGTGTGTGTTTGTACTTGTTTTTATTTTTTCCTATAGTATATATATTCCATTCACCTGGGCTCTAGGAGACTCGAACCGTGGACCCCACGGGTGTGAGGCCGACGCTCTATCGACTGGGCTATGAGCAATCTTAAAAAGGAAAGTTCGAGTCTCCTACAGCCGAGGTCAATGAAATATTTATTACCACAGAAGTGTGGATAATAATCTATATTATATAGTTTGTGGGAATTAATACTATTAGAGATGAACACCTCTTATGAAACATGGATTAGGCTGCATCTGCTAATGTTATAGTTTTTGTTAAAATATTTTTGTTTATACTTGAGTTAAATAGCGGTTGAGTGTCCAGTTGCTTCTCTGGAATATTTTCAGTTTGTTTCTTGTGTCGTGTTCATTCCTATCTCCCACGCTTAGTCTTTGTTTGTGTTATTCCTTCTTTATCCCGGGTAGAGTCTCTACTAACGAGGCTGTAGCCACAATTTCCTGAAACGTTTTCGCATATACATAGTTGTTTGTCTATAAACCCTTGTACATTAGTCTGTTTTTTGAAAAGTCGTTAGTTTGTTATCATTATAAAGTCGTTAGTCTGTTATTATTGGAAAGTCATTAGTTTGTTATTATTGGAAAGTCATTAGTTTGTTATCATTGGAAAATCATTAGTCTGTTAACATTGGAAATGTCAAAATTGTCATCAAAATAATTTAAAGCGCTATCACTTCGTCCCTTAAAATTTATAATCGTTTATAAATAAAAAATAATAAATTTATAATAAAAATTATATAATTATCATTAAAATAATTTAAAGCGGTATCATATCGTCCCTTCAAAATTTATAATCGTTCCCTAATAATAACAAAATAAATTTATTAACTTGGGGGAAAAATTGGAAGTTTGTATTTTTTTAACTTTTAATCACACTGATAAATTTAAACTTGGAATAAATCCCGTGTGCCTTATGTGAAAATTTCGTCAAAATCAAAATCAGTTCTCGAGTTTGAAGTGTTGGAAAGTATTTAGAGATTTTAAAGTGCAGTGATAAAAATCCTCAACAATATTAATGATATAATTAACGTTGTAAATGCTTTACAATGACATGTATTGAGTTAATTTGATATTTTTCATGTTTTATGTTGACATAGCCACAAAAAATAGTTGAAAGCTCTTCATGTTGTTGTTGTTATAGATTCAGCTACTCGGAACAAGTTCCAAGTAGCACGGGCTATGGTGAGCCCGTAGATAGCTCTCCAGTATTGTCGCTGTTTTAAGGGATTTTGTTGGGGGGGAAATTTGATAAATAATTTAATGTTATTTAATAATTTAATTTAATGCGAATTTTCTGAAATAAAGCTTAAAATATATAAAACTAGGATTTCTTGTGTTACAGCCTGTGTATGTGTGTGTGTGTGTATATGTGTGTATGTGTGTGCGTGTGTGTGTGCGTGTGTGTGTGTGTGTGTGTGTGTGTGTGTATGTGTGTGTGTGTGTGTGTGTGTGTGTGTGTGTGTGTGTGTGTGTGTGTGTGTGTGTGTGTGTGTGTGTGTGTGTGTGTGTGTGTACATACACATATTAAACGTCGAGCGTGGATAAAAGAATCAGGAAAACAAAGGCATCATAAAAAAATATTTATTCTGGGCATGTCAACAAAAGTGCTTTGTCAGAATTATGGTGACACACACAATTCACATTCATGAATGTTTAATTAGAAGCTCAACGTTTATTTCCCGCCGTAGAAAACATGCGAACTCATTTTTCTATCATAGAATGTAATTCCGTGATGGATTGAGAGATAGATGGATAGATGAGACACAGACCCGGGCAACGCCGGGTAACGCCTAGTATATATTTATATAAAATAGGATGTGTGTCTGCATTACAACCACACCAACTTTCCCTCCCCACACCTGCCCTCAACCACACCAACTCTCCCTCCCCACACCTGCCCACAACCACACCAACTCTCCCTCCCCACACCTGCCCTCAATCACACCAACTCTCCCTCCCCACACCTGCCCACAACCACACCAACTCTCCCTCCCCACACCTGCCCACAACCACACCAACTCTCCCTCCCCACACCTGCCCTCAACCACACCAACTCTCCCTCCCCACACCTGCCCACAACCACACCAACTCTCCCTCCCCACACCTGCCCACAACCACACCAACTCTCCCTCCCCACACCTGCCCACCACAACCATAAACACAAGAAAGGTCTGGTTGGCGCCTCGACAAAAGAAGCAAGCAAGGCGCAGGGAAGTAGAGATGATCAGAAGGAGAACGAGTGCGGTAAGCATCATCCTCATCATTACTCAGAAAAAGCCGTGATTAATTAGTTTTTGAGAAGTAATCATAAGGGTGGCTGATTTACACCAGGAAGGGGGGAACAATGGAAGTGCAAAACGCTCTCGGGAGGGGCACAAAAGGCTCGGTTCTAATTAAGGAAGAGGAACAAGGCGCCATTATACGCCGCAGAGATTAAAATCCTCTATGGGAAGCTCCCTCCAGAAGTCTGCCTGCGCTTTAAAACAACAACAAAACTCTTAAGTAACAATTGATAGCATAATGGTAGGGCGGAAGAATTAAGACCATCTGACGGGGGCAGGCAGGGGGGGGGGTGGAGGTTAATGGGAAGGGGGGAGAGGTTAAAAATGGGTAGAGGCTAAGGGGATGAGAGGTTAAGGGAAGAGGGAGAGGTTAAGGGGTTAGGGAGTCACAACTCTGAACTCCTGCGACACTGTTGATACCTACTCTAAAGTGAACAAATCCACAAAGGCCGTGACGAGGATTCGAACCTGCATCCGAGAGCATCCCAGACGCTGCCTATTTCTCCTGTCCACAACCTTCGCGGGCTGCTGGTCCAAACTGTCCTCATAATAGAGCGTCGCGTTTTGACGTATACTTTACCTAAGGCCAAAAATTGTCGTACTAGACAATGGAAGCGGCTCGCGAAATTGACGTACTCTCCCGTTTTCTGTTTTGGGATAGAAAACTGGTAGGTTAGGATAATGGGACACTTTAGCACGACAGTTTCTTGACATTGATAAACCTTAGGAGGACGGGCTGGTGTAACAGAGTTCAACCCCCTCACCACGGTCACCAACACTGCCTATTGCAGTGCTGAACACTGCTCACTGCTAACCCAAGTCCACTACGGGCTCACCATAGCCCGTGCTACTTGGAACTTTTGTTCCGAGAAGCTGAAACTAAAACAACTGCTCACTGCGGTGTTCAATCCAGCTCCCACATGCAGCGTTCAACCATTCTTACCAATGCTTAACCCCGCGTTTGTTGAGTCTAGCACCTTGATATCTCTTTGTTATCCTCGAGCATATCTTATATCAGGTGATAAAACAATGACTGATGACCTTAGCCTCCATAACAGTCTTTGAGTCTAATGGTCAACAAAGAGGTTCCTTTCGGCGCAGTGAATACCGATGACAACGATATACCATTTTCTGGTTCTTGATGACCAAGTAGCGGTGTTGAGAGTGTTATCAAGTTATCAGGGCCTGGCCGGGCCTGCCTCAAGATATCTCAGGAAGCTTCTGTCCGCTGCCGCAGACGCTATCGCTTTATGGACCTGCTCCAATGGAAAACGAGATTTTTATCAGCATATTGGTGGGATTTCATTGTATGTTGGTGGTTGTGGGATTCTTGTATCTGTAAGGTTTTTGCCTTTGCTTTTCATATTGTCGGTGTATTTTCTACTGCCCCTCGACGCGCTATCATCACCATCAGGATATCGTGGGTCCCCATAACCAAGCGTCTCGATAACTCGACTGCGGATAATTGAGACGATTTGTAGAGCTAAAAGTTCATAGTACATATTCACGTATATGGCGGCGAGCGGACAGTTTCTCATGCAGTTAATTTTTTCATTTGCCATGATATCGTGGGCAGGAGGGCCTGGCAAGGCAGCGGGCCAGGCGCCCAGGATATCTTGACCATAAACTCTGGTGATAAACGTGACGCCGCCCTTATCTCGACCGGCCATCGCAAAATATTGATCGTTTGTTACTCAACTTGATCCAGGTGGTGAAGGAGAATATTGTACTGGGATTTATAAATTTTTCTCCTGTCGACACCCACTTCGCCCCCAACCCGCCCACAGCCAGACCCCGCCCACGCCCATCCCTCACTATAGGGAGCCCTGGCTGCTGCTGCTGCTGCTGCTGCTGCTACACCCACACATATCGCCACTATCGTCCGGCATAACTAATTTAACACTAACTCCATAAGGGACATTTGCCACCACTAACTCGCCCACTGCCACTCAGAAAACAACGGAAGGCCAAGGCAGGATAATGGGACACTATGAACTTTAGCCCCGCTGTGGTCCTGACTGGCATTCTTTGGTCCTAACTGGGACCTACTAACTGTAGAACATACCTGGGGGTCCTCACATACTGGGGTCCTCACATACTGGGGTCCTCACATACTGGGGTCCTCACATATACTAGGGTCCTACAGTGTCTGTATTTCTACCTTTTCCAATTCCATATTGGTCTAAAATTATACAGTTGGTAGTGGCAGTGTTGGAGGTGGTAGTGGCAGTGTTGGAGGTGGTAGTGGCAGTGGTGGAGGTGGTAGTGGCAGTGTTGGAGGTGGTAGTGGCAGTGTTGGAGGTGGTAGTGGGACGGTGGTAGTGGTGTTGGCAGTAATGAATTTACAACATAAAAGTGGAATGTACGAGATAAAATACCCATAAGCTTCAAAAATCGTGAAATATTACCATATGGCTGACAAAACACACTTTCAACATGAAATATTAAAAATAGGCTCGAATCTCAATCAGGATCACGGCTCATATTTTGTGACTTTCTCTTAATTAATTTTGCTCGAGAGAGAAAATCCTGAACTCACTGTATCCTTTACAGTGAGAAATAAATCCTTTACTCAGAAAATTCTTTACTCACTCACTGTCTATACTGTATGTTGGTGAGTGGATACACTATGATTGTTGATGAGGTGGCATGGGCATGAATAGCCCGTAAGGATACACTTTGGTTGGAGTTCCCGAATATATTACTAAGGGTGAGGTGAAGCACTTTGCTATGAAGGAAGAGACCCTCTGTAGCTGACCGCAGGAGACATCTCCCGTCACGCAGGGTGCAGTTGCACCTCCACAGATCTCCAGTATCAGCTCTTGATACTGGTAATGGCCCAAAAGGGCCACCACTTACGGGCTATTCATGCCCGTGCCACCTTTTAGGTGGCTTAATCTTCATCAATCAATCATCAGCAGCTGACCAGAGTGTAACCAGGTGTTTAGTGTGTAGTGCCTCGCTAATGACCAATCTTCTATTGTCGTTGTATCTGTCGATATCCTTCTTGAGGTTATCTTTAGATGATTTCTGGGCTTTAGTGTCCCCGCGGCCCGGTCCTCGACCAGGCCTCCACCCCCAGGAAGCAGCCCGTGACAGCTGACTAACACCCAGGTACCTATTTTACTGCTAGGTAACAGGGGCATAGGGTGAAAGAAACTCTGCCCATTGGTTCTCGCCGGCGCCCGGGATCGAACCCGGGACCACAGGATCACAAGTCCAGCGTGCTGTCCGCTCGGCCGACCGGCTCCTAGTGATGAGGATAATGATGGTATCATCACATAATACCATCAGAGGGTTCATTTATCATATAATACCATCAAAGGGTTCATGTATCATCACATAATACCATCAGAGGGTTCGTTTATCATCACATAATACCATCAGAGGGTTCACTTATCGCAACAATAAATTGATCACCTTTCCTCCACGCACTCAGAAGGTCGAACTGTTTAATTAGCTGTCAATTGTCGACAGTAATGATGTGTTACTAATGATTGTATCCGGCTAACAGCATCAGGTCTAATTATTAAAGTTTAGCGCCCATAAAACTCTCGATCCTGATGGTTTGTATTCATATGTATCGCAAATAACACAACATATGTATTACAAGACAACATATGTATTACAAAACAACATATGCCTCGTATATCATTTAAATATACAAGTGAAACATATTACCAGATAACACCAGGTAAATTTACCAGAGTTCCCATTAATTACTCTATTAATTTCCCTATTATCCCCTATTGTTAAATTGTCATCCACACTTCCCTGGTAATAAACATTTTATTCCCCTGGGCTCTAGGAGACTCGAACCCTGGACCCCAGGAGTGGATAGAGCCTCTGCCTCACACACTGTCCATAGTTCGAGTCATGAGATTAATAATCTCATGACTCTATAAGTCATCATCTCTGGGATGATAACACGTCAATGATCGTTATGCCGGGTAACAGGAGTCACGGAGACACGCAGTGTGACGGAATTGGACAGTGGATAGTGGATAGTGGATAGTGGATAGGTCAATGTGTAGATTACTATTTTTTTATTATTATTATCTACCACGAACGTGGCCACACATTTACAATGCTAACCAACATATATACATTTTCTTCTGTCCTCCATGGACAGCGTTAGAGATGTGTTAAACATATAGTTCAAGGGTTTATTGAACAATCAACCACAGATTACTAGTGGATTACTAGTGGATTAACCATAGATTACTAGTGGATGGTAGGACGTGGATAGTCTCCTACAACCTTTCCTCCGGGCCGGAATCATCGTGTATAACTTAAATATTGACATATTAACGGTGGGGAAAAGTCATATTTGTACTTTTCTCAGCCTGACTTTGCTCGGAGCTGTAGTGCTACTGAGGAAACTCAATAGGAACAATGCAGAAGGATTCGAACCTGCAACCTGGTTGTGCTCATGTGTACCGTGACTGTAACCTACTCACTCACTCACACTTGCTTAATAATTCACTTAAATGTATTAATTTGCTTAATTAATTGGTTTGCTAATTAAAATTAGCCCTGAACATCCATATCTCAATAACGCGTTTAATTTGTGACTCTCATCCGTTTAGGTCAACCTGGGTTAATGATTCAGTTATTATAAGAGCAGAGAGAGGGAGGAAATTATCAGGGGAAAGGGCCAAGCCTGTACCCTATCTTCATTATCCTGTACCCTATCTTCATTATCCTGTACCCTATCTTCATTATCCTGTACCCTATCTTCATTATCCTGTACCCCATCTTCATTATCCTGTACCCTATCTTCATTATCCTGTACCCTATCTTCATTATCCTGTACCCTATCATCATCGTGTACCCTATCATCGTCCATCTGTTTTCTTCCTGTACTTTCTACTTCTTCAGTAACTTTTCTTCTGTCTCCTAATATTCATCTTCCCGTTCCCTCTCCTGTTTCTATCCCATCTCTTCCCTCTCCAGCTCTCCTCTGCTCTCTCTCCTTATCTTCAACAGCGAACATTTTTTTCTCTCATTGTCAGTCGAGAGTTTCGCATTAATTAATCTCGTAGCTGGAAGTCATTATAATGATATTTTTATCCTTGATCTCTTCCAGACTTCTGACTTTTTTAAAGATATCTTTTTACCTCTGTGTTCTTTCTAAAAATGTGAGTAGTGATACAGTTGTCCAGCAGGCACTGTTTACTTGTTTAAATATCTGATTCGTTTTTTGTTATCTGTTTTTTTCAGAATGTTTTTGCATCTGAAGATATTCCCGGTTCTCAAGTCTCGGTGATAAGGACGTCTATACCTCCAGCGACGCAATATGCCTGGCAGCGGTCACTCAGAGGTGCCAGGGGATGTGTTGAAATCGACGTATGGGCGTCGGAGAGTGTCTGTCACCTCCCCCAACAACGTGCCGTCATCAACGCAGTCCTCACAGAAACACTTCGCCACACGAGGGCAAAAGTCCGGCCTTGAAACGTTACTACCGAGACAAGAATCGAAATATTCCATTTATTCGTCGCAAGATTCCTCGGAGGAAGCAGGTGGAGGAGGAGGAACTGTGAGGGCGGAGAGCAGCCTACCGGCCGTGTCCAGTGTTCTTGCGTCCAGACATTTTCCTGAGCTCTTCGGACGTTCAGCCCAAAAGCCTCGGAGAGGGGAGGAGCCGGGTAACGAACTCGCGGTGAGAGGAAGGAGGAGGAAGAAGAACAAAGAGCCTATGACAGCAAGAAAGAAGAGTGAAGGGGCAGAGAAGGAAGAGGAGGCGAGCGGGGCAGAGTCTGGAGGGTATCAGGAGAGAGGAACAAGACCTTCAGGTGATGGTGCTTCAGAAGACAAGGTAAAGGTATTCTTGTGTTGGTTTGTGTGTGGCTCTTGCGACTGGCCTCACGCGTGTATATATTAGTTTCTTTCTTTAACGTGTTTTATGTGTGTGTGTGTGAGTGCGCTTGTTCTTGTGTTTGTAGCTTGTCTGCCTTTGTTGGTGTCACCTAGCTGTGCTTGCGGGGTTGCGGGGTAAGACTTTGCTCTTTGGTTCCGCCTCTCAGCTGTGTGTGTGTGTGTGTGTGTGTGTGTGTGTGTGTGTGTGTGTGTGTGTGTGCGTGTGTGTGTGTGTGTGTGTGTGTGTGTGTGTGTGTGTGTGTGTGTGTGTGTGTGTGTACTCATCTAGTTGTGCTTGCGGGGGTTGAACTCTAGCTCTTTGGTCCCACCTCTCAACTGTCAATCAACTGATTCCTGAGCCTACTGGGCTCTATCATGTCTACATTTGAAACTGTGTATGGAGTCAGTCTCCACCACACCACTGCCTAATTCATTCCATTTATCTGACAAGGAAGAAATTCTTTCTAACGTCTCTGTGGCTCATCTGGTACTAAGTTTCCACCTGTGTCCCCTCGTTCGTGTCCCACCGGTGCTGAATAGATTGTCTTTGTGGTGGTCTATATCCTCTAGGAGAGGAGATCATTTACGTATATCAGAAACAGTTTAGGTCCAAGAACTGAACCCTGTAGAACTACACTGATGACGGCTCGCATCTGTGACTCACAGATCTTACCCCTCACTGTGACTCACAGATCTTACTCCTCACTGTGACTCACAGATCTTACCCCTCACTGTGACTCACAGATCTTACTCCTCACTGTGACTCACAGATCTTACCCCTCACTGTGATTCACAGATCTTACTCCTCACTGTGACTCACAGATCTTACCCCTCACTGTGACTCACAGATCTTACTCCTCACTGTGACTCACAGATCTTACTCCTCACTGTGACTCACAGATCTTACCCCTCACTGTGACTCACAGATCTTACCCCTCACTGTGACTCACAGATCTTACTCCTCACTGTGACTCACAGATCTTACTCCTCACTGTGACTCACAGATCTTACTCCTCACTGTGACTCACAGATCTTACTCCTCACTGTGACTCACAGATCTTACCCCTCACTGTGACTCACAGATCTTACCCCTCACTGTGACTCACAGATCTTACTCCTCACTGTGACTCACAGATCTTACCCCTCACTGTGACTCACAGATCTTACCCCTCACTGTGACTCACAGATCTTACCCCTCACTGTGACTCACAGATCTTACTCCTCACTGTGACTCACAGATCTTACCCCTCACTGTGACTCACAGATCTTACCCCTCACTGTGACTCGCTGTCTTCTGTTACTTAGGCGCTTATCCAATGGAGTACCGTCCCATTCACTCCTGCCTGCATCTCCAACTTCACAGTAACAAGGTTATCGTGAATAACCGAACTCAACTACGGGCTCACCATAACCCGTCATACATAAAAATTTAGTTCCGAGTAGCTAAATCTAAAACAATAACAACAACAACATCTCCAGCTTATGCACTAGTCTCCTATGGGGAACTGTGTCAAAAGCTTTCTGGAAATCCAAAAATATGCAGTCTGCCCCACCCTTCTCTTTCTTAACTATTTTTTGTCGCCTCCTCAGTTAATCCTGAGATTTGTCATCCCTGAACTTTGTAACACATGCTGATGTCTTACAAATTTTGTCTTCTTTCGTTCCAGATGTTCTACTAGTTTTTTTCCGCACAATCTTCTCCATCACGATGCATGGTATGCAAGTTAGGGACACTGGCCTGTAGTTCAGTGCCTCCTGTCTATCAAGCTTTTTGTATATCAAGACTACATTAGCCGTCTTCTAAATGTTTGGCAGTTCTCCTGTTACCAGTGATTTGTTATACACCTTGTGTGTGTGTGTGTGTGTGTGTGTGTGTGTGTGTGTGTGTGTGTGTGTGTGTGTGTGTGTGTGTGTGTGTGTGTGTGTGTGTGTGTGAACGTATGTGCTTGAGTGCCTCTGTGCGTGCGTTCATGCACACATGTGGTTGCTTGCATGTTGCTATGCATCTGAGTTGTCCGTATTTATGTCAACATAAGAATGCATATTCATTAACTTAAACGTCTTGGTCCTTATCTCTTCTGAAAGAGTGTGAGGGACTGGAGTGTTAGCCCTGTACTCTGGCCGCCAGAGACACGCTTGTGACTTAAATGAAACTGTCGGATATCATATTATCATACTGTTGACTCGAGTGGAAGCTGTGGAATGTGTTTTTTCTTCTATATTAAAGCCAAATTTAGCGTTATATCCAACTCTAAACGTAAGAATGAAGAATATTGCCTTGAATCTCCGTCGCGTGCAACGATTGCCATCAGGTCATGAATGTTGCAGATGATATCAGTGACGTCAGGGACGCTGGAATGGGAACAGCTGACAGTAGCGACCTTGAGGAGTCAGATGAGATCTAGCGACCACCCATCCAGCGCCTCACCTGACCCCTGCGCGCCCAGGTAGGAACTGATTGGTTTTAACTCGGTTTATTGCTTGGAAGTTAAGGGGACTTAAATGTTACAGACTAGAAAGCTGATTATAAAGATTATTTACATGCAGATGTGTTTGTGTTTTGTTATAAAATAGAATATTAACCGTACATTTTATGTAGTTAATAGTAGCAATGTATATGCACTCTCTCTCTCTCTCTCTCTCTCTCTCTCTCTCTCTCTCTCTCTCTCTCTCTCTCTCTCTCTCTCTCTCTCTCTCTCTCTCTCTCTCTCTCTCTCTGCATCTCTGTATACCTTTCTCCTGTCTCTGTGTCAGTATCTCTCTCTAGTTCTGCATCTTTATGTCTATCTCTGTATCTCTATCGCCTTGTGTGTATCTAGAATATTTATACTAACTTTACCGAGCTATTTTCTTCACTAACAGTCTCCCCAACTCACTATTTTCATCACTGTAACAGGAATGAATTCGGTTCATCTTTTTGAGTAAGTCATAAACCCAACGTACTTCACATCCCTGATTTCATTTCAGTCTTCGCGCTATTTCATGAAAAATGGCACATGGGGCTAGAGTTATAGGCTCATATTTCTTTAAACATTTAACTTAGGCCTATACCGACCAGCTTATGTCCGTCCTGTACCCCACACCATTCCCCTTGCAAATGTGAATGAGGCTAGCCCCAAGTATCTGGGGTCCAACTTTGGACAAACATTTTAGAATATACACGGGGAGTACCCGGCGTTACCCGGGTCTGTCTGTCTCCCCGCTCTCTCTGTCTTCATATATGTATTTATCTCTGTCTCTATCTCTGCCTTCTTTGTTATACCTGACTATTTGTTATTGTGGTTCTACAGCTTTTGTCACATCCGGTTCCTGTAATTGTATATTTGCTTCGTTTGGTTTCACTGCCATTTCAGTGAGGCTTTTCTGTGGAAGTGACCGTTTAATTTGGGCTCTGAACTCCAATGTTAGATCTGGTTCGAGCTTGAAGGTTTCCTGGAAGCCTCGTTAAGATTCTTGCATACGTCATCATAATCCGTGTGTCCTCCCTCCTTTTGTTGATTCTGATCACCTAGTCGTTCATCATTCTTCTGATGCGGTCATGGAACAGTTTACGCGAAGACTTAGCCTTGTGTGCTGCTGCTTTCTAGCAGGTGAAATTAATGGGTTGGTATAAGAGTTCCTGATCCATCTGATAAGCCTGAATGTGGGATATAATATGTCTGTATTTTCTCAGCAGGTCGGCGGAGTGTGTCGATCTCCCAGCAGCACCGCCATGGTCCGTTGCACAAAACACAGAAAACCTTGTAAATATAAACCACGAACGTAAAACTAGTCAACGTGAATCAAGATACACGTCATTCGATTTCGACAACGGAGTTCCAAACGACCAAAACTTACACTTTGAGGATCTGGTGCAGGACGCAAGAAAGAAAAAGAATATTTCTGATGACTTCGAGGCGATCCAAACTGCAAACGACTATTCAGAAACTCCCTTCGTCAAGACGGTCTGGACCTCCTTCAGAACCGACGTGGTGAAAGTTATATCAGAGTTTGGAACTCGCATGATGAGGCCACCGTCCAGTGATATAATGTACATGACACCAATTCAAGAACCTCGTGACTCGACCACCAGTCTGGCCAAGCCCAGCGCGCCACAGGCCCAAGCCACTGAACCATTAAAACTGATTCCGAATTTCAGTTCCTGGAAACCTAGAACAAGCACGCGCGTGAATAGTCTTGAAAAGTCCGAATCGTTCTTGGAATCCTGGCGTCAACCTCGGAGACTGTGGTTGTCGCGGGTCCAAGCCAACGACGAGGTCCTGATGCTGGACTTCGAGCGCCCGAAGGAAAACGACGACGCTGCTCTTCAAACGGTAAGTGCCCGATTACTCTTCTTTCTTTTAACATTGTTAAGGACATGTAGAATTTTGCTTTGTTTTGGTTTTGTGTCCAACATCGTGTTAATATAATTTGATGCATGAGGATAAGCTTACGTGGCAAGTTAGAGTTCTGGCTGTAGGTTGATGGCCTTAACATGTTACTGTATTTTCTGAGTGAATATTATTTGCTGCTTTCGATAAATAAACTATTACCCGTGATGCCAGAGGTGACCGGTGCTTTCATACACTGCTGTGGTCTGAATTACCAGAGCTACGGAACGTATTCATATCGCAAGCAGGAACAAGAACTTGCGGACACGCACCTCCACCGCGAGCGCGAGTATTTTATGAATATATTAGAGATAGTATAAGCCCTGACTGACACCCACAGATGATTAGGAGGAAACGACCAATCAGGGCCCCGCTTGTGCACTGCAACAATAACTTTGAGGTGATAACTTGATCTAAATGATCTCATTTTTGCAACAACATTCATGTTAGTCATTTTCAAACCATGAACTTATTTCCGGCAAGAACTTTATTTGTACTGAAATATTTTGACCAAGATGCTAATGGTTTCAACGTTCTCTCCTTATTGGTTCCAGCTTCTCCACTACTGCCATGATTAATGCTAACAACATATCATCTTAGAAGGATATTTTTGCTCGAGAAACAATCACTGGTTCAACACTTATTGATGAAATAGATCAACATTAATCCTGACTTGTAGTCACGACCTATCAATAATTTAGTCATGACCAAGACAGTGTGGTCGAGACCCAGCCATACTGTATGTCGTAGCCAGGCGGTGAAAGGGAAGCCCTGAGGTACAAGCCTGCTGTGACGCAGCTGGGAAGCCCAACCAGGTAAGCCAGGATATAGAAGTATCACAGATGTGGACCAGTACCTATGACGTCACTCAGCTGGCGTCGTGTCAGCAAAGTTTGGTATTTTGATCTATAAGCCATTTTTTTTTGTATCGCGTGGCGTTATATCTTAATTATAATTCCCGAATGTCGAGAGTGAGCTGGGTTGCTGGTGGCAGGGGGGAGGGTGGGAGAAGGCTGGTGGCAGGAAGCTGGTGGCATATAAGGCTGGTGGCAGAAGACTGGTCTGTCGTTAACTGTTAGCTCCTCCCGATATCCCTAATAGCTTGCCTAGTTTAGCCTAACGAGCCAACATGGTGCGATAAGGGCCACCAACGACCACTTCGCAACCCTTCAACTGCGCAGGTCGTTACTGGGGAACACCTCGAGCTGGTGTACTGAGGTAACTACCTGCCGAGGAGTATGTGATTGTGGTTTAAGATAGTCGAAGGTTTATTACCTATAGTTGGGTATAAATACAAAAAAATATAAACAGCAGCTTCCACATGTACTTGTTTACCAACTGGTTCTCCCTGGTGGTGCTGGGGCAGAAGGGGGCCATCCAACCCGGCGTCGTGGTCGGAAAACCTATAGAATTTATTGGGAAATTTCGCTCATATTACTAAGAACTTTGGGTACTAGTTTCCCAAGATGGTCTCGTGAATGAATGGGAAATGATAAATAATTTGGGGGACTTTGGTTTTGTGGTCATTCTAATTTGTGATAGAAAGGTGGAGTTCGCTTAGTTGGAGGGGCTATGTCCTCGGTGGGGATTTGCACAGTAGACTAGAGCGTGTCTGGGAACACCCAGCGCATGGGTTCGAACCTTAATCACGGCTCCTGTGGAGTTGTATACAGTTTAGTGCTATGTTACAGCCACGTTAGCACTCTTAAGTTCAGGAAGAAGTGAATCTTTTAGTAAGTGACACTTAGGGTGTCAAGTACTACCTTAAGGTGTCAGGTACTATCTTAGGGTGCCAGGTACTACCTCAGAGTGCCAGGTACTACCTCAGAGTGCCAGGTACTGTGATGGGAGAGACGGGCCGGTGATCTTCCCTCACGGGGGGATCTGAATGGCAGCATTTATGAGTGATCGACAGTTTTCTTGTCAATAATCTACAAGTGGAGCTGGTAGCTCCATCCTTGTAATTTCCACTCTAAATACAATCTGTTTTCCTCGACCAGGCTAAAGGCTGGTTGCTGATAGTATTATGATAGCGGAGGTGGCTTGATGGAAATGTAAAGTTGATTTCACTCACTCGATGATATCGGTAAATTGGATGTAAATAACAAGGTGTTTTAGTCGGGCCGGTGAGAGTGGTGTTGGCCGAGCATGGAGGTGTGGCCGAGCATGAAGGTGTGGCCGAGCATGGAGGTGTTGGCCGAGCATGGAGGTGTGGCCGAGCCTGGAGGTGTGGCCGAGCCTGGTGGTGTGGCCGAGCATGGTGGTGTGGCCGAGCATGGTGGTGTGGCCGTGCATGGAGATGTGGCCGAGCATGGAGATGTGGCCGAGCATGGAGGTGTGGCCGAGCATGGAGGTGTTGGCCGAGCATGGAGGTGTGGCCGAGCCTGGAGGTGTGGCCGAGCATGGAGGTGTTGGCCGAGCATGGAGGTGTGGCCGAGCATGGAGGTGTGGCCGAGCATGGAGGTGTGGCCGAGCATGGTGGTGTGGCTATGCATGGAGGTGTGGCCGAGCATGGAGGTGTGGCCGAGCATGGAAGTGTTGGCCTAGCATGGAGGTGTGGCCGAGCATGGAGGTGTGGCCGAGCATGGAGGTGTGGCCGAGCATGGAAGTGTTGGCCGAGCATGGAGGTGTGGCCGACCTTGCGCTCACAACACCAGCACAAGCTCCATAACAACTTGCTTTGCGTGTAATTTTGAGTTGTGTTTCGTGTGTGTGTGTGTGTGTGTGTGTGTGTGTGTGTGTGTGTGTGTGTGTGTGTGTGTGTGTGTGTGTGTGTGTGTGTGTGAATGGTTATTATTTCATTTATTCCAAATCTCTAGTTACATTCATCCATCCTCCTCTACTTCCCTTCCTCCCTTCCATCCTCCCTTCCTTCCTCCTTCCCTCTCACCCTCCCTCCCTCCCTCACACTTATCACTCTCCTCAACACCTTCAATCAATTAATATGTAAATTGCCAACCCAATACGAGCAAAACTTAATGACTTTGAAATTGAAAGTTGTTCACTGTGGCGTAAAAAACCTCAGCCTCGTTCCGTGGGCGACTCCATCAGGCTTCCTTCACTCTGTGACCTCAGCTGTGTTGATGGACGGGGGGGGGGGTGAGGAAAGCTGCTGCTGCTCCCTCACTATAACTTCTCCATCACGTGGGGCGTACTTGGTGCGAATAACAGACACGATAGGATGATTTAAAGGCATGACCCTATAGGATGATTTAATGATAGGATGATGTTTAGTAAGGAGGGAGCAATCAGTAGGGCATGATTGTGTCCAGATCCCTATAAACGCTATGACCCCTTGAGGATTCGAACCTGGACGATCATAGGTTATCCTCAGGCTATCTAGTACGAATACCGCTCCACCATCGATTGCTTTTAAGTGACGGATGGCATTATGACCAAGTATAGTGGACTATAACACTCGGTCATAACTGTTATGGTCAATATTTATCAACTACCAGATGACATAGAATTATTAATCCCAAACCTTACTTGTTATTATATAATGTGGAAGGTTACAATTTACTCTTAATTATCATCACCCGGCAACACTCGTGGTGCATATTAGATACAGTTTTTCATCAAATCCTTTAACATGGTGGGATCGTGCTAAGCCTACAAGTGTGAGACAAAGTATGAATGGCTTCCAAGCTGTAAATCACTTTAAATTCTATGATCCCTCGAGTATTGGAAATAACAAGGCCATTGGTCACCCTCCTGGCAACCCAATACACAAGGACCATTCAGGCTCTATCTCACAAGATTCCAGCATGTTACAGGATTGGATGAAACACTGTACCCAATATGCACCACGAGTACATATTGGGTACAGACAACAAGACATACATACACACACATATTGGCTACAGTGATTTTTTTACATTTAATTTAATTTAAGAATTTAAGGTGATTTATAGCTTGGGAACCAAAGGGGCAGATGTAACACGAACTAGGAGCAACGGGTTCATACTCAACAAGCCACAATGTTGGACAGAAAACGGGAGATGCTTTTTCACCCATAGGGTTGTAAACCCGTGGAACCGCCTACCCGCCGAAGCCGTAAACACCAAAACTTTGCTGGGTTTTAAAATACAGCTGGAAAAAAATCATCACGGGAAATGGAGGGGACATTTGACAAGCCGCCGGGTTCCTGTCCTCGCCGAGGCCACCAGTATTAGCGGCCCTCAGGTAAATACACAGAGAGCGGCATGGCGCGGGACACTATAGAGAGAGAAATAAGGCCGGACACAAATAATGGAGAACACGTGTACACCGAACCATTCCGCGCCTAACGATTAATTCAACAACAATTATAATGCCATAAATCAGAGTGTCTGTGTTTAATGGATGCGATGCCATCAGCGCTTGAATTAATGTCACTGAGAATGATTTGTTGATATTGCCAATTAACTCTGATGACTTATTGAATGTGCAGTAAGCTACAGCGCATTTCCCCCACTAATATACTTCCCACGTTAAAAACTAGAATACTCTCTGAATAAATATCGTTTAAGGTTTAAATAAAACCCACGTGACTGAGTTGAAGGTCAGAGGGTAAAACGTGAACGATAAAAAGCTTATTTACGCTTAGTTTTCATGCTGTTGTGCAGCATTGATCGTAAGGTTAACGATACCAGAGTTAATAACAAAAAGTCAGGCTTTTTTGGCATCCCTAAAAAGTCAGGCTTTTTTGTTTTTGGTACTGGCAACGGGTCGAGAGGAAAGGCAATAGATTAATCTCTAATGGGCCTAGTGTAGTATATGTATGCTCTATTATTTGTCTAGAATTGTGTATACTAGGCCTACAAATTCCATATATTCAAACTATAAGAGGTTGAGTTGGGAGGTTGGTGCATTTTCCCAGCACCCATTATAAGACATAAGAATGAAGGCAACTGCAGAAAGCCTATTGGCTCATACGAGGCAGCTAATATTTATATTTACCGAATCAATCAGGACACCAGTAGTCCACCCTACACACCCTCCCCCCCCACACCCTCCCCCCCCACACCCTCCCCCCCCCCACACGCCCTCCCCCAACATACACAGTTCCAGTCATCCTCTTCCACAGCATCCTAGTCATTCCTCATCCCAGCATCCTACGAGACACTATAAAAAGACAATCATCATCATGCAAAGTTGTTGGCCAGGCCTCTAGCTCCCACACACTGAAAGGTCTTCCCTCACACACCTGCACCCTCCCCTCGTCTCCACACACCTGCACTCTCCCCCGTCTTCACACACCTGGACCCCCCCCCGTAGCGGTACATGTGACAAGTCCATACGTTACACTAATGTGTCGTGGTACATTTGAACAGTCTTGTAAGGTACACAAGTGAATTTTGTCATATATAAACACACCCGGACGGTATCCTTACACGAGACGTAAGGAACATCTTGAAGTTCTGCTTCCTTGGGGGTCTCATGAGGTGGATATCCCCCAGGATATCATACGAAGAATGCCATGATATGATCCTAAAATCCAAAGTATGACGGAGCATGTTTACACACACACACACACACACACATACAGAGGACATCATTCTTGGATTACCTCCTGACGTCTATAAATGGCAGCCATGAAGAGCTGTCAAGCAAGACGAGTGGTGAAGGCCCATATCCTGGTGGTAACGAGGGCGTCATGCACACTGGGTGACTGTGGCAGCTCTCGGCCGGGAGAGAGACATGGCTTGTCCAATTAGGCGGTGCTGGAGGTCTCTGTGTCAGGGGCCGCTCGCAAGGTGATTGGTAGGGAAGGCAGGGAAGAGGGTACTTCATGGGAAGGTTAGTGGGAGGTAAGGAGGACTGAGGGATAATGTAGGTAGGTAAGAGCTGAAGCAGGAGGAGCTGAGGGGAGCTGGCTGGGTTAGGGGTTGTCGGGATGGATATGGGTAGATGGCTATGATAAAGGTAGCACAGAGCATATCTAAACGGCTCAATTTTATTACAGTCCAAGATATAAAGCTCAAATGTCCCTGTCTTTGTCCACACACTGTACACTTTACTTCATCTAGATCCCTATGTAAGCCAAACTACCAGAAATACTTGTAGCCAAGTCTTATTCGAGCTGTGACAACGTCTGTTAGTCTGCTGATTTTGTTACTTGCTCCCATACATATGTTTTATTTGACACATTTCATTGTGATAAACAATAGACCTGCTAGAGTCAGTTTGCACTGTTCTGCTTTTTCAAATTCATGCAAGAGTTCTCGTCTAATGACACTTTTCAAGGACCTATTTGATAACTCAAGATTCCGTTCAATATTGTCTTTATTTACTGCAACCTTTGCAAGGGCGTCAACTTTATCATGTTCCTGCAGGCCAATGTGAGAAGGAGTCCACAACATGTTGATGTTTACCACCTTATTTAGTATGCTTATATATCTATGCAGATGAAGAGTCACAATAACGTGGCTGAAAAATTTTGACCAGACCACACACTAGAAACTGAAGAGACGACGACGTTTCGGTCCGTCCTGGACCATTCTCAAGGCGATCTTATATATATCTGTCTGGCTTCGGAGACAAGCACGTTATTACTTGATTGTAAACTATTTATTGTTAGTAGTGAGGAAAGGGAGTCAGAAATAATTAAGCTGTCTACTTCAACGTTGTCAATAATTTCGAGTGCTACCAGTATTGCTACCAACTCTGCTTGCATTGTGGATGTCCAGTTATTAACTCATATTCTTTTCAATTGTGCTGCCATCGGGCTGATGAGCAATAATAGCACTTCCTGCCCTCCCTGTAGCTGTATTGAGTGATCCGTCAGTGTATATGGTCTGTGTTATGCTGTTGTCAGTTTGTATATTGTGAATGTGTTCTATGGTGCTTAATTTAGCAGCAAGCTGAGCATGAGGGTTGTTTGTGATTAGTTTCTTGGTGGGGTATGCAGGGGTCAGGATGTCAAAAGGTACTATCTGCCAGGGTGGAAGGAAGTGCTGTACTCTTTCATCTGTATATTCATCGTGCAGTCCCATCCTTTTAATATGAGTGGCTGTTCTTTGAATCCATTTAGACTCGCTGGTTCCATTTCGTATGATGTGTTCTAACAGTTCAACTTACACAATGTTGCTTTCGTTATCACGCAGAAGCTTTAGTCTATCATAAGATTAATATCTAGTCAATCTTATTATTGATTTGAAATCAACAAATCAACAAATCAAGGGCCCCCTCTCTCTCTCTCTCTCTCTCTCTCTCTCTCTCTCTCTCTCTCTCTCTCTCTCTCTCTCTCTCTCTCTCTCTCTCTCTCTCTCTCTCTCTCTCTCTCTCTCTCTCACTCTCTCTCTCACTCTCTCTCTCACTCTCTCTCTCTCTCTCTCTCTCTCTCTCTCTCTCTCTCTCTCTCTCTCTCTCTCTCTCTCTCTCTCTCTCTCTCTCTCTCTCTCTCTCTCTCACTCTCTCTCTCACTCTCTCTCTCTCTCTCTCTCTCTCTCTCTCTCTCTCTCTCTCTCTCTCTCTCTCTCTCTCTCTCTCTCTCTCTCTCTCTCTCTCTCTCTCACTCTCTCTCTCACTCTCTCTCTCTCTCTCTCTCTCTCTCTCTCTCTCTCTCTCTCTCTCTCTCTCTCTCTCTCTCTCTCTCTCTCTCTCTCTCTCTCTCTCTCTCTCTCTCTCTCTTGTTTGGTAGACTCGTATAATTCCCGTTCCGTTCACTAACCAGCCTTTGTTGTTCACCTTATTTATTACAAGACTTTGTATATGTTATTGAATTGTGTCTCTCTCTATTAATTCAATAATGGGGCCCATTGCTCATGCGCGGGGGAGGAGAATGGGAGGGGGACGGTATCTATTATATATCCATCGCTACAATGCAAGGTGGCCGCTGATTTATTGTAATTATATTAATAGAAAAGGGTTGATCAAGTATTTAAGAAGAGGGGCAAATGTGGTCCGAGGCCTCGCTTGGACATGGTGTTGAGGGCAGTTTGTGAATATTTGTACCAGCGATTGGTCGCCTCATATGGATGCCTGTGTGTGTGTGCTGGCCCTTGGGGGGGGGGGGGTATGTGGCTCTCATTGCTGTTCCTTCTCTCTCTCTCTCTTGCTCTCTCTCTCTCTCTCTCTCTCTCTCTCTCTCTCTCTCTCTCTCTCTCTCTCTCTCTCTCTCTCTCTCTCTCTCTCTCTCTCTCTCTCTCTCTCTCTCTCTCTCTCGATTAGGGTTCAGTATAATTTGGATTCAGGATTGCTTATAAATATCGCAAGCCTAGAGCAGTTTTCATACAAAATCAAATTTTGAAGCTTGGCCCAAGAAACGGATCTGTTATAAGCGTGCTCATATAGACACATATAGACTGCCGTAGGCCTCCCGC
This sequence comes from Procambarus clarkii, assembly GCF_040958095.1. NCBI lineage: Eukaryota > Metazoa > Arthropoda > Malacostraca > Decapoda > Cambaridae > Procambarus > Procambarus clarkii. The sequence goes on from NC_091235.1 coordinate 18,605,718, forward strand.
AGTATACTTAATTCTTGTGGTGTTATGTATATAATTTAAAGCAGGTTTCATTCATTACAAAAAGCAGGGGGAAGTTTAAACCGTTTTTGGCCCACCAATTTCCATTTGCGAGTCGGCCAGTGAAAGAATAGTTGTGGATTAAGGGTCTTGAGAATGGTAGAAATATTTATAAGATGATCATTGATAGATCTTTTTTAACAGTAAAAAATAGCCACTGATTAAGGCAAGTGTACTGTGAAGTAGTGTTAGAAACTAACATGTAAAGGTTGTGTTGACCAGATCACACACTAGAAGGTGAAGGGACGACGACGTTTCGGTCCGTCCTGGACCGAAACGTCGATTGTCACAATCGACTTGAAAATGGTCCAAGACGGACCGAAACGTGGTCGTCCCTTCACCTTCTAGTGTGTGGTCTGGTCAACATACTTTAGCCGCGTTATGGTGACTCATCACCTGCACATGTAAAGGTTGTCATAATGAATTTGTATATAAACTCAAGCGCTGAAAACTTCAGCAACCATACACGAGGTTAAGCTGAGAGACAAGGGGACGGGTGACTTGCAATCTTTGCAACTGAAAGGATTGAAAGATTGCTTGACCTACGACCAAACTGCAGGGTCCCTAGTTTCAAGAGACATTAGCTTAAACCAGTGACTGAATTAATTAGCGACAGCGGACTAACGATAAATCTGAATGGTAACGGGAAGTGGTGAGATGCTGGAGTATATATTCCTTGGACATAGAGCAACTCACTATCACATTCATTCAAAAAAATTTACCTCTTACGGGCTATTCATGGCCGTGCCGCCTCTTGGGTGGCTTAGTCTTCATCAATCAATCAATCAGCAACTGAGTGATGCAACTCTTGTGTTTCCCCGACACCTGTATATGTACCCTCCCACATTACCTGGCCCAAGTAAGGTTCGAACCTTACTTGGGCCAGGTAAGCTAGCTTACCTGGCCCAAGCTGATGAAGTCGATGAATCATCGACTTGAGAATGGTCCAGGACGGACCGAAACGTCGTCAAGTCTTGTCAATGCTCTGTACTACGGAACACCTGAGCCCTTAATCAAGATAGAAATAGATAGAAATAGAAATAGATAGAAATATCTTGCACATAAGATATTCTCTAATTCGGTCGCTAATGGTGTAAATTCATAAATTATTTTCACTTCGTTTAGAAGATGACGCCTTTGAACATTATCCAAGTCACTCGCTCTCGAGGTATTTGGACCACAGTCCATAGTCTCAGAGGCCAGTTGGTCATTGCACCAGTGATGGACACGACTAGGTCAACCCATGTGTTCCCTACAAATGAGATTAATTAACACTACAGCACTTGGCTCAAGTTGATTCAGACACCGTTTCAGTTGACAAATTCTCTCACATTGACGAAATACAACGCGCGGCTGCTGCACTTGGCTGAGATGGCATATACTCTTCCGAGGGTGATAGGGATTAGCATAGTGGTTGAGACCAAGAGTGGCGTGCAGGGAGAGCTGTGATTGGCCAGCGCCGGCTGCATGCTGGTTCTCCTCTCAAATATTCCCTACAATATACTGTTCATTCTTTAACACGAGAGCTTTCCTCGTCTCTTATATTGTTTCTTCTCATACAGTGACAGGTGGTGTTGATTACAGATTTAGATATGAAAGTGACTCCCAGTGCGTTTAGTTAACTTGATGTGTACAAGTAGGTATCACCACTCTTCCTTCTTGGTAATGCGTTAAAATGTGTACTCAGTTTGAGGGCTAATACGAGAATGAACTTTCCTGGTAGCTCTAGTTTGAGACTTCTGACTTTAATACATTTTGTTCCGACTTCAGCGTCTTGTTTCATCTGACAGGGCCTGATATTCCTCTTGCTGGCTGTAGTCAGATCTAAGATGGCAGGTCTGGACTCTTAGATGACCAAACCACACATAAGGAAACATCGACGTTTCGGCCCATCGTGGACCATTATTAAGTCGAAACACGACTTGATAGTGGTCCAGGACGGACCGAAACGTCGTCGCTTCATATAGCACTGTATATATCACAGAATTATTATAATAAATAACAAATATGCAGTCGGTATATATTGAGCTCATCAAATTGTATGATCATTTTACTTTGTTATATATCTATTGTTAGAGAATTCATGTTGCCATTGCTTTTAATTAAACAAATATCATTCTGTCAACTAATAAGACTGCGACTCCGGCGTGTGCACTATGAAAGCTTCCCTTGACGTGTGACGATATTTTAGAGCCAATGAGAAGAAAGATGACATGATGCATTTCTGGAATTGTTGCCAATATATGAGTGGCGCAAGTGTTGAGAGCGTGAGTAGACTCGCTCTTCAGGGCTTCCCTTAGGCTCAAGCGAGCCTCCGAGAGCTTACCTTTTTGCGTAGCTGACGAAGGGGAGGACCAATCGCATCGGCGCTCCATTCTGTATGTTTCTATCGCAATCAGGTCAGCATCCAAGGCTCCGACACTGAAATCAGCACAGCGGCACCGGGCGACGTAATTATAAGGAGCTGAGTACTAAGCTCTGTGACTAAGCAGCACTTTGAAGGGATATGAAGAGTTGTTACAACCAACCGTTGTGAAGAAACGGTCGGTTGTAACAACTTGAATCAACTGTTATTTAATGCTTACCATCAAATAGCGAGGTCGTCGTTGGAACGACCAGGCCACGGGGCACAGACTGGGACAGTGTTTGAGCTCCAAGACTTGCTCCACTGGTCCCATAGATTAGGTTGTCTTAGCCAGCCGGTCCTGAGGACGAGCAGTCATCTCTGCATGAAGCAACACACACACACTCTCTCTCTCTCTCTCTCTCTCTCTCTCTCTCTCTCTCTCTCTCTCTCTCTCTCTCTCTCTCTCTCTGTCTCTGTCTCTGTCTCTGTCTCTGTCTCTCTCTCTCTGTCTCTCTCTCTCTCTCTCTCTCTCTCTCTCTCTCTCTCTCTCTCTCTCTCTCTCTCTCTCTCTCTCTCTCTCTCTCTCTCTCTCTCTCTCTCTCTCTCTCTGTCTCTCTCTCTCTCTCTCTCTCTCTCTCTCTCTCTCTCTCTCTCTCTCTCTCTCTCTCTCTCTCTCTCTCTCTGTCTCTGTCTCTGTCTCTCTCTCTCTCTCTCTCTCTCTCTCTCTCTCTCTCTCTGTCTCTGTCTCTGTCTCTGTCTCTGTCTCTGTCTGTCTCTCTCTCTCTCTCTCTCTCTCTCTCTCTCTCTCTCTCTCTCTCTCTCTCTCTCTCTCTCTCTCTCTCTCTCTCTCTCTCTCTCTCTCACACACACACACACACACACACACACACACACACACACACACACACACATCTCCTCTGCCCCTCCAACACCCTCAACCCACCAAGGAGCTTGACAAATTACCTCCCATTTCCTTAATGAGCCTCCTGGCCCGTCCTGACATGGGGAAGTGGGAGGTGGTGAAGGAGAGAATAGAGCAGGAGAAAAGGGCAGGCTGAAGAAGACGTGCAATAAAGCGATAGGAATAGTGCTTGGGAGGTGAAGGGGTAAAGTGAGGAGACGGGGGGGGGGAGCGGGGGGAAGATGAAGTGATATGGAAGAATGTAGGTAGAATGAGGGAAGGATATGGGTGAGTAGCGGTTATGTCTTATCCCCCTCACTATTGAACAGTGTTCCAATTGTATTCATTTTCCTCACACTCATAATAACTGTTACCAAATTTTTCACGTGTGTGTCTGGAGGGTAGAATAGTTAAATGTTGTTTTTATAATTTTGCCACGAAGGGCGAGTGTCTTCGGCAGCGTCACTCATCCTGTGAGTGACCATTCCGCTATAGCAGCATGTACAACACCCCGAGATGGCTGAGAACCCTCGGAGTTGTTCATCCTGTCACTTGTACCCAAGACACGGCTCACGTAATACGATAAACATTTTCAGGAAGTTATAGACACGAAATCTATTTGATTACACAAACACTGATAGATCTGGTGCAGTTTACACAGTAGAAATAATGCTCTTTAAAGCAAGTATGAAGATCAAGCAGAAAATTTAGAAGAAGGTGTCTTCGACCCAAGCAGTCAGTCATTGGTATGCATTAAGGCGCCGACAAGGGAGCACAAAGGAAGCAATGATCTGCATTAACTCAAGAATCTCGCTACACAACTTTTGACAATTTCAGGCAGAAAGCTTAGAAATCTTCGCTGAGATTGGGAGAACTGTGAACAAACTAACCAATCAGGAGCGAATGATTAAGTTTCTGTGAATATCCTTTCATACTGGAATTTGTGGACATGAGCGAGCCCACGAGCTGGCTGCTTAGAGTGCTGCAAGAGATTATATCATTGAATCATTGCCTCTGGGGACAGGAAGCCAGGATATATATATACGTGTTAGACTTATATCAAGATCCCCCAAGGTCGCACTATCCCCCCCACCCCTCCAGGATGCAGCCTCACAACAAGTTGACCAACTCCTGAGTACCTATTTACTGCTAGGTGAATAGGGACATTAGATGACAAGAAACGCACCCAACCATTTCTGTCCCGCCTGAGATTCGAACCCGGAATTCCCGACTGTACTACTTCGTCCCTAAGACTCGTCTACAATAAACGGAATCACTAGATAACAAGTCCTGTGAAATTCTAGGAAAGATATATCTATAATTTTGCAATTACGTCATCCATTCTCTTATTCTTGAGGATAATCTCAAAATCCATCCAAAGTTTGCCAGTGATGACTAACGGACTGCATGTCCCCGTATGGTGCTCAACTACTTGTGCTGGACGGTAGTGCGACGGTCTCGCTTCATGCAGGTCGGCGTTCAATTCCCGACCGTCGAAGTGGTTGGACACCATTCCTTACCCTCGTCCCATCCCAAATCCTTATCCTGACACCTTCCCAGTGCTATATAGTCTTAATGGACTGGCGGTTTCCCCCTGTATGACAACAGCCCGTCCTCCTAAGGTTCCCCAACGTCAAGAAAACGGTCTAATTAAAGTGGTCTATCCTAACCATACCAGAGGACCCAAAACAGAAAACGGGAGAGTACGTCACTTTGGCGAGCCGCTTCCATTTTCTAGTACAACAATTTTTGGCCTTGTGTAACGCATACGAGCGAAAACCGACGTTCTTCGTAAGAGGACAGGTTGTGGGAGGACAGGTTGTAGGAGGACAGGTTGTAGGAGGACAGGTTGTAGGAGGACAGATTATAAGAGGACATGTTGTTGGAGGACAGGTTGTATGAGGACAGGTTGTAGGAGGACAGGTTACAAGAGGACAGGTTACAAGAGGACAGGTTGTAGGAAGACAGGTTGCTGGAGGACAGGTTGTTGGAGGACAGGTTGTTATAGGACAGGTTGTAGGAGGACAGGTTGTTATAGGACAGGTTGTTGGAGGACAGGTTGTAGGAGGACAGGTTGTAGGAGGACAGGTTAAAGGAGGACAGGTTGAAGAAGGACAGGTTGTAGGAGGACAGGTTGTAGGAGGACAGGATAATGACAAACCCTTCATATTACACTGTAAGGCAGTCGCATACATGAGGCTTCACCTCACAATACTCATCAGGACAAGAAAGTGTTCTCTGGATGAAGAACAAAAGAACCAACTTACATTATTTTTTGTCTGGGCTGAAGACAATTACTGATAAGAGTTAATATGAGGTGTTCTCGCCGTGTTTGTGCCTGGCGTCCTGGACAAAGATTTCTTCTTGTAATTGTTTGTATTTGTTTGGCAATGGGGGGGCGGGGTCTGT
>NC_091235.1:18616431-18618931 GCF_040958095.1 Procambarus clarkii
AATTGGAACGTTGTCGATAAATGCAAGATAAGCAAATCAGTTTTTGTCAGTGTTGCAGACGTAGCCTCGCGAGCATTACCTAGTCTCGCCTGTGTAGTAAAATTAATAAAATTAGACTTCCAATTACTGGTTTCAAAACGCGCCGTTGAAAATACCTCTAAAAGTGAGGCTATTTTTGTTAGTTTAGAAATGAGCTTATGGCAGGTTGCGTAAAGATTCTTCTATAAAAGCCTGAGCCTGATTGCCGGTGCAGGGCTTCCAGGGCGGGTAAAATAAGCCTGACGCCGCCCCGAGGACAGACTGTGTTAACGCCCCGGAACACCTCCGGCTTGTGACTCGTTATCACCGCCGTTGTCGACTCTGTTAACAGTGGCAACAGCGTTGAGAACAACACCAGCATCAACAACACCTGAACTCTCCTGTTGCCATGTTCTATCCACGCCCCCATATATACCCTTTCCATTGCAACCCTCCCTATCCCTTCCACTCTTAAGACCTCATCCCATCCACTCCAGTCTACTGCATCTCTCATCTCTCTGCAGCTTCCCTCATCCCCCAGGCGTGCTGATGGTAACCTCGTCTTCCAGACTTAATTCAAGGTTCCCTGTGGCTCCCTTCCTCCCTCGAATACCTTCCGCCCTCATCACGAGTAACCAATTTAGATAATCGCATTCTATCTAATTCATTTATCACAATCATGTTTGAAATTATTATACCATATAGGCTTGAAGGGGATCATGCGCCAGAATGAAGATTGATATCGGCGGGGGTATTTAGTCTGCGATCTGGCGTGTAGCGGCGGGTGCCTGTGAGTACCTGAGTATTTGACTCAGGTACTCACAGGCACGTCAGTGTTGACGTGCACGTGTGGGGAAGACACGAAGAACACGTGTGTGCTTTCCAAGTACACGTGCTGGTTTTCGTGTGCTTGACAAGCCTGTGTTTTTGACGTTCGTGTTTCCAGGGACTTTGCACCTGTTTGCTTGTTTTTGTTCGTGTGCGTGCACCAACCTGTTTGCGTGCGCGTGTGTGTTTCATCATGCTTGCGTGTGTGCGTGCGTTCTTGCACGGGGAGGGATACACAGTGGCTAAGGGCCAGCCGGCTGGCTTGTACCCGGTCCAGCATGGGTTGATACCCGCTCTTGGGTCGGAGTCTCGTTCATCAAAAACCACATGACGTAAGAAGATAACAAAGAGTCTTCTCCCCCTGACTCAAGTAAAGCGTAAAACACAACAAAAGACTCACCGTCGAATATGAGTCGTAGTTCAGGCTTGTAAATTGTCCTGACGCTCGCCCATGTCAGTCTGATATTTCCGCGATTTCACCTCCATTTGTCTTAGGGTGTCTGTGAAACTGCACTGAGGAAATTAATATGGAGGCGGGTCTAAGACTGTGTTTTGGGCCCCCCTTATCCCTACCTCCCCCGTCCCTAACCCCCATCCCTAACCCCTCATCCCTACCCCATGCTGTTTCTCGTTGAGTGACAGCTCATCGTGATTAATTTAGCGGCGCGCTTCGCTTGAAATTCAAATGTCAAAATGCTCATTGTTGAAGCGGGTTCTTGTCGGCGTGCTGCTAGAGAGGACTGGCTCTTTGTGTGCTTGTCTGTGTGTACGCGTGTTTACGTGGGCGTTTGTCCTTGTGTACCACATCCCCCATCAACTGCCTGGTACACACAGGTCTCTGTCACACATCCCATCAACTGCCTGGTACACACAGGTCTCTGTCACACATCCCATCAACTGCCTGGTACAGATATGTCACAAGGTGTAGGTTACCCATCTTGGGTACAGACAGCACCAAAGAGCCAGAGCTCAACCCCCGCAAGCACAACTAGGTGAGTACAGACTGCGACAGAGCTGTGCCCATTTGTATGGCAGACTGGGATTAACACGACACAAGAAAGTACAAATATTTTAGACTACTAAATGGACATTCCCTCGACCATTATTTATTCAACCGTAATAAACTCCAACAGCTATGATATCACCTCTAAAATGAGTCTATATTATTGACAGATGCGTCAAAGCACTATTTCAGTGTTGAACAATTACATAACTAATTCACATTAATTAAATAAAGTAAACAAACAACTTAAAAATAACATTGTTGCTCTACTGTCGATGCACAGAACAAAATCCTATCTGCAACCTCTCCTCTTATACATTACGTCTGAATTTAGCCGTTTACCCGTATAGCCGAAAATGGGCGTAATTTGAAAATAAAAAAATTGAAAATAAATTTTGGATTTTTTATTCCAAAACAGTAAGTTAAGGATCCTCTGGTAGGTTAGGAGGGCAGGAAATTATTATAAAGTTTCAAAACGTCATGAAAAACGTTAATTGAAAGTTTCCTCTTTTAACCTAACTGAATAAGCCAGAGGACTCAAACGGAAAACGGGACAGTAAATCACTTTCGTGAGCCGATTTCATTTCAAATTACGTCCATGTTTGGCTATAGCGCGCATACGAGCGAAAAGCGACGTTATTTTTAAGAGGA